>NW_027192652.1:3900000-4200000 GCF_949987515.2 Delphinus delphis | reverse complement strand
TCTCTTTCCGAGACATAGCAATCCATAGGTTTTAAGATACTTACTAGTCAGGTACATTCTTAGGCGTTTAATATGCGGTGTTGAGTCCATTTCGTTGAGCAAGGAGTAGCTCTTGTCTATTCCATATTTGGCTTAAGGAACTTTATCTGTGCTCATTTCAATCTCTGGTTTTATGCAGCACCCCAACTCACCTTTCCCCTTAAGCAAGCATAAGTTGGTTTTCTAAATTTGAGACCCTGTTCTGTTCTGTAATTCAGTTTCTGTGTAGCCAAGTTTCCATTCCGTGTATTACTGATATCTTATGATGTTTCTTTTTCTGTGTGACTTATTTCAGTTAGAATCATCATACCTGAATCCACTCATTGTGCTGCTAAGGGCCTGATGACACAGATTTCATTGCTGAGTGATATTGCTTTGTAAGTAAATACCACAACTTCTTTCTCCATTTTTCACTTTCTGTGATGTTGAACTTGTACTGTAAACGAGGTTCTTGTAAACAGAGCCATTCCAAACTTTGGGGTGGCTGTGTCTTTTTGATTTTAAATTCCCTAAGCTATAGGACCATAAGTGGAAGTGCCCTAGGCTCTGTTGCTTTGTTTTTTAGATGTTTCAGGAAACACCATACACTTCTCCCTAGTGGTTGTTGGCAATTTACATCCCGCCCATCAGCATAACAAGGCCCCCAGTTCTCCATGGCCTGTCCTGCCTTTCTGGATTTTACACTTTTTTCAGATGGCCCTTTTGACCGGGGAGAAGTGAGACTTCATTGTAGTGCAGATTTCCTTTGCAAGTTTGCTTGGTTGGCCAAAAAGGGCGTATGCGTTTTTTCCTGAATATATTCAGGAAAAAACGCATACGCCCTTTTTGGCCAAGTGCATCATTGTGGACGTTCTGCCTCTTTTCCTATGCTTTCAATGCAATTCCAGTCTACCTCCTGAAATCGGTTTCCTGCAATTCTGCCCCACTTTCAAGTCCTCTTGGCAGCCTTTCTTCAGTATATTTTTGGACGATAGCTGTCATTTATAACGCTGCAGGTTTGTGAATTACAGTGCCCCTGAGCTCCTTTCTTCAACTCGCTTTCTTGTGAGCTGGCCGCAACACCGCAGGATGGCTTCAGGCCCTAATCTGGTTCCGCCACGGAACGCTGAGCCTTTGGTTAATTCCTCTTCCTGGTGGGAAATGAGAGTTAAATTTGCCCGTCCAGACACCTCCAGCTAGTCTCTCATTTGTTTTCGCTATTCCTGTTCATCTTCCGCAGAAATTGCAAACTGGGCCAAACAGGAGGTTAAAGGCGCTTACTCTCCAAGTCGGGAGAGCATTAGGAAAGCGTCTGGAATGTTGCACCCGAGTACCAGGGTACGAAAACTGAGACATATTTGAACACGTCTCCCGTTCACACGGTTGATCATACTCTGTGTTCCACATGCATGTTTTAGCTGAAGGAAGAATACCTTAAACCTGGAGAGTTGAGACCCGTGTAATGGATACCATGCAATATGACTTCAAAGGGTCTTCATTTGCTCACCGAACCTCTCCAATCCTATCACTGCTGCGTTTATGCCCCTGTACACATGCTTGATTCTCTTTCGGAGACATAGCAATCCATAGGTTTTAAGATACTTACTAGTCAGGTACATTCTTAGGCGTTTAATATGGGGTGTTGAGTCCATTTCGTTGAGCAAGGAGTAGCTCTTGTCTATTCCATATTTGGTTTAAGGAACTTTATCTGTGCTCATTTCAATCTCTGGTTTTATGCAGCACCCCAACTCACCTTTACCCTTAAGCAAGCATAAGTTGGTTTTCTAAATTTTAGACCCTGTTCAGTTCTGTAATTCAGTTCCTGTGTAGCCAAGTTTACATTCCGTGTATTACTGATATCTTATGATGTTTCTTTTTCTGTGTGACTTATTTCAGTTAGAATCATCATACCTGAATCCACTCATTGTGCTGCTAAGGGCCTGATGACATAGATTTCATTGCTGAGTGATATTGCTTTGTAAGTAAATACCACAACTTCTTTATCCATTTTTCACTTTCTGCGATGTTGAACTTGTACTGTAAACGAGGTTCTTGTAAACAGAGGCGTCCCAAACTTTGGGGTGGCTGTGTCTTTTTGATTTTAATTTCCCTAAGCTATAGGACCATAAGTGGCAGTGCCCTAGGCTCTGTTGCTTTGTTTTTTAGATGTTTCAGGAAACACCATACACTTCTCCCGAGTGGTTGTTGGCAATTTACATCCCGCCCATCAGCATAACAAGGCTCCCAGTTCTCCATGGCCTGTCCTGCCTTTCTGGAGTTTACACTTTTTTCAGATGGCCCTTTTGACCAGGGGGAAGTGAGACTTCATTGTAGTGCAGATTTCCTTTGCAAGCTTGCTTGGTTGGCCAAAAAGGGCGTATGCGTTTTTTCCTGAATATATTCAGGAAAAAACGCATACGCCCTTTTTGGCCAAGTGCATCATTGTGGACGTTCTGCCTCTTTTCCTATGCTTTCAATGCAATTCCAGTCTACCTCCTGAAATCGGTTTCCTGCAATTCTGCCCCGCTTTCAAGTCCTCTTGGCAGCCTTACTTCAGTCTATTTTTGGACGATAGGTGTCATTTATAACTCTGCAGGTTTGTGAATTACAGTGCCCCTGAGCACCTTTCTTCAACTCGCTTTCTTGTGAGCTGGCCGCAACACCGCAGGATGGCTTCAGGCCCTAATCTGGTTCCGGTACGGCACGCTGAGCCTTTGGTTATTTCCTCTTCCTGGTGGGAAATGAGAGTTAAATTTGCCCGTCCAGACACCTCCAGCTAGCCTCTCATTGGTTCTCGCTATTCCTGTTCATATTCCGCAGAAATTGCAAACTGGGCCAAACAGGAGGTTAAAGGGACTGGCTCTCCAAGTGGGGAGAGTGTGAGTAAAGCATCTGGAATGTTGCACCCGAGTACCAGGGGGGGAAAACTGAGACATATTTGAACACATCTCCCGATCACATGGTTGATCATACTCTGGGTTCCACATGCATGTTTTAGCTGAAGGAAGAATACCTAAAACCTGGGTAGTTGAAACCCGTGGAATGGGTACCATGCAATATGACTTCAAAGGGTCTTCATTTGCTCACCGAACCTCTCCAATCCTATCACTGCTGCGTTTATGCCCCTGTACACATGCTTGATTCTCTTTCGGAGACATAGCAATCCATAGGTTTTAAGATACTTACTAGTCAGGTACATTCTTAGGCGTTTAATATGGGGTGTTGAGTCCATTTCGTTGAGCAAGGAGTAGCTCTTGTCTATTCCATATTTGGCTTAAGGAACTTTATCTGTGTTCATTTCAATCTCTGGTTTTATGCAGCACCCCAACTCACCTTTCCCCTTAAGCAAGCATAAGTTGGTTTTCTAAATTTGAGACCCTGTTCTGTTCTGTAATTCAGTTCCTGTGTAGCCAAGTTTCCATTCCGTGTATTACTGATATCTTATGATGTTTCTTTTTCTGTGTGACTTATTTCAGTTAGAATCATCATACCTGAATCCACTCATTGTGCTGCTAAGGGTCTGATGACACAGATTTCATTGCTGAGTGATATTGCTTTGTAAGTAAATACCACAACTTCTTTATCCATTTTTCACTTTCTGCGATGTTGAACTTGTACTGTAAACAAGGTTCTTTTAAACAGAGCCGTTCCGAACTTTGGGGTGGCTGTGTCTTTTTGATTTTAATTTCCCTAAGCTATAGGACCATAAGTGGAAGTGCCCTAGGTTCTGTTGCTTTGTTTATTAGATGTTTCAGGAAACACCATACACTTCTTCCGAATGTCTGTTGGCAATTTACATCCCGCCCATCAGCATAACAAGGCTCCCAGTTCTCCATGGCCTGTCCTGCCTTTCTGGATTTTACACTTTTTTCAGATGGCCCTTTTGACCGGGGGGAAGTGAGACTTCATTGTAGTGCAGATTTCCTTTGCAAGTTTGCTTGGTTGGCCAAAAAGGGCGTATGCGTTTTTTCCTGAATATATTCAGGAAAAAACGCATACGCCCTTTTTGGCCAAGTGCATCATTGTGGACGTTCTGCCTCTTTTCCTATGCTTTCAATGCAATTCCAGTCTACCTCCTGAAATCGGTTTCCTGCAATTCTGCCCCGCTTTCAAGTCCTCTTGGCAGCCTTACTTCAGTTTATTTTTGGACGATAGCTGTCATTTATAACTCTGCAGGTTTGTGAATTACAGTACCCCTGAGCTCCTTTCTTCAACTCGCTTTCTTGTGACCTGGCCGCAACACCGCAGGATGGCTTCAGGCCCTAATCTGGTTCCGGCACGGCACGCTGAGCCTTTGGTTCTTTCCTCTTCCTGGTGGGAAATGAGAGTTAAATTTGCCCGTCCAGACACCTCCAGCTAGTCTCTCATTGGTTCTCGCTATTCCTGTTCACCTTCAGCAGAAATTGCAAACTGGGCCAAATAGGAGGTTAAAGGCGCTGACTCTCCAAGTCGGGAGAGTGTTAGTAAAGCGTCTGGAATTTTGCACCCGAGTACCAGGGGAGGAAAACTGAGACATATTTGAACACGTCTCCCGTTCACATGGTTGATCATACTCTGGGTTCCACATGCAGGTTTTAGCTGAAGGAAGAATACCTTAAACCTGGAGAGTTAAGACCCGTGTAATGGGTACCATGCAATATGACTTCAAAGGGTCTTCATTTGCTCACCGAACCTCTCCAATCCTATCACTGCTGCGTTTATGCCCCGGTACACATGCTTGATTCTCTTTCGGAGACATAGCAATCCATAGGTTTTAAGATACTTACTAGTCAGGTACATTCTTAGGTGTTTAATATGCGGTGTTGAGTCTATTTCGTTGAGCAAGGAGTAGCTCTTGTCTATTCCATATTTGGCTTAAGGAACTTTATCTGTGCTCATTTCAATCTCTGGTTTTATGCAGCACCCCAACTCACCTTTACTCTTAAGCAAGCATAGGTTGGTTTTCTAAATTTGAGAACCTGTTCTGTTTTGGAATTCAGTTCCTGTGTAGCCAAGTTTACATTCCGTGTATTAGTGATATCTTATGATGTTTCTTTTTCTGTGTGACTTATTTCAGTTACAATCATCATACCTGAATCCACTCATTGTGATGTTAAGGGCCTGATGACATAGATTTCACTGCTGAGTGATATTGCTTTGTAAGTAAATACCACAACTTCTTTCTCCATTTTTCACTTTCTGCGATGTTGAACTTGTACTGTAAACGAGGTTCTTGTAAACAGAGGCGTCCCAAACTTTGGGGTGGCTGTGTCTTTTTGATTTTAATTTCCCTAAGCTATAGGACCATAAGTGGAAGTGCCCTAGGCTCTGTTGATTTGTTTTTTAGATGTTTCAGGAAACACCATATACTTGTCCCGAGTGTCTGTTGGCAATTTACATCTCGCCCATCAGCATAACAAGGCTCCCATTTCTCCATGGCCTGTCCTGCCTTTCTGGATTTTACACTTTTCTCAGATGGCCCTTTTGACCGGGGGGAAGTGAGACTTCATTGTAGTGCAGATTTCCTTTGCAAGCTTGCTTGGTTGGCCAAAAAGGGCGTATGCGTTTTTTCCTGAATATATTCAGGAAAAAACGCATACGCCCTTTTTGGCCAAGTGCATCATTGTGGACGTTCTGCCTCTTTTCGTATGCTTTCAATGCAATTCCAGTCTACCTCCTGAAATCGGTTTCCTGCAATTCTGCCCCGCTTTCAAGTCCTCTTGGCAGCCTTTCTTCAGCATATTTTGGACGATAGCTGTCATTTATAACTCTGCAGGTTTGTGAATTACAGTGCCCCTATGCTCCTTTCTTCAACTTGCTTTCTTGTGACCTGGCCGCAACACCGCAGGATGGCTTCAGGCTCTAATCTGGTTCCGGCACGGCACGCTGAGCCTTCAGTTATTTCCACTTCCTGGTGGGAAATGAGAGTTAAATTTGCCCGTCCAGACACCTCCAGCTAGTCTCTCATTGGTTCTCGCTATTCCTGTTCATCTTCCGCAGAAATTGCAAACTGGGCCAAACAGGAGGTTAAAGGCGCTGACTCTCCAAGTGGGGAGAGTGTTAGTAAAGCGTCTGGAATGTTGCACCCGAGTACCAGGGGAGGAAAACTGAGACATATTTGAACACGTCTCCTGTTCACGTGGTTGATCATACTCTGGGTCCACATGCATGTTTTAGCTGAAGGAAGAATACTTTAAACCTGGGTAGTTGAAACCCGTGGAATGGGTACCATGCAATATGACTTCAAAGGGTCTTCATTGGCTCACCGAACCTCTCCAATCCTATCACTGCTGCGTTTATGCCCCTTTACACACGCTTGATTCTCTTTTGGAGACATAGCAATCCATAGGTTTTAAGATACTTACTAGTCAGGTACATTCTTAGGATTTTAATATGGGGTGTTGAGTCCATTTCGTTGAGCAAGGAGTAGCTCTTGTCTATTCCATATTTGGCTTAAGGAACTTTATCTGTGCTCATTTCAATCTCTGGTTTTATGCAGCACCCCAACTCACCTTTCCCCTTAAGCAAGCATAAGTTGGTTTTCTAAATTTGAGACCCTGTTCTGTTTTGGAATGCAGTTCCTGTGTAGCCAAGTTTACATTCCGTGTATTAGTTATATCTTATGATGTGTCTTCTTCTGTGTGACTTATTTCAGTTAGAATCATCGTACCTGAATCGACTCATTATGCTGGTATGGGCCTGATGACATAGATTTCTTTGCTGAGTGATACTGCATTGTTCGTAAGTACCACAAGTTCTTTATCCATTTTTCACTTTCTGTGATATTTAACTTGTATGGTAAATGAGGTTCTTTAAAACAGAGGCGTCCCAGACTTTGGGGTGGCTGTGTCTTTTTGATTTTAATTTCCCTAAGCTATAGGACCATAAGTGGCAGTGCCCTAGGCTCTGTTGCTTTGTTTTTTAGATGTTTCAGGAAACACCATACACTTCTCCTGAGTGTCTGTTGGCAATTTACATCCCGCCCATCAGCATAACAAGGCTCCCAGTTCTCCATGGCCTATCCTGCCTTTCTGGATTTTACACTTTTTTCAGATGGCCCTTTTGACCGGGGGGAAGTGAGACTTCATTGTAGTGCAGATTTCCTTTGCAAGCTTGCTTGGTTGGCCAATAAGGGCGTATGCGTTTTTTCCTGAATATATTCAGGAAAAAATGCATACACCCTTTTTGGCCAAGTGCATCATTGTGGACGTTCTGCCTCTTTTCCTATGCTTTCAATGCAATTCCAGTCTACCTCCTGAAATCGGTTTCCTGCAATTCTGTCCCGCTTTCAAGTCCTCTTGGCAGCCTTACTTCAGTCTATTTTTGGACGATAGCTGTCATTTATAACTCTGCAGGTTTGTGAATTACAGTGCCCCTGAGCTCCTTTCTTCAACTCGCTTTCTTGTGACCTGGCCGCAACACCGCAGGATGTCTTCAGGCCCTAATCTGGTTCTGGCACGGCACACTGAGCCTTTGGTTAATTCCTCTTCCTGGTGGGAAATGAGAGTTAAATTTGCCCATCCAGACACCTCCAGCTAGTCTCTCATTGGTTCTCGCTATTCCTGTTCATCTTCCGCAGAAATTGCAAACTGGGCCAAACAGGAGGTTAAAGGGACTGACTCTCCAAGTCGGGAGAGTGTTAGTAAAGCGTCTGGCATGTTGTACCCGAGTACCAGGGTACGAAAACTGAGACATATTTGAACACGTCTCCCGATCACATGGTTGATCATACTCTAGGTTCCACATGCATGTTTTAGCTGAAGGAAGAATACCTTAAACCTGGGTAGTTGAAACCCGTGGAATGGGTACCATGCAATATGACTTCAAAGGGTCTTCATTTGCTCACCGAACCTCTCCAATCCTATCACTGCTGCGTTTATGCCCCTGTACACATGCTTGATTCTCTTTTGGAGACATAGCAATCCATAGGTTTTAAGATACTTACTAGTCAGGTACATTCTTAGGCGTTTAATATGCGGTGTTGAGTCCATTTCGTTGAGCAAGGAGTAGCTCTTGTCTATTCCATATTTGGCTTAAGGAACTTTATCTGTGCTCATTTCAATCTCTGGTTTTATGCAGCACCCCAACTCACCTTTACCCTTAAGCAAGCATAAGTTGGGTTTCTAAATTTGAGACCCTGTTCTGTTCTGTAATTCAGTTCCTGTGTAGCCAAGTTTCCATTCCGTGTATTAGTGATATCTTATGATGTTTCTTTTTCTGTGTGACTTATTTCAGTTACAATCATCATACCTGAATCCACTCATTGTGATGTTAAGGGCCTGATGACATAGATTTCATTGCTGAGTGATATTGCTTTGTAAGTAAATACCACAACTTCTTTATCCATTTTTCACTTTCTGCAATGTTGAACTTGTACTGTAAACGAGGTTCTTGTAAACAGAGGCGTCCCAAACATTGGGGTGGCTGTGTCTTTTTGATTTTAATTTCCCTAAGCTATAGGACCATAAGTGGAAGTGCCCTAGGCTCTGTTGATTTGTTTTTTAGATGTTTCAGGAAACACCATATACTTGTCCCGAGTGTCTGTTGGCAATTTACATCTCGCCCATCAGCATAACAAGGCTCCCATTTCTCCATGGCCTGTCCTGCCTTTCTGGATTTTACACTTTTTTCAGATGGCCCTTTTGACCGGGGGGAAGTGAGACTTCATTGTAGTGCAGATTTCCTTTGCAAGCTTGCTTGGTTGGCCAAAAAGGGCGTATGCGTTTTTTCCTGAATATATTCAGGAAAAAACGCATACGCCCTTTTTGGCCAAGTGCATCATTGTCGACGTTCTGCCTCTTTTCCTATGCTTTCAATGCAATTACAGTCTACCTCCTGAAATCGGTTTCCTGCAATTCTGCCCAGCTTTCAAGTCCTCTTGGCAGCCTTACTTCAGTCTATTTTTGGACGATAGCTGTCATTTATAACTCTGCAGGTTTGTGAATTACAGTGCCCCTGAGCTCCTTTCTTCAACTCGCTTTCTTGTGACCTGGCCGCAACACCGCAGGATGGCTTCAGGCCCTAATCTGGTTCTGGCACAGCACGCTGAGCCTTTGGTTATTTCCTCCTCCTGGTGGGAAATGAGAGTTAAATTTGCCTGTCCAGACACCTCCAGCTAGCCTCTCATTGGTTCTCGCTATTCCTGTTCATCTTCCGCAGAAATTGCAAACTGTGCCAAACAGGAGGTTAAAGGCGCTGACTCTCCAAGTGGGGAGAGTGTTAGTAAAGCGTCTGGAATGTAGCACCCGAGTACCAGGGGAGGAAAACTGAGACATATTTGAACACGTCTCCCGTTCACATGGTTGATCATACTCTGGGTTCCACATGCATGTTTTAGCTGAAGGAAGAATACCTTAAACCTGGAGAGTTGAGACCCGTGTAATGGGTACCATGCAATATGACTTCAAAGGGTCTTCATTTGCTCACCGAACCTCTCCAATCCTATCACTGCTGCGTTTATGCCCCTGTACACATGCTTGATTCTCTTTCGGAGACATAGCAATCTATAGGTTTTAAGATACTTACTAGTCAGGTACATTCTTAGGCGTTTAATATGCGGTGTTGAGTCCATTTCGTTGAGCAAGGAGTAGCTCTTGTCTATTCCATATTTGGCTTAAGGAACTTTATCTGTGCTCATTTCAATCTCTGGTTTTATGCAGCACCCCAACTCACCTTTCCCCTTAAGCAAGCATAAGTTGGTTTTCTAAATTTGAGACCCTGTTCTGTTCTGTAATTCAGTTCCTGTGTAGCCAAGTTTTCATTCCGTGTATTACTGATATCTTATGATGTTTCTTTTTCTGTGTGACTTATTTCAGTTAGAATCATCATACATGAATCCACTCATTGTGCTGCTAAGGGCCTGATGACACAGATTTCATTGCTGAGTGATACTGCATTGTACGTAACTACCACGAGTTCTTTATCCATTTTTCACTTTCTGTGATTTTGAACTTGTACGGTAAATGAGGTTCTTATAAACAGAGGCGTCCCAAACTTTGGGGTGCCTGTGTCTTTTTGATTTTAATTTCCCTAAGCTATAGGACCTTAAGTGGAAGTGCCCTAGGCTCTGTTGCTTTGTTTTTTAGATGTTTCAGGAAACACCATACACTTCTCCCGAGTGTCTGTTGGCAATTTACATCCCGCCCATCAGCATAGCAAGGCTCCCAGTTCTCCATGGCCTGTCCTGCCTTTCTGGATTTTACACTTTTTTCAGATGGCCCTTTTTACCGGGGGGAAGTGAGACTTCATTGTAGTGCAGATTTCCTTTGCAAGCTTGCTTGGTTGGCCAAAAAGGGCGTATGCGTTTTTTCCTGAATATATTCAGGAAAAAACGCATACGCCCTTTTTGGCCAAGTGCATCATTGTGGACGTTCTGCCTCTTTTCGTATGCTTTCAATGCAATTCCAGTCTACCTCCTGAAATCGGTTTCCTGCAATTCTGCCCCGCTTTCAAGTCCTCTTGGCAGCCTTTCTTCAGTATATTTTGGACGATAGCTGTCATTTATAACTCTGCAGGTTTGTGAATTACAGTGCCCCTATGCTCCTTTCTTCAACTTGCTTTCTTGTGACCTGGCCGCAACACCGCAGGATGGCTTCAGGCCCTAATCTGGTTCCGGCACGGCACGCTGAGCCTTCAGTTATTTCCACTTCCTGGTGGGAAATGAGAGTTAAATTTGCCCGTCCAGACACCTCCAGCTAGTCTCTCATTGGTTCTCGCTATTCCTGTTCATCTTCTGCAGAAATTGCAAACTGGGCCATACAGGAGGTTAAAGGCGCTGAATCTCCAAGTGGGGAGAGTGTTAGTAAAGCGTCTGGAATGTTGCACCCGAGTACCAGGGGAGGAAAACTGAGACATATTTGAACACGTCTCCTGTTCACGTGGTTGATCATACTCTGGGTCCACATGCATGTTTTAGCTGAAGGAAGAATACCTTAAACCTGGGTAGTTGAAACCCGTGGAATGGGTACCATGCAATATGACTTCAAAGGGTCTTCATTGGCTCACCGAACCTCTCCAATCCTATCACTGCTGCGTTTATGCCCCTTTACACACGCTTGATTCTCTTTTGGAGACATAGCAATCCATAGGTTTTAAGATACTTACTAGTCAGGTACATTCTTAGGCGTTTAATATGCGGTGTTGAGTCCATTTCGTTGAGCAAGGAGTAGCTCTTGTCTATTCCATATTTGGCTTAAGGAACTTTATCTGTGCTCATTTCAATCTCTGGTTTTATGCAGCACCCCAACTCACCTTTCCCCTTAAGCAAGCATAAGTTGTTTTTCTGAATTTGAGACCCTGTTCTGTTCTGTAATTCAGTTCCTGTGTAGCCAAGTTTCCATTCCGTGTATTACTGATATCTTATGATGTTTCTTCTTCTGTGTGACTTATTTCAGTTAGAATCATCGTACCTGAATCCACTCATTGTGCTGCTAAGGGCCTGATGACATAGATTTCATTGCTGAGTGATACTGCATTGTTCGTAAGTACCACAAGTTCTTTATCCATTTTTCACTTTCTGCGATGTTGAACTTGTACTGTAAACGAGCTTCTTGTAAACAGAGCCGTTCCAAACTTTGGGGTGGCTGTGTCTTTTTGATTTTAATTTCCCTAAGCTATAGGACCATAAGTGGAAGTGCCCTAGGCTCTGTTGCTTTGTTTTTTAGATGTTTCAGGAAACACCATACACTTCTCCGGAGTGTTTGTTGGCAATTTACATCCCGCCCATCAGCATAAAAAGGCTCCCAGTTCTCCATGGCCTGTCCTGCCTTTCTGGATTTTACACTTTTTTCAGATGGCCCTTTTGACCGGGGGGGAAGTGAGACTTCATTGTAGTGAAGATTTCCTTTGCAAGCTTGCTTGGTTGGCCAAAAAGGGCGTATGCGTTTTTTCCTGAATATATTCAGGAAAAAACGCATACGCCCTTTTTGGCCAAGTGCATCATTGTGGACGTTCTGCCTCTTTTCCTATGCTTTCAATGCAATTGCAGTCTACCTCCTGAAATCGGTTTCCTGCAATTCTGCCCCGCTTTCAAGTCCTCTTGGCAGCCTTACTTCAGTCTATTTTTGGACGATAGCTGTCATTTATAACTCTGCAGGTTTGTGAATTACAGTGCCCCTGAGCTCCTTTCTTCAACTCGCTTTCTTGTGAGCTGGCCGAAACACCGCAGGATGGCTTCAGGCCCTAATCTGGTTCCGGCACGGCACGCTGAGCCTTTGGTTAATTCCTCTTCCTGGTGGGAAATGAGAGTTAAATTTGCCCGTCCAGACACCTCCAGCTAGCCTCTCATTGGTTCTCACTATTCCTGTTCATCTTCCGCAGAAATTGCAAACTGGGCCAAACAGGAGGTTAAAGGGACTGACTCTCCAAGTCGGGAGAGTGTTAGTGAAGCGTCTGGAATTTTGCACCCGAGTACCAGGGTACGAAAACTGAGACATATTTGAACACGTCTCACAATCACATGGTTGATCATACTCTAGGTTCCACATGCATGTTTTTGCTGAAGGAAGAATACCTTAAACATGGGTAGTTGAAACCCATGGAATGGGTACCATGCAATATGACTTCAAAGGGTCTTCATTTGCTCACCGAACCTCTCCAATCCTATCACTGCTGCGTTTATGCCCCTGTACACATGCTTGATTCTCTTTCGGAGACATAGCAATCCATAGGTTTTAAGATACTTACTAGTCAGGTACATTCTTAGGCGTTTAATATGCGGTGTTGAGTCCATTTCATTGAGCAAGGAGTAGCTCTTGTCTATTCCATATTTGGCTTAAGGAACTTTATCTGTGCTCATTTCAATCTCTGGTTTTATGCAGCACCCCAACTCACCTTTCCCCTTAAGCAAGCATAAGTTGGTTTTCTAAGTTTGAGACCCTGTTCTGTTCTGTAATTCAGTTCCTGTGTAGCCAAGTTTACATTCTGTGTATTAGTGATATCTTATGATGTTTCTTTTTCTGTGTGAGTAATTTCAGTTAGAATCATCGTACCTGAATCCACTCATTATGCTGCTACGGGCCTGATGACATAGATTTCATTGCTGAGTGATACTGCATTGTAAGTAAATACCACAAGTTCTTTATCCATTTTTCACTTTCTGCGATGTTGAACTTGTACTGTAAACGAGGTTCTTGTAAACAGAGGCGTCCCAAACTTTGGGGTGGCTGTGTCTTTTTGATTTTAATTTCCCTAAGCTATAGGACCATAAGTGGAAGTGCCCTAGGCTCTGTTGCTTTGTTTTTTAGATGTTTCAGGAAACACCATACACTTCTCCCGAGTGTCTGTTGGCAATTTACATCCCGCCCATCAGCATAACAAGGCTCCCAGTTCTCCATGGCCTGTCCTCCCTTTCTGGATTTTACACTTTTTTCAGATGGCCCTTTTGACCGGGGGGAAGTGAGACTTCATTGTAGTGCAGATTTCCTTTGCAAGTTTGCTTGGTTGGCCAAAAAGGGCGTATGCGTTTTTTGCTGAATATATTCAGGAAAAAACGCATACGCCCTTTTTGGCCAAGTGCATCATTGTGGACGTTCTGCCTCTTTTCCTATGCTTTCAATGCAATTCCAGTCTACCTCCTGAAATCGGTTTCCTGCAATTCTGCCCCGCTTTCAAGTCCTCTTGGCAGCCTTACTTCAGTCTATTTTTGGACGATAGCTGTCATTTATAACTCTGCAGGTTTGTGAATTACAGTGCCCCTGAGCTCCTTTCTTCAACTCGCTTTCTTGTGAGCTGGCCACAACACCGCAGGATGGCTTCAGGCCCTAATCTGGTTCTGGAACGGCACGCTGAGCCTTTGGTTAATTCCTCTTCCTGGTGGGAAATGAGAGTTAAATTTGCCCATCCAGACACCTCCAGCTAGTCTCTCATTGGTTCTCGCTATTCCTGTTCATCTTCCGCAGAAATTGCAAACTGGGCCAATCAGGAGGTAAAAGGGACTGACTCTCCAAGTCGGGAGAGTGTTAGTAAAGCGTCTGGAATGTTGCACCCGAGTACCAGGGTACGAAAACTGAGACATATTTGAACACGTCTCCCGATCACATGGTTGATCATACTCTGGGTTCCACATGCATGTTTTAGCTGAAGGAAGAATACCTAAAACCTGGGTAGTTGAAACCCGTGGAATGGGTACCATGCAATATGACTTCAAAGGGTCTTCATTTGCTCACCGAACCTCTCCAATCCTATCACTGCTGCATTTATGCCGCTGTACACATGCTTGATTCTCTTTCGGAGACATAGCAATCCATAGGTTTTAAGATACTTACTAGTCAGGTACATTCTTAGGCGTTTAATATGCGGTGTTGAGTCCATTTCGTTGAGCAAGGAGTAGCTCTTGTCTATTCCATATTTGGCTTAAGGAACTTTATCTGTGCTCATTTCAATCTCTGGTTTTATGCAGCACCCCAACTCACCTTTCCCCTTAAGCAAGCATAAGTTGGTTTTCTAAATTTGAGACCCTGTTCTGTTCTGTAATTCAGTTTCTGTGTAGCCAAGTTTCCATTCCGTGTATTACTGATATCTTATGATGTTTCTTTTTCTGTGTGACTTATTTCAGTTAGAATCATCATACCTGAATCCACTCATTGTGCTGCTAAGGGCCTGTGACACAGATTTCATTGCTGAGTGATATTGCTTTGTAAGTAAATACCACAACTTCTTTCTCCATTTTGCACTTTCTGTGATGTTGAACTTGTACTGTAAACGAGGTTCTTGTAAACAGAGCCGTTCCAAACTTTGGGGTGGCTGTGTCTTTTTGATTTTAAATTCCCTAAGCTATAGGACCATAAGTGGAAGTGCCCTAGGTTCTGTTGCTTTGTTTTTTAGATGTTTCAGGAAACACCATACACTTCTCCCGAGTGGTTGTTGGCAATTTACATCCCGCCCATCAGCATAACAAGGCTCCCAGTTCTCCATGGCCTGTCCTGCCTTTCTGGATTTTACACTTTTTTCAGATGGCCCTTTTGACCGGGAGGAAGTGAGACTTCATTGTAGTGCAGATTTCCTTTGCAAGCTTGCTTGGTTGGCCAAAAAGGGCGTATGCGTTTTTTCCTGAATATATTCAGGAAAAAACGCCTATGTCCTTTTTGGCCAAGTGCATCATTGTGGACGTTCTGCCTCTTTTCCTATGCTTTCAATGCAATTCCAGTCTACCTCCTGAAATCGGTTTCCTGCAATTCTGCCCCGCTTTCAAGTCCTCTTGGCAGCCTTACTTCAGTCTATTTTTGGACGATAGCTGTCATTTATAACTCTGCAGGTTTGTGAATTACAGTGCCCCTGAGCTCCTTTCTTCAACTCGCTTTCTTGTGACCTGGCCGCAACACCGCAGGATGGCTTCAGGCCCTAATCTGGTTCTGGCATGGCACGCTGAGCCTTTGGTTAATTCCTCTTCCTGGTGGGAAATGAGAGTTAAATTTGCCCGTCCAGACACCTCCAGCTAATCTCTCATTGGTTCTCGCTATTCCTGTTCATCTTCCGCAGAAATTGCAAACTGGGCCAAACAGGAGGTAAAAGGGACTGACTCTCCAAGTGGGGAGAGTGTTACTAAAGCGTCTGGAATGTTGCACCCGAGTACCAGGGTACGAAAACTGAGACATATTTGAACACGTCTCCCGATCACATGGTTGATCATACTCTAGGTTCCACATGCATGTTTCAGCTGAAGGAAGAATACCTAAAACCTGGGTAGTTGAAACCCGTGGAATGGGTACCATGCAATATGACTTCAAAGGGTCTTCATTTGCTCACCGAACCTCTCCAATCCTATCACTGCTGCGTTTATGCCCCTGTACACATGCTTGATTCTCTTTCGGAGACATAGCAATCCATAGGTTTTAAGATACTTACTAGTCAGATACATTCTTAGGCGTTTAATATGCGGTGTTGAGTCCATTTCGTTGAGCAAGGAGTAGCTGTTGTCTATTCCATATTTGGCTTAAGGAACTTTATCTGTGCTCATTTCAATCTCTGGTTTTATGCAGCACCCCAACTCACCTTTACCCTTAAGCAAGCATAAGTTGGTTTTCTAAATTTGAGACCCTGTTCTGTTCTGTAATTCAGTTCCTGTGTAGCCAAGTTTCCATTCCGTGTATTACTGATATATTATGATGTTTCTTTTTCTGTGTGACTTATTTCAGTTAGAATCATCATACCTGAATCCACTCATTGTGCTGCTAAGGGCCTGATGACACAGATTTCATTGCTGAGTGATATTGCTTTGTAAGTAAATACCACAACTTCTTTATCCATTTTTCACTTTCTGCGATGTTGAACTTGTACTGTAAACGAGGTTCTTGTAAACAGAGGCGTTCCAAACTTTGGGGTGGCTGTGTCTTTTTGATTTTAATTTCCCTAAGCTATAGGACCATAAGTGGAAGTGCCCTAGGCTCTGTTGCTTTGTTTTTTAGATGTTTCAGGAAACACCATACACTTCTCCCTAGTGTCTGTTGGCAATTTACATCCCGCCCATCAGCATAACAAGGCTCCCAGTTCTCCATGGCCTGTCCTGCCTTTCTGGATTTTACACTTTTTTCAGATGGTCCTTTTGACCGGGGGGAAGTGAGACTTCATTGTAGTGCAGATTTCCTTTGCAAGCTTGCTTGGTTGGCCAAAAAGGGCGTATGCGTTTTTTCCTGAATATATTCAGGAAAAAACGCATACGCCCTTTTTGGCCAAGTGCATCATTGTGGACGTTCTGCCTCTTTTCCTATGCTTTCAATGCAATTCCAGTCTACCTCCTGAAATCGGTTTCCTGCAATTCTGCCCCGCTTTCAAGTCCTCTTGGCAGCCTTACTTCAGTCTATTTTTGGACGATAGCTGTCATTTATAACTCTGCAGGTTTGTGAATTACAGTGCCCCTGAGCTCCTTTCTTCAACTTGCTTTCTTGTGACCTGGCCGCAACACCGCAGGATGGCTTCAGGCCCTAATCTGGTTCCGGCACGGCACGCTGAGCCTTTGGTTATTTCCTCTTCCTGGTGGGAAATGAGAGTTAAATTTGCCCGTCCAGACACCTCCAGCTAGTCTCTCATTGGTTCTCGCTATTCCTGTTCATCTTCCGCAGAAATTGCAAACTGGGCCAAACAGGAGGTTAAAGGCGCTGACTCTCCAAGTGGGGAGAGTGTTAGTAAAGCGTCTGGAATGTTGCACCCGAGTACCAGGGGAGGAAAACTGAGACATATTTGAACACATCTCCCGTTCACATGGTTGATCATACTTGGGTTCCACATGCATGTTTTAGCTGAAGGAAGAATACCTTAAACCTGGAGAGTTAAGACCCGTGTAATGGGTACCATGCAATATGACTTCAAAGGGTCTTCATTTGCTCACCGAACCTCTCCTAACTATCACTGCTGCGTTTATGCCCCTGTACACATGCTTGATTCTCTTTCCGAGACATAGCAATCCATAGGTTTTAAGATACTTACTAGTCAGGTACATTCTTAGGCGTTTAATATGCGGTGTTGAGTCCATTTCATTGAGCAAGGAGTAGCTCTTGTCTATTCCATATTTGTCTTAAGGAACTTTATCTGTGCTCATTTCAATCTCTGGTTTTATGCAGCACCCCAACTCACCTTTACCCTTAAGCAAGCATAAGTTGGTTTTCTAAATTTGAGACCCTGTTCTGTTCTGTAATTCAGTTCCTGTGTAGCCAAGTTTCCATTCCGTGTATTACTGATATCTTATGATGTTTCTTTTTCTGTGTGACTTATTTCAGTTAGAATCATCATACCTGAATCCACTCATTGTGCTGCTAAGGGCCTGATGACATAGATTTCATTGCTGAGTGATATTGCTTTGTAAGTGAATACCACAACTTCTTTATCCATTTTTCACTTTCTGCAATGTTGAACTTGTACTGTAAACGAGGTTCTTGTAAACAGAGGCGTTCTAAACTTTGGGGTGGCTGTGTCTTTTTGATTTTAATTTCCCTAAGCTATAGGACCATAAGTGGAAGTGCCCTAGGCTCTGTTGCTTTGTTTTTTAGATGTTTCAGGAAACACCATACACTTCTCCCGAGTGTCTGTTGGCAATTTACATCCCGCCCATCAGCATAACAAGGCTCCCAGTTCTCCATGGCCTGTCCTGCCTTTCTGGATTTTACACTTTTTTCAGATGGCCCTTTTGACCGGGGGGAAGTGAGACTTCATTGTAGTGCAGATTTCCTTTGCAAGCTTGCTTGGTTGGCCAAAAAGGGCATATGCGTTTTTTCCTGAATATATTCAGGAAAAAACGCATACGCACTTTTTGGCCAAGTGCATCATTGTGGACGTTCTGCCTCTTTTCCTATGCTTTCAATGCAATTCCAGTCTACCTCCTGAAATCGGTCTCCTGCAATTCTGCCCCGCTTTCAAGTCCTCTTGGCAGCCTTACTTCAGTCTATTTTTGGACGATAGCTGTCATTTATAACTCTGCAGGTTTGTGAATTACAGTGCCCCTGAGCTCCTTTCTTCAACTTGCTTTCTTGTGACCTGGGCGCAACACCGCAGCATGGCTTCAGGCCCTAATCTGGTTCCGGCATGGCACGCTGAGCCTTTGGTTATTTCCTCTTCCTGGTGGGAAATGAGAGTTAAATTTGCCCGTCCAGACACCTCCAGCTAGTCTCTCATTGGTTCTCACTATTCCTGTTCATCTTCCGCAGAAATTGCAAACTGGGCCAAACAGGAGTTAAAAGGCGCTGACTCTCCAAGTGGGGAGAGTGTTAGTAAAGCGTCTGGAATGTTGCACCCGAGTACCAGGGGAGGAAAACTGAGACATATTTGAACACGTCTCCCGTTCACATGGTTGATCATACTTGGGTTCCACATGCATGTTTTAGCTGAAGGAAGAATACCTTAAACCTGGAGTGTTAAGACCCGTGGAATGGGTACCATGCAATATGACTTCAAAGGGTCTTCATTTGCTCACCGAACCTCTCCAATCCTATCACTGCTGCGTTTATGCCCCTGTACACATGCTTGATTCTCTTTCGGAGACATAGCAATCCATAGGTTTTAAGATACTTACTAGTCAGGTACATTCTTAGGCGTTTAATATGCGGTGTTGAGTCCATTTTGTTGAGCAAGGAGTAGCTCTTGTCTATTCCATATTTGGCTTAAGGAACTTTATCTGTGCTCATTTCAATCTCTGGTTTTATGCAGCACCCCAACTCACCTTTCCCCTTAAGCAAGCATAAGTTGGTTTTCTAAATTTGAGACCCTGTTCTGTTCTGTAATTCAGTTCCTGTGTAGCCAAGTTTACATTCCGTGTATTACTGATATCTTATGATGTTTCTTTTTCTGTGTGACTTATTTCAGTTAGAATCATCATACCTGAATCCACTCATTGTGCTGCTAAGGGCCTGATGACACAGATTTCATTGCTGAGTGATATTGCTTTGTAAGTGAATACCACAACTTCTTTATCCATTTTTCACTTTCTGCGATGTTGAACTTGTACTGTAAACGATGTTCTTGTAAACAGAGGCGTTCCAAACGTTGGGGTGGCTGTGTCTTTTTGATTTTAATTTCCCTAAGCTATAGGACCATAAGTGGAAGTGCCCTAGGCTCTGTTGCTTTGTTTTTTAGATGTTTCAGGAAACACCATACACTTCTCCCAAGTGTCTCTTGGCAATTTACATCGCGCCCATCAGCATAACAAGGCTCCCAGTTCTCCATGGCCTGTCCTGCCTTTCTGGATTTTACCCTTTTTTCAGATGGCCCTTTTGACCGGGGGGAAGTGAGGCTTCATTGTAGTGCAGATTTCCTTTGCAAGCTTGCTTGGTTGGCCAAAAAGGGCGTATGCGTTTTTTCCTGAATATATTCAGGAAAAAACGCATACGCCCTTTTTGGCCAAGTGCATCATTGTGGACGTTCTGCCTCTTTTCCTATGCTTTCAATGCAATTCCAGTCTACCTCCTGAAATGGGTTTCCTGCAATTCTGCCCCGCTTTCAAGTCCTCTTGGCAGCCTTACTTCAGTCTATTTTTGGACGAGAGCTGTCATTTATAACTCTGCAGGTTTGTGAATTACAGTGCCCCTGAGCTCCTTTCTTCAACTCGCTTTCTTTTGAGCTGGCCGCAACACCACAGGATGGCTTCAGGCCCTAATCTGGTTATGGCCCGGCATGCTGAGCCTTTGGTTAATTCCTCTTCCTGGTGGGAAATGAGAGTTAAATTTGCCCGTCCAGACACCTCCAGCTAGCCTCTCATTGGTTCTCGTTATTCCTGTTCATCTTCCGCAGAAATTGCAAACTGGGCCAAACAGGAGGTTAAAGGCACTGACTCTCCAAGTCGGGAGAGTGTTAGTAAAGCGTCTGGAATGTTGCACCCGAGTACCAGGGTACGAAAACTGAGACATATTTGAACACGTCTCCCGTTCACATGGTTGATCATACTCTGGGTTCCACATGCATGTTTTAGCTGAAGGAAGAATACCTTAAACCTGGAGAGTTGAGACCCGTGTAATGGGTACCATGCAATATGACTTCAAAGGGTCCTCATTTGCTCACCGAACCTCTCCAATCCTATCACTGCTGCATTTATGAACCTGTACACATGCTTGATTCTCTTTTGGAGACATAGCAATCCATAGGTTTTAAGATACTTACTAGTCAGGTACATTCTTAGGCGTTTAATATGGGGTGTTGAGTCCATTTCGTTGAGCAAGGAGTAGCTCTTGTCTATTCCATATTTGGCTTAAGGAACTTTATCTGTGCTCATTTCAATCTCTGGTTTTATGCAGCACCCCAACTCACCTTTCCCCTTAAGCAAGCATAAGTTGGTTTTCTAAATTTGAGACCCTGTTCTGTTTTGGAATGCAGTTCCTGTGTAGCTAAGTTTACATTCCGTGTATTAGTGATATCTTATGATGTTTCTTTTTCTGTGTGACTTATTTCAGTTAGAATCATCGTACCTGAATCCACTCATTATGCTGCTACGGGCCTGATGACATAGATTTCATTGCTGAGTGATACTGCATTGTTCGTAAGTATCACAAGTTCTTTATCCATTTTTCACTTTCTGTGATATTGCACTTGTATGGTAAACGAGGTTCTTGTAAACGGAGGAGTCCCAAACTTTGGGGTGGCTGTGTCTTTTTGATTTTAATTTCCCTAAGCTATAGGACCATAAGTGGCAGTGCCCTAGGTTCTGTTGCTTTGTTTTTTAGATGTTTCAGGAAACACCATACACTTCTCACAAGTGTCTGTTGGCAATTTACATCCCGCCCATCAGCATAACAAGGCTCCCAGTTCTCCATGGAATGTCCTGCCTTTCTGGATTTTACACTTTTTTCAGAAGGCCCTTTTGACCGGGAGGAAGTGAGACTTCATTGTAGTGCAGATTTCCTTTGCAAGTTTGCTTGGTTGGCCAAAAAGGGCGTATGCGTTTTTTCCTGAATATATTCAGGAAAAAACGCATACGCACTTTTTGGCCAAGTGCATCATTGTGGACGTTCTGCCTCTTTTCCTATGCTTTCAATGCAATTCCAGTCTACCTCCTGAAATCGGTTTCCTGCAATTCTGCCCCGCTTTCAAGTCCTCTTGGCAGCCTTACTTCAGTGTATTTTTGGACGATAGCTGTCATTTATAACTCTGCAGGTTTGTGAATTACAGTGCTCCTGAGCTCCTTTCTTCAACTCACTTTCTTGTGACCTGGCCGCAACACCGCAGGATGGCTTCAGGCCCTAATCTGGTTCCGGCACGGCACGCTGAGCCTTTGGTTATTTCCTCTTCCTGGTGGGAAATGAGAGTTAAATTTGCCCGTCCAGACACCTCCAGCTAGTCTCTCATTGGTTCTCGCTATTCCTGTTCATCTTCCGCAGAAATTGCAAACTGGGCCAAACAGGAGGTTAAAGGGACTGACTCTCCAAGTCGGGAGACTGTTAGTAAAGCGTCTTGAATGTTGCACCCGAGTACCAGGGTACGAAAACTGAGATATATTTGAACACGTCTCCCGTTTACACGGTTGATCATACTCTGGGTTCCACATGCATGTTTTAGCTGAAGGAAGAATACCTTAAACCTGGGTAGTTGAAACCCGTGGAATGGGTACCATGCAATATGACTTCAAAGGGTCTTCATTTGCTCACCGAACCTCTCCAATCCTATCACTGCTGCGTTTATGCCCCTGTACACATGCTTGATTCTCTTTTGGAGACATAGCAATCCATAGGTTTTAAGATACTTACTAGTCAGGTACATTCTTAGGCGTTTAATATGGGGTGTTGAGTCCATTTCGTTGAGCAAGGAGTAGCTCTTGTGTATTCCATATTTGGCTTAAGGAACTTTATCTGTGCTCATTTCAATCTCTGGTTTTATGCAGCACCCCTACTCACCTTTACACTTAAGCAAGCATAAGTTGGTTTTCTAAATTTGAGTCCCTGTTCTGTTCTGTAATTCAGTTCCTGTGTAGCCAAGTTTACATTCCGTGTATTACTGATATCTTATGATGTTTCTTTTTCTGTGTGACTTATTTCAGTTAGAATCATCATACCTGAATCCACTCATTGTGCTGCTAAGTGCCTGGAGACATAGATTTCATTGCTGAGTGATATTGCTTTGTAAATAAATACCGCAACTTCTTTATCCATTTTTCAGTTTCTGAGATGTTGAACTTGTACTGAAAACGAGGTTCTTGTAAACAGAGGCGTCCCAAACTTTGGGGTGGCTGTGTCTTTTTGATTTTAATTTCCCTAAGCTATAGGACCATAAGTGGAAGTGCCCTAGGTTCTGTTGCTTTGTTTTTTAGATGTTTCAGGAAACACCATACACTCCTCCCAAGTGGTTGTTGGCAATTTATATCCGGCCCATCAGCATAACAAGGCTCCCAGTTCTCCATGTCCTGTTCTGCCTTTCTGGATTTTACACTTTTTTCAGATGGCCCTTTTGACCCAGGGGAAGTGAGACTTCATTGTAGTGCAGATTTCCTTTGCAAGCTTGCTTGGTTGGCCAAAAAGGGCGTATGCTTTTTTCCCTGAATATATTCAGGAAAAAACGCATACGCCCTTTTTGGCCAAGTGCTTCACTGTGGACGTTCTGCCTCTTTTCCTATGCTTTCAATGCAATTCCAGTCTACCTCCTGAAATCGGTTTCCTGCAATTCTGCCCCGCTTTCAAGTCCTCTTGGCAGTCTTACTTCAGTGTATATTTGGACGATAGCTGTCATTTATAACTCTACAGGTTTGTGAATTACAGTGCCCCTGAGCTCCTTTCTTCAACTCGCTTTCTTTTGAGCTGGCCGCAACACCGCAGATTGGCTTCAGGCCCTAATCTGGTTCCGGCACGGCACGCTGAGCCTTTGGTTATTTCCTCTTCCTGGTGGGAAATGAGAGTTAAATTTGCCCGTCCAGACACCTCCAGCTAGCCTCTCATTGGTTCTCGCTATTCCTGTTCATCTTCCGCAGAAATTGCAAACTGGGCCAAACAGGAGATTAAAGGCACTGACTCTCCAAGTGGGGAGAGTGTTCGTTAAGCGTCTGGAATGTTGCACCCGAGTACCAGGGGACCAAAAGTGAGACATATTTGAACATGTCTCCCGATCACACAGTTGATCATACTCTGGGTTCCACATGCATGTTTTAGCTGAAGGAAGAATACCTTAAACCTGGAGAGTTGAGACCCGTGGAATGGGTACCATGCAATATGACTTCAAAGGGTCTTCATTTGCTCACCGAACCTCTCCAATCCTATCACTGCTGTGTTTATGCCCCGGTACATATGCTTGATTCTCTTTTGGAGGCATAGCAATCCATAGGTTTTAAGATACTTACTAGTCAGGTACATTCTTAGGCGTTTAATATGGGATGTTGGGTCCATTTCGTTGAGCAAGGAGTAGCTCTTGTCTATTCCATATTTGGCTTAAGGAACGTTATCAGTGCTCATTTCAATCTCTGGTTTTATGCAGCACCCCAACTCACCTTTCCCCTTAAGCAAGCATAAGTTGGTTTTCTAAATTTGAGACCCTGTTCTGTTTTGGAATTCAGTTCCTGTGTAGCCAAGTTTTCATTCCGTGTATTAGTGATATCTTATGATGTTTCTTTTTCTGTGTGACTTATTTCAGTTAGAATCATCGTACCTAAATCCACTCATTATGCTGCTACGGGCCTGATGACATAGATTTCATTGCTAATTGATACTGCATTTAACGTAAGTACCACAACTTCTTTATCCATTTTTCACTTTCTGCGATATTGAACTTGTACCGTAAACGAGGTTCTTGTAAACAGAGGCGTCCCAAACTTTGGGGTGGCTGTGTCTTTTTGATTTTCATTTCCCTAAGCTATAGGACCATAAGTGGAAGTGCCTTAGGCTCTGTTGCTTTGTTTTTTAGATGTTTCAGGAAACACCATACACTTCTCACAAGTGTCTGTTGGCAATTTACATCCCGCCCATCAGCATAACAAGGCTCCCAGTTCTCCATGGAATGTCCTGCCTTTCTGGATTTTACACTTTTTTCAGATGGCCCTTTTGACCAGGGGGAAGAGAGACTTCATTGTAGTGCAGATTTCCTTTGCAAGCTTGCTTGGTTGACGAAAAAGAGCGTATGCGTTTTTTCCTGAATATATTCAGGAAAAAACGCATACGCCCTTTTTGGCCAAGTGCATCATTGTGGACGTTCTGCCTCTTTTCTTATGCTTTCAATGCAATTCCAGTCTACCTCCTGAAATCGGTTTCCTGCAATTCTACCCCGCTTTCAAGTCCTCTTGGCAGCCTTACTTCAGTATATTTTTGGACAAGAGCTGTCATTTATAACTCTGAAGGTTTGTGAATTACAGTGCCCCTGAGCTCCTTTCTTCAACTCGCTTTCTTGTGAGCTGGCCGAAACACCGCAGCATGGCTTCAGGCCCTAATCTGGTTCCGGCACGGCACGCTGAGCCTTTGGTTAATTCCTCTTCCTGGTGGGAAATGAGAGTTAAATTTGCCCGTTCAGACACCTCCAGCTAGTCACTCATTGGTTCTCACTATTCCTGTTCATCTTCCGCAGAAATTGCAAACTGGGCCAAACAGGAGGTTAAAGGGACTGACTCTCCAAGTCGGGAGAGTGTTAGTAAAGCGTCTGGAATGTTGCACCCGAGTACCAGGGTACGAAAACTGAGACATATTTGAACACGTCTCCCGATCACATGGTTGATCATACTCTAGGTTCCACATGCATGTTTTAGCTGAAGGAAGAATACCTTAAACCTGGGTAGTTGAGACCCGTGGAATGGGTACCATGCAATATGACTTCAAAGGGTCTTCATTTGCTCACCGAACCTCTCCAATCCTATCACTGCTGCGTTTATGCCCCTGTACACATGCTTGATTCTCTTTCGGAGACATAGCAATCCATAGGTTTTAAGATACTTACTAGTCAGGTACATTCTTAGGCGTTTAATATGCGGTGTTGTGTCCATTTTGTTGAGCAAGGAGTAGCTCTTGTCTATTCCATATTTGGCTTAAGGAACTTTATCTGTGCTCATTTCAATCTCTGGTTTTATGCAGCACACCAACTCACCTTTCCCCTTAAGCAAGCATAAGTTGGTTTTCTAAATTTGAGACCCTGTTCTGTTCTGTAATTCAGTTCCTGTGTAGCCAAGTTTCCATTCCGTGTATTACTGATATCTTATGATGTTTCTTCTTCTGTGTGACTTATTTCAGTTAGAATCATCATACCTGAAACCACTCATTGTGCTGCTAAGGGCCTGATGACACAGATTTCATTGCTGAGTGATATTGCTTTGTAAGTGAATACCACAACTTCTTTATCAATTTTTCACTTTCTGCGATATTGAACTTTTACAGTAAACGAGGTTCTTGTAAACAGAGGCGTCCCAAACTTTGGGTGGCTGTGTCTTTTTGATTTTAATTTCCCTAAGCTATAGGACCATAAGTGGAAGTGCCCTAGGCTCTGTTGCTTTGTTTTTTATATGTTTCAGGAAACACCATACACTTCTCCCGAGTGGTAGTTGGCAATTTACATCCCGCCCATCAGCATAACAAGGCTCCCAGTTCTCCATGGGCTGTCCTGCTTTTCTGGATTTTACACTTTTTTCAGATGGCCCTTTTGACCGGGGGGAAGTGAGACTTCATTGTAGTGCAGATTTCCTTTGCAAGTTTGCTTGGTTGGCCAAAAAGGGCGTATGCGTTTTTTCCTGAATATATTCAGGAAAAAACGCATACGCCCTTTTTGGCCAAGTGCATCATTGTGGACGTTCTGCCTCTTTTCCTATGCTTTCAATGCAATTCCAGTCTACCTCCTGAAATCGGTTTCCTGCAATTCTGCCCCGCTTTCAAGTCCTCTTGGCAGCCTTCCTTCAGTCTATTTTTGGACGATAGCTCTCATTTATAACTCTGCAGGTTTGTGAATTACAGTGCCCCTGAGCTCCTTTCCTCAACTCGCTTTCTTGTGACCTGGCCGCAACACCGCAGGATGTCTTCAGGCCCTAATCTGGTTCCGGCACGGCACACTGAGCCTTTGGTTAATTCCTCTTCCTGGTGGGAAATGAGAGTTAAATTTCCCGTCCAGACACCTCCAGCTAGTCTCTCGTTGGTTCTCGCTATTCCTGTTCATCTTCCGCAGAAATTGCAAACTGTGCCAAACAGGAGGTTAAAGGCGCTGACTCTCCAAGTGGGGAGAGTGTGAGTAAAGCGTCTGGAATGTTGCACCCGAGTACCAGGGGACTAAAACTGAGACATATTTGAACACGTCTCCCGTTCACACGGTTGATCATACTCTGGGTTCCACATGCAGGTTTTAGCTGAAGGAAGAATACCTTAAACCTGGAGAGTTGAGACCCGTGTAATGGGTACCATGCAATATGACTTCAAAGGGTCTTCATTTGCTCACCGAATCTCTCCAATCCTATCACTGCTGCGTTTATGACCCTTGTACACACGCTTGATTCTCTTTTGGAGACATAGCAATCCATAGGTTTTAAGATACTTACTAGTCAGGTATATTCTTAGGCGTTTAATATGGGGTGTTGAGTCCATTTCTTTGAGCAAGGAGTAGCTCTTGTCTATTCCATATTTGGCTTAAGGAACTTTATCTGTGCTCATTTCAATCTCTGGTTTTATACAGCACCCCAACTCACCTTTCCACTTAAGCCAGCATAAGTTGGTTTTCTAAATTTGAGACCCCGTTCTGTTTTGTAATTCAGTTCCTCTGTAGCCAAGTTTACATTCCATGTATTAGTGATATTTTTTGATGTTTCTTATTCTGTGTGACTTATTTCAGTTAGAATCACCATACCCGAATCCACTCTTTGTGCTGCTACGGGCCTGGTGACATAGGATTCATTGCTGAGTGATATTGCATTGTACGTGAGTACCACAACTTCTTTATCCATTTTTCACTTTCTGTGATATTGAACTTGTACGGTAAACGAGGTTCTTGTAAACAGAGGCGTCCCAAACGTTGGGGTGGCTGTGTCTTTTTGATTTTAATTTCCCTAAGCTATAGGACCATAAGTGGAAGTGCACTAGGCTCTGTTGCTTTGCTTTTTAGATGTTTCAGGAAACACCATACACTTCTCCGGAGTGGCTGTTGGCAATTTACATCCCGCCCATCAGCATAACAAGGCTCCCAGTTCTCCATGTCCTGTCCTGCCTTTCTGTATTTTACACATTTTTCAGATGGCCCTTTTGACCGGGGGGAAGTGAGACTTCATTGTAGTGCAGATTTCTTTGCAAGCTTGCTTGGTTGGCCAAAAAGGGCGTATGCGTTTTTTCCTGAATATATTCAGGAAAAAACGCATACGCCCTTTTTGGCCAAGTGCATCATTGTGGACGTTCTGCCTCTTTTCCTATGCTTTCAATGCAATTCCAGTCTACCTCCTGAAATCGGTTTCCTGCAATTCTGCCCCGCTTTCATGTCCTCTTGGCAGCCTTACTTCAGTCTATTTTTGGATGATAGCTGTCATTTATAACTCTGCAGGTTTGTGAATTACAGTGCCCCTGAGCTCCTTTCTTCAACTCGCTTTCTTGTGACCTGGCCGCAACACCGCAGGATGGCTTCATGCCCTAATCTGGTTCCGGCACGGCACGCTGAGCCTTTGGTTAATTCCTCTTCCTGGTGGGAAATGAGAGTTAAATTTGCCCGTCCAGACACCTCCAGCTAGTCTCCCATTGGTTCTCGCTTTCCTGTTCATCTTCCGCAGAAATTGCAAACTGGGCCAAACAGGAGGTTAAAGGGACTGACTCTCCAAGTCGGGAGAGTGTTAGTAAAGCGTCTGGAATGTTGCACCCGAGTACCAGGGTACGAAAACTGAGACATATTAAACATGTCTCCCGATCACTTGGTTGATCATACTCTAGGTTCCACATGCATGTCTTAGCTGAAGGAAGAATACCTAAAACCTGGGTAGTTGAAACCCGTGGAATGGGTACCATGCAATATGACTTCAAAGGGTCTTCATTTGCTCACCGAACCTCTCCAATCCTATCACTGCTGCGTTTATGCCCCTGTACACATGCTTGATTCTCTTTCGGAGACATAGCAATCCATAGGTTTTAAGATACTTACTAGTCAGGTACATTCTTAGGCGTTTAATATGCGGTGTTGAGTCCATTTCGTTGAGCAAGGAGTAGCTCTTGTCTATTCCATATTTGGCTTAAGGAACTTTATCTGTGCTCATTTCAATCTCTGGTTTTATGCAGCACCCCAACTCACCTTTCCCCTTAAGCAAGCATAAGTTGGTTTTCTAAATTTGAGAACCTGTTCTGTTTTGGAATTCAGTTCCTGTGTAGCCAAGTTTACATTCCGTGTATTAGTGATATCTTATGATGTTTCTTTTTCTGTGTGACTTATTTCAGTTAGAATCATCGTACCTGAATCTACTCATTATGCTGCTACGGGCCTGATGACATAGATTTCATTGCTGAGTGATACTGCATTGTACGTAAGTACCACAAGTTCTCTATCCATTTTTCACTATCTGTGATATTGAACTTGTACGGTAAACGAGGTTCTTGTAAACAGAGGCGTCCCAAACTTTGGGTGGCTGTGTCTTTTTGATTTTAATTTCCCGAAGCTATAGGACCATAAGTGGAAGTGCACTAGGCTCTGTTGCTTTGTTTTTTAGATGTTTCAGGAAACACCATACACTTCTCCCGAGTGTCTGTTGGCAATTTACATCCCACCCATCAGTATAACAAGGCTCCCAGTTCTCCATGGCCTGTCCTGCCTTTCTGGATTTTACCCTTTTTTCAGATGGCCCTTTTGACCGGGGGGAAGTGAGACTTCATTGTAGTGCAGATTTCCTTTGCAAGCTTGCTTGGTTGGCCAAAAAGGGCGTATGCGTTTTTTCCTGAATATATTCAGGAAAAAACGCATATGCCCTTTTTGGCCAAGTGCATCATTGTGGACGTTCTGCCTCTTTTCCTATGCTTTCAATGCAATTCCAGTCTACCTCCTGAAATCGGTTTCCTGCAATTCTGCCCCGCTTTCAAGTCCTCTTGGCAGCCTTACTTCAGTCTATTTTTGGACGATAGCTGTCATTTATAACTCTGCAGGTTTGTGAATTACAGTGCCCCTGAGCTCCTTTCTTCAACTCGCTTTCCTGTGACCTGGCCGCAACACCGCAGGATGGCTTCAGGCCCTAATCTGGTTCTGGCACGGCACGCTGAGTCTTTGGTTAATTCCTCTTCCTGGTGGGAAATGAGAGTTAAATTTGCCCGTCCAGACACCTCCAGCTAGTCTCTCATTGGTTCTCACTATTCCTGTTCATCTTCCGCAGAAATTGCAAACTGGGCCAAACAGGAGGTTAAAGGGACTGACTCTCCAAGTCGGGAGAGTGTTAGTAAAGCGTCTGGAATGTTGCACCCGAGTACCAGGGTACGAAAACTGAGACATATTTGAACACGTCTCCCGATCACATGGTTGATCATACTCTAGGTTCCACATGCATGTTTTAGCTGAAGGAAGAATACCTTAAACCTTGGTAGTTGAGACCCGTGGAATGGGTACCATGCAATATGACTTCAAAGGGTCTTCATTTGCTCACCGAACCTCTCCAATCCTATCACTGCTGCGTTTATGCCCCTGTACACATGCTTGATTCTCTTTCGGAGACATAGCAATCCATAGGTTTTAAGATACTTACTAGTCAGGTACATTCTTAGGCGTTTAATATGCGGTGTTGAGTCCATTTTGTTGAGCAAGGAGTAGCTCTTGTCTATTCCATATTTGGCTTAAGGAACTTTATCTGTGCTCATTTCAATCTCTGGTTTTATGCAGCACCCCAACTCACCTTTCCCCTTAAGCAAGCATAAGTTGGTTTTCTAAATTTGAGACCCTGTTCTGTTCTGTAATTCAGTTCCTGTGTAGCCAAGTTTACATTCCGTGTATTACTGATATCTTATGATGTTTCTTTTTCTGTGTGACTTATTTCAGTTAGAATCATCATACCTGAATCCACTCATTGTGCTGCTAAGGGCCTGATGACACAGATTTCATTGCTGAGTGATATTGCTTTGTAAGTGAATACCACAACTTCTTTATCCATTTTTCACTTTCTGCGATGTTGAACTTGTACTGTAAACGATGTTCTTGTAAACAGAGGCGTTCCAAACATTGGGGTGGCTGTGTCTTTTTGATTTTAATTTCCCTAAGCTATAGGACCATAAGTGGAAGTGCCCTAGGCTCTGTTGCTTTGTTTTTTAGATGTTTCAGGAAACACCATACACTTCTCCCAAGTGTCTCTTGGCAATTTACATCCCGCCCATCAGCATAACAAGGCTCCCAGTTCTCCATGGCCTGTCCTGCCTTTCTGGATTTTACCCTTTTTTCAGATGGCCCTTTTGACCGGGGGGAAGTGAGGCTTCATTGTAGTGCAGATTTCCTTTGCAAGCTTGCTTGGTTGGCCAAAAAGGGCGTATGCGTTTTTTCCTGAATATATTCAGGAAAAAACGCATACGCCCTTTTTGGCCAAGTGCATCATTGTGGACGTTCTGCCTCTTTTCCTATGCTTTCAATGCAATTCCAGTCTACCTCCTGAAATGGGTTTCCTGCAATTCTGCCCCGCTTTCAAGTCCTCTTGGCAGCCTTACTTCAGTCTATTTTTGGACGAGAGCTGTCATTTATAACTCTGCAGGTTTGTGAATTACTGTGCCCCTGAGCTCCTTTCTTCAACTCGCTTTCTTTTGAGCTGGCCGCAACACCACAGGATGGCTTCAGGCCCTAATCTGGTTATGGCCCGGCATGCTGAGCCTTTGGTTAATTCCTCTTCCTGGTGGGAAATGAGAGTTAAATTTGCCCGTCCAGACACCTCCAGCTAGCCTCTCATTGGTTCTCGTTATTCCTGTTCATCTTCCGCAGAAATTGCAAACTGGGCCAAACAGGAGGTTAAAGGCACTGACTCTCCAAGTCGGGAGAGTGTTAGTAAAGCGTCTGGAATGTTGCACCCGAGTACCAGGGTACGAAAACTGAGACATATTTGAACACGTCTCCCGTTCACATGGTTGATCATACTCTGGGTTCCACATGCATGTTTTAGCTGAAGGAAGAATACCTTAAACCTGGAGAGTTGAGACCCGTGTAATGGGTACCATGCAATATGACTTCAAAGGGTCCTCATTTGCTCACCGAACCTCTCCAATCCTATCACTGCTGCATTTATGAACCTGTACACATGCTTGATTCTCTTTTGGAGACATAGCAATCCATAGGTTTTAAGATACTTACTAGTCAGGTACATTCTTAGGCGTTTAATATGGGGTGTTGAGTCCATTTCGTTGAGCAAGGAGTAGCTCTTGTCTATTCCATATTTGGCTTAAGGAACTTTATCTGTGCTCATTTCAATCTCTGGTTTTATGCAGCACCCCAACTCACCTTTCCCCTTAAGCAAGCATAAGTTGGTTTTCTAAATTTGAGACCCTGTTCTGTTTTGGAATGCAGTTCCTGTGTAGCTAAGTTTACATTCCGTGTATTAGTGATATCTTATGATGTTTCTTTTTCTGTGTGACTTATTTCAGTTAGAATCATCGTACCTGAATCCACTCATTATGCTGCTACGGGCCTGATGACATAGATTTCATTGCTGAGTGATACTGCATTGTTCGTAAGTACCACAAGTTCTTTATCCATTTTTCACTTTCTGTGATATTGCACTTGTATGGTAAACGAGGTTCTTGTAAACGGAGGAGTCCCAAACTTTGGGGTGGCTGTGTCTTTTTGATTTTAATTTCCCTAAGCTATAGGACCATAAGTGGCAGTGCCCTAGGTTCTGTTGCTTTGTTTTTTAGATGTTTCAGGAAACACCATACACTTCTCCCGAGTGTCTGTTGGCAATTTACATCCCGCCCATCAGCATAACAAGGCTCCCAGTTCTCCATGTCCTGTCCTGCCTTTCTGGATTTTACACTTTTTTCAGAAGGCCCTTTTGACCTGGGGGAAGTGAGGCTTCATTGTAGTGCAGATTTCCTTTGCAAGTTTGCTTGGTTGGCCAAAAAGGGCGTATGTATTTTTTCCTGAATATATTCAGGAAAAAACGCATACGCACTTTTTGGCCAAGTGCATCATTGTGGACGTTCTGCCTCTTTTCCTATGCTTTCAATGCAATTCCAGTCTACCTCCTGAAATCGGTTTCCTGCAATTCTGCCCCGCTTTCAAGTCCTCTTGGCAGCCTTACTTCAGTATATTTTTGGACGATAGCTGTCATTTATAACTCTGCAGGTTTGTGAATTACAGTGCTCCTGAGCTCCTTTCTTCAACTCACTTTCTTGTGACCTGGCCGCAACACCGCAGGATGGCTTCAGGCCCTAATCTGGTTCCGGCACGGCACGCTGAGCCTTTGGTTATTTCCTCTTCCTGGTGGGAAATGAGAGTTAAATTTGCCCGTCCAGACACCTCCAGCTAGTCTCTCATTGGTTCTCGCTATTCCTGTTCATCTTCCGCAGAAATTGCAAACTGGGCCAAACAGGAGGTTAAAGGGACTGACTCTCCAAGTCGGGAGACTGTTAGTAAAGCGTCTTGAATGTTGCACCCGAGTACCAGGGTACGAAAACTGAGATATATTTGAACACGTCTCCCGTTTACACGGTTGATCATACTCTGGGTTCCACATGCATGTTTTAGCTGAAGGAAGAATACCTTAAACCTGGGTAGTTGAAACCCGTGGAATGGGTACCATGCAATATGACTTCAAAGGGTCTTCATTTGCTCACCGAACCTCTCCAATCCTATCACTGCTGCGTTTATGCCCCTGTACACATGCTTGATTCTCTTTCGGAGACATAGCAATCCATAGGTTTTAAGATACTTACTAGTCAGGTACATTCTTAGGCGTTTAATATGGGGTGTTGAGTCCATTTCGTTGAGCAAGGAGTAGCTCTTGTGTATTCCATATTTGGCTTAAGGAACTTTATCTGTGCTCATTTCAATCTCTGGTTTTATGCAGCACCCCTACTCACCTTTACACTTAAGCAAGCATAAGTTGGTTTTCTAAATTTGAGTCCCTGTTCTGTTCTGTAATTCAGTTCCTGTGTAGCCAAGTTTACATTCCGTGTATTACTGATATCTTATGATGTTTCTTTTTCTGTGTGACTTATTTCAGTTAGAATCATCATACCTGAATCCACTCATTGTGCTGCTAAGTGCCTGGAGACATAGATTTCATTGCTGAGTGATATTGCTTTGTAAATAAATACCGCAACTTCTTTATCCATTTTTCAGTTTCTGAGATGTTGAACTTGTACTGAAAACGAGGTTCTTGTAAACAGAGGCGTCCCAAACTTTGGGGTGGCTGTGTCTTTTTGATTTTAATTTCCCTAAGCTATAGGACCATAAGTGGAAGTGCCCTAGGTTCTGTTGCTTTGTTTTTTAGATGTTTCAGGAAACACCATACACTTCTCCCAAGTGGTTGTTGGCAATTTACATCCGGCCCATCAGCATAACAAGGCTCCCAGTTCTCCATGTCCTGTTCTGCCTTTCTGGATTTTACACTTTTTTCAGATGGCCCTTTTGACCCAGGGGAAGTGAGACTTCATTGTAGTGCAGATTTCCTTTGCAAGCTTGCTTGGTTGGCCAAAAAGGGCGTATGCTTTTTTCCCTGAATATATTCAGGAAAAAACGCATACGCCCTTTTTGGCCAAGTGCTTCACTGTGGACGTTCTGCCTCTTTTCCTATGCTTTCAATGCAATTCCAGTCTACCTCCTGAAATCGGTTTCCTGCAATTCTGCCCCGCTTTCAAGTCCTCTTGGCAGTCTTACTTCAGTGTATATTTGGACGATAGCTGTCATTTATAACTCTACAGGTTTGTGAATTATAGTGCCCCTGAGCTCCTTTCTTCAACTCGCTTTCTTTTGAGCTGGCCGCAACACCGCAGATTGGCTTCAGGCCCTAATCTGGTTCCGGCACGGCACGCTGAGCCTTTGGTTATTTCCTCTTCCTGGTGGGAAATGAGAGTTAAATTTGCCCGTCCAGACACCTCCAGCTAGTCTCTCATTGGTTCTCCCTATTCCTGTTCATCTTCCGCAGAAATTGCAAACTGGGCCAAACAGGAGATTAAAGGCACTGACTCTCCAAGTGGGGAGAGTGTTCGTTAAGCGTCTGGAATGTTGCACCCGAGTACCAGGGGACCAAAAGTGAGACATATTTGAACATGTCTCCCGATCACACAGTTGATCATACTCTGGGTTCCACATGCATGTTTTAGCTGAAGGAAGAATACCTTAAACCTGGAGAGTTGAGACCCGTGGAATGGGTACCATGCAATATGACTTCAAAGGGTCTTCATTTGCTCACCGAACCTCTCCAATCCTATCACTGCTGTGTTTATGCCCCGGTACATATGCTTGATTCTCTTTTGGAGGCATAGCAATCCATAGGTTTTAAGATACTTACTAGTCAGGTACATTCTTAGGCGTTTAATATGGGATGTTGGGTCCATTTCGTTGAGCAAGGAGTAGCTCTTGTCTATTCCATATTTGGCTTAAGGAACGTTATCTGTGCTCATTTCAATCTCTGGTTTTATGCAGCACCCCAACTCACCTTTCCCCTTAAGCAAGCATAAGTTGGTTTTCTAAATTTGAGACCCTGTTCTGTTCTGTAATTCAGTTCCTGTGTAGCCAAGTTTACATTCCGTGTATTAGTGATATCTTATGATGTTTCGTTTTCTGTGTGACTTATTTCAGTTAGAAACATCGTACCTGAATCCACTCATTATGCTGCTATGGGCCTGATGACAAAGATTTCATTGCTGAGTGATACTGCATTGTACGTAAGTACCACAACTTCTTTATCCATTTTTCACTTTCTGCGATATTGAACATTTACAGTAAACGAGGTTCTTGTAAACAGAGGCGTCCCAAACTTTGGGTGGCTGTGTCTTTTTGATTTTAATTTCCCTAAGCTATAGGACCATAAGTGGAAGTGCCCTAGGCTCTGTTGCTTTGTTTTTTATATGTTTCAGGAAACACCATACACTTCTCCCGAGTGGTAGTTGGCAATTTACATCCCGCCCATCAGCATAACAAGGCTCCCAGTTCTCCATGGGCTGTCCTGCTTTTCTGGATTTTACACTTTTTTCAGATGGCCCTTTTGACCGGGAGGAAGTGAGACTTCATTGTAGTGCAGATTTCCTTTGCAAGTTTGCTTGGTTGGCCAAAAAGGGCGTATGCGTTTTTTCCTGAATATATTCAGGAAAAAACGCATACGCCCTTTTTGGCCAAGTGCATCATTGTGGACGTTCTGCCTCTTTTCCTATGCTTTCAATGCAATTCCAGTCTACCTCCTGAAATCGGTTTCCTGCAATTCTGCCCCGCTTTCAAGTCCTCTTGGCAGCCTTCCTTCAGTCTATTTTTGGACGATAGCTCTCATTTATAACTCTGCAGGTTTGTGAATTACAGTGCCCCTGAGCTCCTTTCCTCAACTCGCTTTCTTGTGACCTGGCCGCAACACCGCAGGATGTCTTCAGGCCCTAATCTGGTTCCGGCACGGCACACTGAGCCTTTGGTTAATTCCTCTTCCTGGTGGGAAATGAGAGTTAAATTTCCCGTCCAGACACCTCCAGCTAGTCTCTCGTTGGTTCTCGCTATTCCTGTTCATCTTCCGCAGAAATTGCAAACTGTGCCAAACAGGAGGTTAAAGGCGCTGACTCTCCAAGTGGGGAGAGTGTGAGTAAAGCGTCTGGAATGTTGCACCCGAGTACCAGGGGACTAAAACTGAGACATATTTGAACACGTCTCCCGTTCACACGGTTGATCATACTCTGGGTTCCACATGCAGGTTTTAGCTGAAGGAAGAATACCTTAAACCTGGAGAGTTGAGACCCGTGTAATGGGTACCATGCAATATGACTTCAAAGGGTCTTCATTTGCTCACCGAATCTCTCCAATCCTATCACTGCTGCGTTTATGACCCTTGTACACACGCTTGATTCTCTTTTGGAGACATAGCAATCCATAGGTTTTAAGATACTTACTAGTCAGGTATATTCTTAGGCGTTTAATATGGGGTGTTGAGTCCATTTCGTTGAGCAAGGAGTAGCTCTTGTCTATTCCATATTTGGCTTAAGGAACTTTATCTGTGCTCATTTCAATCTCTGGTTTTATACAGCACCCCAACTCACCTTTCCACTTAAGCCAGCATAAGTTGGTTTTCTAAATTTGAGACCCCGTTCTGTTTTGTAATTCAGTTCCTCTGTAGCCAAGTTTACATTCCATGTATTAGTGATATTTTTTGATGTTTCTTATTCTGTGTGACTTATTTCAGTTAGAATCACCATACCCGAATCCACTCTTTGTGCTGCTACGGGCCTGGTGACATAGGATTCATTGCTGAGTGATATTGCATTGTACGTGAGTACCACAACTTCTTTATCCATTTTTCACTTTCTGTGATATTGAACTTGTACGGTAAACGAGGTTCTTGTAAACAGAGGCGTCCCAAACGTTGGGGTGGCTGTGTCTTTTTGATTTTAATTTCCCTAAGCTATAGGACCATAAGTGGAAGTGCACTAGGCTCTGTTGCTTTGCTTTTTAGATGTTTCAGGAAACACCATACACTTCTCCGGAGTGGCTGTTGGCAATTTACATCCCGCCCATCAGCATAACAAGGCTCCCAGTTCTCCATGTCCTGTCCTGCCTTTCTGTATTTTACACATTTTTCAGATGGCCCTTTTGACCGGGGGGAAGTGAGACTTCATTGTAGTGCAGATTTCTTTGCAAGCTTGCTTGGTTGGCCAAAAAGGGCGTATGCGTTTTTTCCTGAATATATTCAGGAAAAAACGCATACGCCCTTTTTGGCCAAGTGCATCATTGTGGACGTTCTGCCTCTTTTCCTATGCTTTCAATGCAATTCCAGTCTACCTCCTGAAATCGGTTTCCTGCAATTCTGCTCCGCTTTCAAGTCCTCTTGGCATCCTTACTTCAGTCTATTTTTGGATGATAGCTGTCATTTATAACTCTGCAGGTTTGTGAATTACAGTGCCCCTGAGCTCCTTTCTTCAACTCGCTTTCTTGTGACCTGGCCGCAACACCGCAGGATGGCTTCAGGCCCTAATCTGGTTCCGGCACGGCACGCTGAGCCTTTGGTTAATTCCTCTTCCTGGTGGGAAATGAGAGTTAAATTTGCCCGTCCAGACACCTCCAGCTAGTCTCTCATTGGTTCTCGCATTCCTGTTCATCTTCCGCAGAAATTGCAAACTGGGCCAAACAGGAGGTTAAAGGGACTGACTCTCCAAGTCGGGAGAGTGTTAGTAAAGCGTCTGGAATGTTGCACCCGAGTACCAGGGTACGAAAACTGAGACATATTAAACATGTCTCCCGATCACTTGGTTGATCATACTCTAGGTTCCACATGCATGTCTTAGCTGAAGGAAGAATACCTTAAACCTGGGTAGTTGAAACCCGTGGAATGGGTACCATGCAATATGACTTCAAAGAGTCTTCATTTGCTCACCGAACCTCTCCAATCCTATCACTGCTGCGTTTATGCCCCTGTACACACGCTTTATTCTCTTTTGGAGACATAGCAATCCATAGGTTTTAAGATACTTACTAGTCAGGTACATTCTTAGGCGTTTAATATGGGGTGTTGAGTCCATTTCGTTGAGCAAGGAGTAGCTCTTGTCTATTCCATATTTGGCTTAAGGAACTTTATCTGTGCTCATTTCAATCTCTGGTTTTATGCAGCACCCCAACTCACCTTTCCCCTTAAGCAAGCATAAGTTGGTTTTCTAAATTTGAGACCCTGTTCTGTTCTGTAATTCAGTTCCTGTGTAGCCAAGTTTACATTCCGTGTATTACTGATATCTTATGATGTTTCTTTTTCTGTGTGACTTATTTCAGTTAGAATCATCGTACCTGAATCCACTCATTATGCTGCTACGGGCCTGATGACATAGATTTCATTGCTGAGTGATACTGCATTGTACGTAAGTACCACAAGTTCTTTATCCATTTTTCACTTTCTGTGATATTGAACTTGCACGGTAAACGAGGTTCTTTTAAACAGAGGCGTCCCAAACTTTGGGGTGGCTGTGTCTTTTTGATTTTAATTTCCCTAAGCTATAGGACCATAAGTGGAAGTGCCCTAGGCTCTGTTGCTTTGTTTTTTCGATGTTTCAGGAAACACCATACACTTCTCCCGAGTTTCTGTTGGCAATTTACATCCCGCCCATCAGCATAACAAGGCTCCCAGTTCTCCATGGCCTGTCCTGCCTTTCTGGATTTTACACTTTTTTCAGATGGCCCTTTTGACCGGGGGGAAGTGAGACTTCATTGTAGTGCAGATTTCCTTTGCAAGTTTGCTTGGTTGGCCAAAAAGTGCGTATGCGTTTTTTCCTGAATATATTCAGGAAAAAACGCATACGCCCTTTTTGGCCAAGTGCATCATAGTGGACGTTCTGCCTCTTTTCCTATGCTTTCAATGCAATTCCAGTCTACCTCCTGAAATCGGTTTCCTGCAATTCTGCCCCGCTTTCAAGTCCTCTTGGCAGCCTTACTTCAGTATATTTTTGGACGATAGCTGTCATTTATAACTCTGCAGGTTTGTGAATTACAGTGCCCCTGAGCTCCTTTCTTCAACTCGCTTTCTTTTGAGCTGGCTGCAACACCGCAGGATGGCTTCAGGCCCTAATCTGGTTACGGCACGGCACGCTGAGCCTTTGGTTAATTCCTCTTCCTGGTGGGAAATGAGAGTTAAATTTGCCCGTCCAGACACCTCCAGCTAGCCTCTCATTGGTTCTCGCTATTCCTGTTCATCTTCCGCAGAAATTGCAAACTGGGCCAAACAGGAGGTTAAAGGGACTGACTCTCCAAGTCGAGAGAGTGTTAGTAAAGCGTCTGGAATGTTGCACCCGAGTACCAGGGTACGAAAACTGGGACATATTTGAACACGTCTCCCGATCACATGGTTGATCATACTCTAGGTTCCACATGCATGTTTTAGCTGAAGGAAGAATACCTAAAACCTTGGTAGTTGAAACCCTTGGAATGGGTACCATGCAATATGACTTCAAAGGGTCTTCATTTGCTCACGAACCTCTCCAATCCTATCACTGCTGCGTTTATGCCCCTGTACACATGCTTGATTCTCTTTCGGAGACATAGCAATCCATAGGTTTTAAGATACTTACTAGTCAGGTACATTCTTAGGCGTTTAATATGGGGTGTTGAGTCCATTTCGTTGAGCAAGGAGTAGCTCTTGTCTATTCCATATTTGGCTTAAGGAACTTTATCTGTGCTCATTTCAATCTCTGGTTTTATGCAGCACCCCAACTCACCTTTCCCCTTAAGCAAGCATAAGTTGGTTTTCTAAATTTGACAACCTGTTCTGTTCTGTAATTCAGTTCCTGTGTAGCCAAGTTTACATTCCGTGTATTAGTGATATCTTATGATGTTTCTATTTCCGTGTGACTTATTTCAGTTAGAATCATCATACCTGAATCCACTCATGATGCTGCTACGGGCCTGATGACATAGATTTCATTGCTGAGTGATACTGCATTGTACGTAAGTACCACAAGATCTTTATCCATTTTTCACTTTCTGTGATATTGAACTTGTACGGTAAACGAGGTTCTTGTAAACAGAGCTGTCCCAAACTTTGGGGTGGCTGTGTCTTTTTGATTTTAATTTCCCTAAGCTATAGGACCATAAGTGGAAGTGCCCTAGGCTCTGTTGCTTTGTTTTTTAGATGTTTCAGGAAACACCATACACTTCTCCCGAGTGTCTGTTGGCAATTTACATCCCGCCCATCAGCATAACAAGGCTCCCAGTTCTCCATGGCCTGTCCTGCCTTTCTGGATTTTACACTTTTTTCAGATGGCCCTTTTGACCGGGGGGAAGTGAGACTTCATTGTAGTGCAGATTTCCTTTGCAAGTTTGCTTGGTTGGCCAAAAAGTGCGTATGCGTTTTTTCCTGTATATATTCAGGAAAAAACGCATACGCCCTTTTTGGCCAAGTGCATCATTGTGGACGTTCTGCCTCTTTTCCTATGCTTTCAATGCAATTCCAGTCTACCTCCTGAAATCGGTTTCCTGCAATTCTGCCCCGCTTTCAAGTCCTCTTGGCAGCCTTACTTCAGTCTATTTTTGGACGATAGCTGTCATTTATAACTCTGCAGGTTTGTGAATTACAGTGCCCCTGAGCTCCTTTCTTCAACTCGCTTTCTTGTGGCCTGGCCGCAACACCGCAGGATGGCTTGAGGCCCTAATCTGGTTCCGGCACGGCACGCTGAGCCTTTGGTTATTTCCTCTTCCTGGTGGGAAATGAGAGTTAAATTTGCCCGTCCAGACACCTCCAGCTAGTCTCTCATTTGTTCTCGCTATTCCTGTTCATCTTCCGCAGAAATTGCAAACTGGGCCAAACAGGAGGTTAAAGGCGCTGACTCTCCAAGTGGGGAGAGTGTTGGTAAAGCGTCTGGAATGTTGCACCCGAGTACCAGGGGAGGAAAACTGAGACATATTTGAACACGTCTCCCATTCACATGGTTGATCATACTTGGGTTCCACATGCATGTTTTAGCTGAAGGAAGAATACCTTAAACCTGGAGAGTTAAGACCCGTGTAATGGGAACCATGCAATATGACTTCAAAGGGTGTTCATTTGCTCACCGAACCTCTCCAATCCTATGACTGCTGCGTTTATGCCCCTGTACACATGCTTGATTCTCTTTCAGAGACATAGCAATCCATAGGTTTTAAGATACTTACTAGTCAGATACATTCTTAGGCTTTTAATATGTGGTGTTGAGTCCATTTCGTTGAGCAAGGAGTAGCTCTTGTCTATTCCATATTTGGCTTAAGGAACTTTATCTGTGCTCATTTCAATCTCTGGTTTTATGCAGCACCCCAACTCACCTTTCCCCTTAAGCAAGCATAAGTTGGTTTTCTAAATTTGAGACCCTGTTCTGTTCTGTAATTCAGTTCCTCTGTAGCCAAGTTTCCATTCCGTGTATTACTGATATCTTATGATGTTTCTTTTTCTGTGTGACTTATTTCAGTTAGAATCATCATACCTGAATCCACTCATTGTGCTGCTAAGGGCCTGATGACATAGATTTCATTGCTGAGTGATATTGCTTTGTAAGTGAATACCACAACTTCTTTATCCATTTTTCACTTTCTGCGATGTTGAACTTGTACTGTAAACGTGGTTCTTGTAAACAGAGGCGTCCCAAACTTTGGGGTGGCTGTGTCTTTTTGATTTTAATTTCCCTAAGCTATAGGACCATAAGTGGCAGTGCCCTAGGCTCTGTTGCTTTGTTTTTTACATGTTTCAGGAAACACCATACACTTCTCCTGAGTGTCTGTTGGTAATTTACATCCCGCCCATCAGCATAACAAGGCTCCCAGTTCTCCATGGCCTGTCCTGCCTTTCTGGATTTTACACTTTTTTCAGATGGCCCTTTTGACCGGGGGGAAGTGAGACTTCATTGTAGTGCAGATTTCCTTTGCAAGCTTGCTTGGTTGGCCAAAAAGGGCGTATGCGTTTTTTCCTGAATATATTCAGGAAAAAACGCATACGCCCTTTTTGGCCAAGTGCATCACTGTGGACGTTCTTCCTCTTTTCCTATGCTTTCAATGCAATTCCAGTCTACCTCCTGAAATCAGTTTCCTGCAATTCTGCCCCGCTTTCAAGTCCTCTTGGCAGCCTTACTTCAGTCTATTTTTGGACGATAGCTGTCATTTATAACTTTGCAGGTTTGTGAATTACAGTGCCCCTGAGATCCTTTCTTCAACTCGCTTTCTTTTGAGCTGGCCGCAACACCGCAGGATGGCTTCAGGCCCTAATCTGGTTACGGCACGGCACGCTGAGCCTTTGGTTAATTCCTCTTCCTGGTGGGAAATGAGAGTTAAATTTGCCCGTCTAGACACCTCCAGCTAGCCTCTCATTGGTTCTCGCTATTCCTGTTCATCTTCCGCAGAAATTGCAAACTGGGCCAAACAGGAGGTTAAAGGGACTGACTCTCCAAGTCGGGAGAGTGTTAGTAAAGCGTCTGGAATGTTGCACCCGAGTACCATGGTACGAAAACTGGGACATATTTGAACACGTCTCCCGATCACATGGTTGATCATACTCTAGGTTCCACATGCATGTTTTAGCTGAAGGAAGAATACCTAAAACCTGGGTAGTTGAAACCCTTGGAATGGGTAACATGCAATATGACTTCAAAGGGTCTTCATTTGCTCACGAACCTCTCCAATCCTATCACTGCTGCGTTTATGCCCCTGTACACATGCTTGATTCTCTTTCGGAGACATAGCAATCCATAGGTTTTAAGATACTTACTAGTCAGGTACATTCTTAGGCGTTTAATATGGGGTGTTGAGTCCATTTCGTTGAGCAAGGAGTAGCTCTTGTCTATTCCATATTTGGCTTAAGGAACTTTATCTGTGCTCATTTCAATCTCTGGTTTTATGCAGCACCCCAACTCACCTTTCCCCTTAAGCAAGCATAAGTTGGTTTTCTAAATTTGAGACCCTGTTCTGTTCTGTAATTCAGTTCCTGTGTAGCCAAGTTTACATTCCGTGTATTACTGATATCTTATGATTTTTCTTTTTCTGTGTGACTTATTTCAGTTAGAATCATCATACCTGAATCCACTCATTGTGCTGCTAAGGGCCTGATGACACACATTTCATTGTTGAGTGATATTGCTTTGTAAATAAATACCACAACTTCTTTATCCATTTTTCACTTTCTGCGATGTTGAACTTGTACTGTAAACGAGGTTCTTGTAAACAGAGCCGTTCCAAACTTTGGGGTGGCTGTGTCTTTTTGATTTTAAATTCCCTAAGCTATAGGACCATAAGTGGAAGTGCCCTAGGCTCTGTTGCTTTGTTTTTTAGATGTTTCAGGAAACACCATACACTTCTCCCGAGTGTCTGTTGGCAATTTACATCCCGCCCATCAGCATAACAAGGCTCCCAGTTCTCCAGGGCCTGTCCTGCCTTTCTGGATTTTACACTTTTTTCATATGGCCCTTTTGACCGGGGGGCAGTGGAACTTCATTGTACTGCAGATTTCCTTTGCAAGTTTGCTTGGTTGGCCAAAAAGGGCGTATGCGTTTTTTCCTGAATATATTCAGGAAAAAACGCATACGCCCTTTTTGGCCAAGTGCATCATTGTGGACATTCTGCCTCTTTTCCTATGCTTTCAATGCAATTCCAGTCTACCTCCTGAAATCGGTTTCCTGCAATTCTGCCCCGCTTTCAAGTCCTCTTGGCAGCCTTACTTCAGTATATTTTTGGACGATAGCTGTCATTTATAACTCTGCAGGTTTGTGAATTACAGTGCCCCTGAGCTCCTTTCTTCAACTCGCTTTCTTGTGAGCTGGCCGCAACACCGCAGGATTGCTTCAGGCCCTAATCTGGTTCCGGCACGGCACGCTGAGCCTTTGGTTATTTCCTCTTCCTGTTGGGAAATGAGAGTTAAATTTGCCCATCCAGACACCTCCACCTAGTCTCTCATTGGTTCTCCCTATTCCTGCTCATCTTCTGCAGAAATTGCAAACTGGGCCAAACAGGAGGTTAAAGGCGCTGACTCTCCAAGTGGGGAGAGTGTTAGTAAAGCGTCTGGAATGTTGCACCCGAGTACCAGGGGAGGAAAACTGAGGCATATTTGAACACGTCTCCCGTTCACACGGTTGATCATACTCTGGGTTCCACATGCATGTTTTAGCTGAAGGAAGAATACCTTAAACCTAGAGAGTTGAGACCCGTGTAATGGGTACTATGCAATATGACTTCAAAGGGTCTTCATTTGCTCACCGAACCTCTCCAATCCTATCACTGCTGCGTTTATGCTCCTGTACGCACGCTTGATTCTCTTTTGGAGACATAGCAATCCATAGGTTTTAAGATACCTACTAGTGAGGTACATTCTTAGGCGTTTAATATGGGGTGTTGAGTCCATTTCGTTGAGCAAGGAGTAGCTCTTGTCTATTCCATATTTGGCTTAAGGAACTTTATCTGTGCTCATTTCAATCTCTGGTTTTATGCAGCCCCCCAACTCACCTTTCCCCTTAAGCAAGCATAAGTTGGTTTTCTAAATTTGAGACCCTGTTCTGTTCTGTAATTCATTTCCTGTGTAGCCAAGTTTACATTCCGTGTATTACTGATATCTTATGATGTTTCTTTTTCTGTGTGACTTATTTCAGTTAGAATCATCATACCTGAATCCACTCATTGTGCTGCTAAGGGCCTGATGACATAGATTTCATTGCTGAGTGATATTGCTTTGTAAGTAAATACCACAACTTCTTTATCCATTTTTCACTTTCTGCGATGTTGAACTTGTACTGTAAACGAGGTTCTTGTAAACAGAGCCGTTCCAAACTTTGGGGTAGTTGTGTCTTTTTGATTTTAATTTCCCTAAGCTATAGGACCATAAGTGGAAGTGCCCTGGGCTCTGTTGCTTTGTTTTTTAGATGTTTCAGGAAACACCATACACTTCTCCCCAGTGTCTGTTGGCAATTTACATCCCGCCCATCAGCATAAGAAGGCTCCCAGTTCTCCAGGGCCTGTCCTGCCTTTCTGGATTTTACACTTTTTTCAGATGGCCCTTTTGACCGGGGGGAAGTGAGACTACATTGTAGTGCAAATTTCCTTTGCAAGATTGCTTGGTTGGCCAAAAAGGGCGTATGCGTTTTTTCCTGAATATATTCCGGAAAAACACATACGCACTTTTTGGCCAAGTGCATCATTGTGGACGTTCTGCCTCTTTTCCTATGCTTTCAATGCAATTCCAGTCTACCTCCTGAAATCAGTTTCCTGCAATTCTACCCCGCTTTCAAGTCCTCTTGGCAACCTTACTTCAGTATATTTTTGGATGATACCTGTCATTTATAACTCTGCAGGTTTGTGAATTACAGTACCCCTGAGCTCCTTTCCTCAACTCACTTTCTTTTGAGCTGGCCGCAACACCGCAGGATAGCTTCAGGTCCTAATCTGGTTCCGGCACGGCACGCTGAGCCTTTGGTTATTTCCTCTTCCTGGTGGGAAATGAGAGTTAAATTTGCCCGTCCAGACACCTCCAGCTAGTCTCTCATTGGTTCTCCCTATTCCTGTTCATCTTCCGCAGAAATTGCAAACTGGGCCAAACAGGAGGTTAAAGGCGCTGACTCTCCAAATGGGGAGAGTGTTAGTAAAGAGTCTGGAATGTTGCACCCGAGTACCAGGGTAGGAAAACTGAGACATATTTGAACACGTCTCCCGTTCACACGGTTGATCATACTTGGATTCCACATGCATGTTTTAGCTGAAGGAAGAATACCTTAAACCTGGAGAGTTGAGACCCATGTAATGGGTACCATGCAATATGACTTCAAAGGGTCTTCATTTGCTCACCGAACCTCTCCAATCCTATCACTGCTACGTTTATGCCCCTGTACACATGCTTGATTCTCTTTTGGAGACATAGCAATCCATAGGTTTTACGATACTTACTAGTCAGGTACATTCTTAGGTGTTTAATATGCGGTGTTGAGTCCATTTCGTTGAGCAAGGAGTAGCTCTTGTCTATTCCATATTTGGCTTAAGGAACTTTATCTGTGCTCATTTCAATCTCTGGTTTTATGCAGCACCCCAACTCACCTTTACCCTTAAGCAAGCATAAGTTGGTTTTCTAAATTTGAGACCCTGTTCTGTTCTGTAATTCAGTTCCTGTGTAGCCAAGTTTACATTCCGTGTATTACTGATATCTTATGATGTTTCTTTTTCTGTGTGACTTATTTCAGTTAGAATCATCATACCTGAATCCACTCATTGTGCTGCTAAGGGCCTGATGACACAGATTTCATTGCTGAGTGATATTGCTTTGTAAGTAAATACCACAACTTCTTTATCCATTTTTCACTTTCTGCGATGTTGAACTTGTACTGTAAACGAGGTTCTTGTAAACAGAGCCGTTCCAAACTTTGGGGTGGCTGTGTCTTTTTGATTTTAATTTCCCTAAGCTATAGGACCATAAGTGGAAGTGCCCTAGGTTCTGTTGCTTTGTTTTTTAGATGTTTCAGGAAACACCATACACTTCTCCCGAGTGGTTGTTGGCAATTTACATCCCGCACATCAGCATAACAAGGCTCCCAGTTCTCCATGGCCTGTCCTGCCTTTCTGGATTTTACACTTTTTTCAGATGGCCCTTTTGACCGGGGGGATGTGAGACTTCATTGTAGTGCAGATTTCCTTTGCAAGCTTGCTTGGTTGGCCAAAAAGGGCGTATGCGTTTTTTCCTGAATATATTCAGGAAAAAACGCATACGCCCTTTTTGGCCAAGTGCATCATTGTGGACGTTCTGCCTCTTTTCCTATGCTTTCAATGCAATTCCAGTCTACCTCCTGAAATCGGTTTCCTGCAATTCTGCCCCGCTTTCAAGTCCTCTTGGCAGCCTTACTTCAGTCTATTTTTGGACGATAGCTGTCATTTATAGCTCTGCAGGTTTGTGAATTACAGTGCCCCTGAGCTCCTTTCTTCAACTCGCTTTCTTGTGAGCTGGCCGCAACACCGCAGGATGGCTTCAGGCCCTAATCTGGTTCTGGCATGGCATGCTGAGCCTTTGGTTAATTCCTCTTCCTGGTAGGAAATGAGAGTTAAATTTGCCCGTCCAGACACCTCCAGCTAGTCTCCATTGGTTCTCGCTATTCCTGTTCATCTTCCGCAGAAATTGCAAACTGGGCCAAACAGGAGGTTAAAGGCGCTGACTCTCCAAATGAGGAGAGTGTTAGTAAAGCATCTGGAATGTTGCACCCGAGTACCAGGGGAAAAAACTGAGACATATTTGAACACGTCTCCCGTTCACATGGTTGATCATACTTGGATTCCACATGCATGTTTTAGCTGAAGGAAGAATACCTTAAACCTGGAGAGTTGAGACCCGTGTAATGGTACCATGCAATATGACTTCAAAGGGTCTTCATTTGCTCACCGAACCTCTCCAATCCTATCACTGCTACGCTTATGCCCCTGTACACATGCTTGATTCTCTTTTGGAGACATAGCAATCCATAGGTTTTACGATACTTACTAGTCAGGTACATTCTTAGGCGTTTAATATGCGGTGTTGAGTCCATTTCGTTGAGCAAGGAGTAGCTCTTGTCTATTCCATATTTGACTTAAGGAACTTTATCTGTGCTCATTTCAATCTCTGGTTTTATGCAGCACCCCAACTCACCTTTACCCTTAAGCAAGCATAAGTTGGTTTTCTAAATTTGAGACCCTGTTCTGTTCTGTAATTCAGTTCCTGTGTAGCCAAGTTTACATTCCGTGTATTACTGATATCTTATGATGTTTCTTTTTCTGTGTGACTTATTTCAGTTAGAATCATCATACCTGAATCCACTCATTGTGCTGCTAAGGGCCTGATGACACAGATTTCATTGCTGAGTGATATTGCTTTGTAAGTAAATACCACAACTTCTTTATCCATTTTTCACTTTCTGCGATGTTGAACTTGTACTGTAAACGAGGTTCTTGTAAACAGAGCCGTTCCAAACTTTGGGGTGGCTGTGTCTTTTTGATTTTAATTTCCCTAAGCTATAGGACCATAAGTGGAAGTGCCCTAGGTTCTGTTGCTTTGTTTTTTAGATGTTTCAGGAAACACCATACACTTCTCCCGACTGGTTGTTGGCAATTTAAATCCCGCCCATCAGCATAACAAGGCTCCCAGTTCTCCATGGCCTGTCCTGCCTTTCTGGATTTTACACTTTTTTCAGATGGCCCTTTTGACCGGGAGGAAGTGAGACTTCATTGTAGTGCAGATTTCCTTTGCAAGCTTGCTTGGTTGGCCAAAAAGGGCGTATGCGTTTTTTCCTGAATATATTCAGGAAAAAACGCATACGCCCTTTTTGGCCAAGTGCATCATTGTGGACGTTCTGCCTCTTTTCCTATGCTTTCAATGCAATTCCAGTCTACCTCCTGAAATCGGTTTCCTGCAATTCTGCCCCGCTTTCAAGTCCTCTTGGCAGCCTTACTTCAGTCTATTTTTGGACGATAGCTGTCATTTATAACTCTGCAGGTTTGTGAATTACAGTGCCCCTGAGCTCCTTTCTTCAACTCGCTTTCTTGTGAGCTGGCCGCAACACCGCAGGATGGCTTCAGGCCCTAATTTGGTTCTGGCATGGCACCCTGAGCCTTTGGTTAATTCCTCTTCCTGGTAGGAAATGAGAGTTAAATTTGCCCGTCCAGACACCTCCAGCTAGTCTCCATTGGTTCTCGCTATTCCTGTTCATCTTCCGCAGAAATTGCAAACTGGGCCAAACAGGAGGTTAAAGGCGCTGACTCTCCAAATGGGGAGAGTGTTACTAAAGCGTCTGGAATGTTGCACCCGAGTACCAGGGGAAGAAAACTGAGACATATTTGAACACGTCTCCCGTTCACATGGTTGATCATACTTGGATTCCACATGCATGTTTTAGCTGAAGGAAGAATACCTTAAACCTGGAGAGTTGAGACCCGTGTAATGGGTACCATGCAATATGACTTCAAAGGGTCTTCATTTGCTCACCGAACCTCTCCAATCCTATCACTGCTACGTTTATGCCCCTGTACACATGCTTGATTCTCTTTTGGAGACATAGCAATCCATAGGTTTTACGATACTTACTAGTCAGGTACATTCTTAGGCGTTTAATATGCGGTGTTGAGTCCATTTCATTGAGCAAGGAGTAGCTCTTGTCTATTCCATATTTGGCTTAAGGAACTTTATCTGTGCTCATTTCAATCTCTGGTTTTATGCAGCACCCCAACTCACCTTTACCCTTAAGCAAGCATAAGTTGGTTTTCTAAATTTGAGACCCTGTTCTGTTCTGTAATTCAGTTCCTGTGTAGCCAAGTTTACATTCCGTGTATCACTGATATCTTATGATGTTTCTTTTTCTGTGTGACTTATTTCAGTTAGAATCATCATACCTGAATCCACTCATTGTGCTGCTAAGGGCCTGATGACACAGATTTCATTGCTGAGTGATATTGCTTTGTAAGTAAATACCACAAATTCCTTATCCATTTTTCACTTTCTGCGATGTTGAACTTGTACTGTAAACGAGGTTCTTGTAAACAGAGCCGTTCCAAACTTTGGGGTGGCTGTGTCTTTTTGATTTTAATTTCCCTAAGCTATAGGACCATAAGTGGAAGTGCCCTAGGCTCTGTTGCTTTGTTTTTTAGATGTTTCAGGAAACACCGTACACTTCTCCCGAGTGGTTGTTGGCAATTTACATCCCGTCCATCAGCATAACAAGGCTCCCAGTTCTCCATGGCCTGTCCTGCCTTTCTGGATTTTACACTTTTTTCAGATGGCCCTTTTGACCAGGGGGAAGTGAGACTTCATTGTAGTGCAGATTTCCTTTGCAAGCTTGCTTGGTTGGCCAAAAAGGGCGTATGCGTTTTTTCCTGAATATATTCAGGAAAAAACGCATACGCCCTTTTTGGCCAAGTGCATCATTGTGGACGTTCTGCCTCTTTTCCTATGCTTTCAATGCAATTCCAGTCTACCTCCTGAAATCGGTTTCCTGCAATTCTGCCCCGCTTTCAAGTCCTCTTGGCAGCCTTACTTCAGTCTATTTTTGGACGATAGCTGTCATTTATAACTCTGCAGGTTTGTGAATTACAGTGCCCCTGAGCTCCTTTCTTCAACTCGCTTTCTTGTGACCTGGCCGCAACACCGCAGGATGGCTTCAGGCCCTAATCTGCTTCTGGCATGGCACGCTGAGCCTTTGGTTAATTCCTCTTCCTGGTAGGAAATGAGAGTTAAATTTGCCCGTCCAGACACCTCCAGCTAGTCTCCATTGGTTCTCGCTATTCCTGTTCATCTTCCGCAGAAATTGCAAACTGGGCCAAACAGGAGGTTAAAGGCGCTGACTCTCCAAATGGGGAGAGTGTTAGTAAAGCGTCTGGAATGTTGCACCCGAGTACCAGGGGAGGAAAACTGAGACATATTTGAACACGTCTCCCGTTCACATGGTTGATCATACTTGGGTTCCACATGCATGTTTTAGCTGAAGGAAGAATACCTTAAACCTGGAGCGTTGAGACCCGTGTAATGAGTACCATGCAATATGACTTCAAAGGGTCTTCATTTGCTCACCGAACCTCTCCAATCCTATCACTGCTACGTTTATGCCCCTGTACACATGCTTGATTCTCTTTTGGAGACATAGCAATCCATAGGTTTTACGATACTTACTAGTCAGGTACATTCTTAGGCGTTTAATATGCGGTGTTGAGTCCATTTCGTTGAGCAAGCAGTAGCTCTTGTCTATTCCATATTTGGCTTAAGGAACTTTATCTGTGCTCATTTCAATCTCTGGTTTTATGCAGCACCCCAACTCACCTTTACCCTTAAGCAAGCATAAGTTGGTTTTCTAAATTTGAGACCCTGTTCTGTTCTGTAATTCAGTTCCTGTGTAGCCAAGTTTACATTCCGTGTATTACTGATATCTTATGATGTTTCTTTTTCTGTGTGACTTATTTCAGTTAGAATCATCATACCTGAATCCACTCATTGTGCTGTTAAGGGCCTGATGACACAGATTTCATTGCTGAGTGATATTGCTTTGTAAGTAAATACCACAACTTCTTTATCCATTTTTCACTTTCTGCGATGTTGAACTTGTACTGTAAACGAGGTTCTTGTAAACAGAGCCGTTCCAAACTTTGGGGTGGCTGTGTCTTTTTGATTTTAATTTCCCTAAGCTATAGGACCATAAGTGGAAGTGCCCTAGGTTCTGTTGATTTGTTTTTTAGATGTTTCAGGAAACACCATATACTTCTCCCGAGTGGTTGTTGGCAATTTACATCCCGCCCATCAGCATAACAAGGCTCACAGTTCTCCATGGCCTGTCCTGCCTTTCTGGATTTTACACTTTTTTCAGATGGCCCTTTTGACCGGGGGGAAGTGAGACTTCATTGTAGTGCAGATTTCCTTTGCAAGCTTGCTTGGTTGGCCAAAAAGTGCGTATGCGTTTTTTCCTGAATATATTCAGGAAAAAACGCATACGCCCTTTTTGGCCAAGTGCATCATTGTGGACGTTCTGCCTCTTTTCCTATGCTTTCAATGCAATTCCAGTCTACCTCCTGAAATCGGTTTCCTGCAATTCTGCCCCGCTTTCAAGTCCTCTTGGCAGCCTTACTTCAGTCTATTTTTGGACGATAGCTGTCATTTATAACTCTGCAGGTTTGTGAATTACAGTGCCCCTGAGCTCCTTTCTTCAACTCGCTTTCTTGTGAGCTGGCCGCAACACCGCAGGATGGCTTCAGGCCCTAATTTGGTTCTGGCATGGCACGCTGAGCCTTTGGTTAATTCCTCTTCCTGGTAGGAAATGAGAGTTAAATTTGCCCGTCCAGACACCTCCAGCTAGTCTCCATTGGTTCTCGCTATTCCTGTTCATCTTCCGCAGAAATTGCAAACTGGGCCAAACAGGAGGTTAAAGGCGCTGACTCTCCAAATGGGGAGAGTGTTACTAAAGCGTCTGGAATGTTGCACCCGAGTACCAGGGGAAGAAAACTGAGACATATTTGAACACGTCTCCCGTTCACATGGTTGGTCATACTTGGATTCCACATGCATGTTTTAGCTGAAGGAAGAATACCTTAAACCTGGAGAGTTGAGACCCGTGTAATGGGTACCATGCAATATGACTTCAAAGGGTCTTCATTTGCTCACCGAACCTCTCCAATCCTATCACTGCTACGTTTATGCCCCTGTACACATGCTTGATTCTCTTTTGGAGACATAGCAATCCATAGGTTTTACGATACTTACTAGTCAGGTACATTCTTAGGCGTTTAATATGCGGTGTTGAGTCCATTTCATTGAGCAAGGAGTAGCTCTTGTCTATTCCATATTTGGCTTAAGGAACTTTATCTGTGCTCATTTCAATCTCTGGTTTTATGCAACACCCCAACTCACCTTTACCCTTAAGCAAGCATAAGTTGGTTTTCTAAATTTGAGACCCTGTTCTGTTCTGTAATTCAGTTCCTGTGTAGCCAAGTTTACATTCCGTGTATCACTGATATCTTATGATGTTTCTTTTTCTGTGTGACTTATTTCAGTTAGAATCATCATACCTGAATCCACTCATTGTGCTGCTAAGGGCCTGATGACACAGATTTCATTGCTGAGTGATATTGCTTTGTAAGTAAATACCACAACTTCCTTATCCATTTTTCACTTTCTGCGATGTTGAACTTGTACTGTAAACGAGGTTCTTGTAAACAGAGCCGTTCCAAACTTTGGGGTGGCTGTGTCTTTTTGATTTTAATTTCCCTAAGCTATAGGACCATAAGTGGAAGTGCCCTAGGCTCTGTTGCTTTGTTTTTTAGATGTTTCAGGAAACACCGTACACTTCTCCCGAGTGGTTGTTGGCAATTTACATCCCGTCCATCAGCATAACAAGGCTCCCAGTTCTCCATGGCCTGTCCTGCCTTTCTGGATTTTACACTTTTTTCAGATGGCCCTTTTGACCAGGGGGAAGTGAGACTTCATTGTAGTGCAGATTTCCTTTGCAAGCTTGCTTGGTTGGCCAAAAAGGGCGTATGCGTTTTTTCCTGAATATATTCAGGAAAAAACGCATACGCCCTTTTTGGCCAAGTGCATCATTGTGGACGTTCTGCCTCTTTTCCTATGCTTTCAATGCAATTCCAGTCTACCTCCTGAAATCGGTTTCCTGCAATTCTGCCCCGCTTTCAAGTCCTCTTGGCAGCCTTACTTCAGTCTATTTTTGGACGATAGCTGTCATTTATAACTCTGCAGGTTTGTGAATTACAGTGCCCCTGAGCTCCTTTCTTCAACTCGCTTTCTTGTGACCTGGCCGCAACACCGCAGGATGGCTTCAGGCCCTAATCTGCTTCTGGCATGGCACGCTGAGCCTTTGGTTAATTCCTCTTCCTGGTAGGAAATGAGAGTTAAATTTGCCCGTCCAGACACCTCCAGCTAGTCTCCATTGGTTCTCGCTATTCCTGTTCATCTTCCGCAGAAATTGCAAACTGGGCCAAACAGGAGGTTAAAGGCGCTGACTCTCCAAATGGGGACAGTGTTAGTAAAGCGTCTGGAATGTTGCACCCGAGTACCAGGGGAGGAAAACTGAGACATATTTGAACACGTCTCCCGTTCACATGGTTGAACATACTTGGGTTCCACATGCATGTTTTAGCTGAAGGAAGAATACCTTAAACCTGGAGCGTTGAGACCCGTGTAATGGGTACCATGCAATATGACTTCAAAGGGTCTTCATTTGCTCACCGAACCTCTCCAATCCTATCACTGCTACGTTTATGCCCCTGTACACATGCTTGATTCTCTTTTGGAGACATAGCAATCCATAGGTTTTACGATACTTACTAGTCAGGTACATTCTTAGGCGTTTAATATGCGGTGTTGAGTCCATTTCGTTGAGCAAGGAGTAGCTCTTGTCTATTCCATATTTGGCTTAAGGAACTTTATCTGTGCTCATTTCAATCTCTGGTTTTATGCAGCACCCCAACTCACCTTTACCCTTAAGCAAGCATAAGTTGGTTTTCTAAATTTGAGACCCTGTTCTGTTCTGTAATTCAGTTCCTGTGTAGCCAAGTTTACATTCCGTGTATTACTGATATCTTATGATGTTTCTTTTTCTGTGTGACTTATTTCAGTTAGAATCATCATACCTGAATCCACTCATTGTGCTGCTAAGGGCCTGATGACACAGATTTCATTGTTGAATGATATTGCTTTGTAAGTAAATACCACAACTTCTTTATCCATTTTTCACTTTCTGCGATGTTGAACTTGTACTGTAAACGAGGTTCTTGTAAACAGAGCCATTCCAAACTTTGGGGTGGCTGTGTCTTTTTGATTTTAATTTCCCTAAGCTATAGGACCATAAGTGGAAGTGCCCTAGGTTCTGTTGCTTTGTTTTTTAAATGTTTCAGGAAACACCATACACTTCTCCCGAGTGGTTGTTTGCAATTTACATCCCGCCCATCAGCATAACAAGGCTCCCAGTTCCCATCGCCTGTCCTGCATTTCTGGATTTTACACTTTTTTCAGATGGCCCTTTTGACCGGGGGGAAGTGAGACTTCATTGTAGTGCAGATTTCCTTTGCAAGCTTGCTTGGTTGGCCAAAAAGGGCGTATGCGTTTTTTCCTGAATATATTCAGGAAAAAACGCATACGCCCTTTTTGGCCAAGTGCATCATCGTGGACGTTCTGCCTCTTTTCCTATGTTTTCAATGCAATTCCAGTCTACCTCCTGAAATCGGTTTCCTGCAATTCTGCCCCGCTTTCAAGTCCTCTTGGCAGCCTTACTTCAGTCTATTTTTGGACGATAGCTGTCATTTATAACTCTGCAGGTTTGTGAATTACAGTGCCCCTGAGCTCCTTTCTTCATCTCGCTTTCTTGTGACCTGGCCGCAACACCGCAGGATGGCTTCAGGCCCTAATCTGGTTCCGGCACGGCACGCTGAGCCTTTGGTTATTTCCTCTTCCTGGTGGGAAATGAGAGTTAAATTTGCCCGTCCAGACACCTCCAGCTAGTCTCTCATTGGTTCTCCCTATTCCTGTTCATCTTCCGCAGAAATTGCAAACTGGGCCAAACAGGAGGTTAAAGGCGCTGACTCTCCAAGTGGGGAGAGTGTTAGTAAAGCGTCTGGAATGTTGCACCCGAGTACCAGGGGAGGAAAACTGAGACATATTTGAACACATCTCCCGTTCACATGGTTGATCATACTTGGGTTCCACATGCATGTTTTAGCTGAAGGAAGAATACCTTAAACCTGGAGAGTTAAGACCCGTGTAATGGGTACCATGCAATATGACTTCAAAGGGTCTTCATTTGCTCACCGAACCTCTCCTAACTATCACTGCTGCGTTTATGCCCCTGTACACATGCTTGATTCTCTTTCGGAGACATAGCAATCCATAGGTTTTAAGATACTTACTAGTCAGGTACATTCTTAGGCGTTTAATATGCGGTGTTGAGTCCATTTCATTGAGCAAGGAGTAGCTCTTGTCTATTCCATATTTGTCTTAAGGAACTTTATCTGTGCTCATTTCAATCTCTGGTTTTATGCAGCACCCCAACTCACCTTTACCCTTAAGCAAGCATAAGTTGGTTTTCTAAATTTGAGACCCTGTTCTGTTCTGTAATTCAGTTCCTGTGTAGCCAAGTTTCCATTCCATGTATTACTGATATCTTATGATGTTTCTTTTTCTGTGTGACTTATTTCAGTTAGAATCATCATACCTGAATCCACTCATTGTGCTGCTAAGGGCCTGATGACATAGATTTCATTGCTGAGTGATATTGCTTTGTAAGTGAATACCACAACTTCTTTATCCATTTTTCACTTTCTGCGATGTTGAACTTGTACTGTAAACGAGGTTCTTGTAAACAGAGGCGTTCCAAACTTTGGGGTGGCTGTGTCTTTTTGATTTTAATTTCCCTAAGCTATAGGACCATAAGTGTCAGTGCCCTAGGCTCTGTTGCTTTGTTTTTTAGATGTTTTAGGAAACACCATACACTTCTCCCAAGTGTCTGTTGGCAATTTACATCCCGCCCTTCAGCATAACAAGGCTCCCAGTTCTCCATGGCCTGTCCTGCCTTTCTGGATTTTACACTTTTTTCAGATGGCCCTTGTGACTGGGGGGAAGTGAGACTTCATTGTAGTGCAGATTTCCTTTGCAAGCTTGCTTGGTTGGCCAAAAAGGGCGTATGCGTTTTTTCCTGAATATATTCAGGAAAAAACGCATACGCCCTTTTTGGCCAAGTGCATCATTGTGGACGTTCTGCCTCTTTTCCTACGCTTTCAATGCAATTCCAGTCTACCTCCTGAAATCGGTTTCCTGCAATTCTGCCCCGCTTTCAAGTCCTCTTGGCAGCCTTACTTCATTATATTTTTGGACGATAGCTGTCATTTATAACTCTGCATGTTTGTGAATTACAGTGCCCCTGAGCTCCTTTCTTCAACTCGCTTTCTTTTGTTTTGGCCGCAACACCGCAGGATGGCTTCAGGCCCTAATCTGTTTACGGCACGGCACGCTGAGCCTTTGGTTATTTCCTCTTCCTGGTGGGAAATGAGAGTTAAATTTGCCCGTCCAGACACCTCCAGCTAGTCTCTCATTGGTTCTCCCTATTCCTGTTCATCTTCCGCAGAAATTGCAAACTGTGCCAAACAGGAGGTTAAAGGCGCTGACTCTCCAAGTGGGGAGAGTGTGAGTAAAGCGTCTGGAATGTTGCACCCGAGTACCAGGGGAGGAAAACTGAGACATATTTGAACACGTCTCCCGATCACATGGTTGATCATACTCTGGGTTCCACATGCATGTTTTAGCTGAAGGAAGAATACCTAAAACCTGGGTAGTTGAAACCCGTGGAATGGGTACCATGCAATATGACTTCAAAGGGTCTTCATTTGCTCACCGAACCTCTCCAATCCTATCACTGCTGCGTTTATGCCCCTGTACACATGCTTGATTCTCTTTCGGAGACATAGCAATCCATAGGTTTTAAGATACTTACTAGTCAGGTACATTCTTAGGCGTTTAATATGGGGTTTTGAGTGCATTTCGTTGAGCAAGGAGTAGCTCTTGTCTATTCCATATTTGGCTTAAGGAACTTTATCTGTGCTCATTTCAATCTCTGGTTTTATGCAGCACCCCAACTCACCTTTCCCCTTAAGCAAGCATAAGTTGGTTTTCTAAATTTGAGACCCTGTTCTGTTTTGGAATGCAGTTCCTGTGTAGCCAAGTTTACATTCCATGTATTAGTGATATCTTATGATGTTTCTTTTTCTGTGTGACTTATTTCAGTTAGAATCATCGTACCTGAATCCACTCATTATGCTGCTACGGGCCTGATGACATAGATTTCATTGCTGAGTGATACTGCATTGTACGTAAGTACCACAAGTTCTTTATCCATTTTTCACTTTCTGTGATATTGAACTTGTACGGCAAACGAGGTTCTTGTAAACGGAGGCGTCCCAAACTTTGGGGTGGCTGTGTCTTTTTGATTTTAATTTCCCTAAGCTATAGGACCATAAGTGGAAGTGCCCTAGGTTCTGTTGCTTTGTTTTTTAGATGTTTCAGGAAACACCATACACTTCTCAGGAGTGTCTGTTGGCAATTTACATCCCGCCCATCAGCATAACAAGGCTCCCAGTTCTCCATGGCCTGTCCTGCCTTTCTGGATTTTACACTTTTTTCAGATGGCCCTTTTGACCGGGGGGAAGTGAGACTTCATTGTAGTGCAGATTTCCTTTGCAAGCTTGCTTGGTTGGCCAAAAAGGGCGTATGCGTTTTTTCCTGAATATATTCAGGAAAAAACGCATACGCCCTTTTTGGCCAAGTGCATCATTGTGGACGTTCTGCCTCTTTTCCTATGCTTTCAATGCAATTCCAGTCTACCTCCTGAAATCGGTTTCCTGCAATTCTGCCCCGCTTTCAAGTCCTCTTGGCAGCCTTACTTCAGTCTATTCTTGGACGATAGCTGTCATTTATAACTCTGCAGGTTTGTGAATTACAGTGCCCCTGAGCTCCTTTCTTCAACTTGCTTTCTTTTGTGCTGGCCGCAACACCGCAGGATGGCTTCAGGCCCTAATCTGGTTGCGGCACGGAACGCTGAGCCTTTGGTTAATTCCTCTTCCTGGTGGGAAATGAGAGTTAAATTTGCCCGTCCAGACACCTCCAGCTAGCCTCTCATTGGTTCTCGCTATTCCTGTTCATCTTCCGCAGAAATTGCAAACTGGGCCAAACAGGAGGTTAAAGGGACTGACTCTCCAAGTCGGGAGAGTGTTAGTAAAGCGTCTGGAATGTTGCACCCGAGTACCAGGGTATGAAAACTGAGACATATTTGAACACGTCTCCCGATCACATGGTTGATCATACTCTAGGTTCCACATGCATGTTTTAGCTGAAGGAAGAATACCTTAAAACTGGGTAGTTGAAACCCGTGGAATGGGTACCATGCAATATGACTTCAAAGGGTCTTCATTTGCTCACCGAACCTCTCCAATCCTATCACTGCTGCGTTTATGCCCCTGTACACATGCTTGATTCTCTTTCGGAGACATAGCAATCCATAGGTTTTAAGATATTTACTAGTCAGGTACATTCTTAGGCGTTTAATATGGGGTGTTGAGTCCATTTCGTTGAGCAAGGAGTAGCTCTTGTCTATTCCATATTTGGCTTAAGGAACTTTATCTGTGCTCATTTCAATCTCTGGTTTTATGCAGCACACCAACTCACCTTTACCCTTAAGCAAGAATAAGTTGGTTTTCTAAATTTGAGACCCTGTTCTGTTCTGTAATTCAGTTCCTGTGTAGCCAAGTTTACATTCCGTGTATTACTGATATCTTATGATGTTTCTTCTTCTGTGTGACTTATTTCAGTTAGAATCATCATACCTGAAACCACTCATTGTGCTGCTAAGGGCCTGATGACACAGATTTCATTGCTGAGTGATATTGCTTTGTAAGTGAATACCACAACTTCTTTATCAATTTTTCACTTTCTGCGATGTTGAACTTGTACTGTAAACGATGTTCTTGTAAACAGAGGCGTTCCAAACTTTGGGGTGGCTGTGTCTTTTTGATTTTAATTTCCCTAAGCTATAGGACCATAAGTGGAAGTGCCCTAGGCTCTGTTGCTTTGTTTTTTAGATGTTTCAGGAAACACCATACACTTCTCCCAAGTGGTTGTTGGCAATTTACATCCCGTCCATCAGCATAACAAGGCTCCCAGTTCTCAATGGCCTGTTGCCTTTCTGGATTTTACACTTTTTTCAGATGGCCCTTTTGACCGGGGGGAAGTGAGACTTCATTGTAGTGCAGATTTCCTTTGCAAGCTTGCTTGGTTGGCCAAAAAGGGCGTATGCGTTTTTTCCTGAATATATTCAGGAAAAAACGCATACGCCCTTTTTGGCCAAGTGCATCATTGTGGACGTTCTTCCTCTTTTCCTATGCTTGCAATGCAATTCCAGTCTACTTCCTGAAATCGGTTTCCTGCAATTCTGCCCCGCTTTCAAGTCCTCTTGGCAGCCTTACTTCAGTCTATTTTTGGACGATAGCTGTCATTTATAGCTCTGCAGGTTTGTGAATTACAGTGCCCCTGAGCTCCTTTCTTCAACTCGCTTTCTTGTGAGCTGGCCGCAACACCGCAGGATGGCTTCAGGCCCTAATCTGGTTCTGGCATGGCATGCTGAGCCTTTGGTTAATTCCTCTTCCTGGTAGGAAATGAGAGTTAAATTTGCCCGTCCAGACACCTCCAGCTATTCTCCATTGGTTCTCGCTATTCCTGTTCATCTTCCGCAGAAATTGCAAACTGGGCCAAACAGGAGGTTAAAGGCGCTGACTCTCCAAATGAGGAGAGTGTTAGTAAAGCATCTGGAATGTTGCACCCGAGTACCAGGGGAAGAAAACTGAGACATATTTGAACACGTCTCCCGTTCACATGGTTGATCATACTTGGATTCCACATGCATGTTTTAGCTGAAGGAAGAATACCTTAAACCTGGAGAGTTGAGACCCGTGTAATGGTACCATGCAATATGACTTCAAAGGGTCTTCATTTGCTCACCGAACCTCTCCAATCCTATCACTGCTACGCTTATGCCCCTGTACACATGCTTGATTCTCTTTTGGAGACATAGCAATCCATAGGTTTTACGATACTTACTAGTCAGGTACATTCTTAGGCGTTTAATATGCGGTGTTGAGTCCATTTCGTTGAGCAAGGAGTAGCTCTTGTCTATTCCATATTTGACTTAAGGAACTTTATCTGTGCTCATTTCAATCTCTGGTTTTATGCAGCACCCCAACTCACCTTTACCCTTAAGCAAGCATAAGTTGGTTTTCTAAATTTGAGACCCTGTTCTGTTCTGTAATTCAGTTCCTGTGTAGCCAAGTTTACATTCCGTGTATTACTGATATCTTATGATGTTTCTTTTTCTGTGTGACTTATTTCAGTTAGAATCATCATACCTGAATCCACTCATTGTGCTGCTAAGGGCCTGATGACACAGATTTCATTGCTAAGTGATATTGCTTTGTAAGTAAATACCACAACTTCTTTATCCATTTTTCACTTTCTGCGATGTTGAACTTGTACTGTAAACGAGGTTCTTGTAAACAGAGCCGTTCCAAACTTTGGGGTGGCTGTGTCTTTTTGATTTTAATTTCCCTAAGCTATAGGACCATAAGTGGAAGTGCCCTAGGTTCTGTTGCTTTGTTTTTTAGATGTTTCAGGAAACACCATATACTTCTCCCGAGTGGTTGTTGGCAATTTACATCCCGCCCATCAGCATAACAAGGCTCCCAGTTCTCCATGGCCTGTCCTGCCTTTCTGGATTTTACACTTTTTTCAGATGGCCCTTTTGACCGGGGGGAAGTGAGACTTCATTGTAGTGCAGATTTCCTTTGCAAGCTTGCTTGGTTGGCCAAAAAGGGCGTATGCGTTTTTTCCTGAATATATTCAGGAAAAAACACATACGCCCTTTTTGGCCAAGTGCATCATTGTGGACGTTCTGCCTCTTTTCCTATGCTTTCAATGCAATTCCAGTCTACCTCCTGAAATCGGTTTCCTGCAATTCTGCCCCGCTTTCAAGTCCTCTTGGCAGCCTTACTTCAGTCTATTTTTGGACGATAGCTGTCATTTATAACTCTGCAGGTTTGTGAATTACAGTGCCCCTGAGCTCCTTTCTTCAACTCGCTTTCTTGTGAGCTGGCCGCAACACCGCAGGATGGCTTCAGGCCCTAATTTGGTTCTGGCATGGCACGCTGAGCCTTTGGTTAATTCCTCTTCCTGGTAGGAAATGAGAGTTAAATTTGCCCGTCCAGACACCTCCAGCTAGTCTCCATTGGTTCTCGCTATTCCTGTTCATCTTCCGCAGAAATTGCAAACTGGGCCAAACAGGAGGTTAAAGGCGCTGACTCTCCAAATGGGGAGAGTGTTACTAAAGCGTCTGGAATGTTGCACCCGAGTACCAGGGGAAGAAAACTGAGACATATTTGAACACGTCTCCCGTTCACATGGTTGATCATACTTGGATTCCACATGCATGTTTTAGCTGAAGGAAGAATACCTTAAACCTGGAGAGTTGAGACCCGTGTAATGGGTACCATGCAATATGACTTCAAAGGGTCTTCATTTGCTCACCGAACCTCTCCAATCCTATCACTGCTACGTTTATGCCCCTGTACACATGCTTGATTCTCTTTTGGAGACATAGCAATCCATAGGTTTTACGATACTTACTAGTCAGGTACATTCTTAGGCGTTTAATATGCGGTGTTGAGTCCATTTCATTGAGCAAGGAGTAGCTCTTGTCTATTCCATATTTGGCTTAAGGAACTTTATCTGTGCTCATTTCAATCTCTGGTTTTATGCAGCACCCCAACTCACCTTTCCCCTTAAGCAAGCATAAGTTGGTTTTCTAAATTTGAGACCCTGTTCTGTTCTGTAATTCAGTTCCTGTGTAGCCAAGTTTACATTCCGTGTATCACTGATATCTTATGATGTTTCTTTTTCTGTGTGACTTATTTCAGTTAGAATCATCATACCTGAATCCACTCATTGTGCTGCTAAGGGCCTGATGACACAGATTTCATTGCTGAGTGATATTGCTTTGTAAGTAAATACCACAACTTCCTTATCCATTTTTCACTTTCTGCGATGTTGAACTTGTACTGTAAACGAGGTTCTTGTAAACAGAGCCGTTCCAAACTTTGGGGTGGCTGTGTCTTTTTGATTTTAATTTCCCTAAGCTATAGGACCATAAGTGGAAGTGCCCTAGGTTCTGTTGCTTTGTTTTTTAGATGTTTCAGGAAACACCATACACTTCTCCCGAGTGTCTGTTGGCAATTTACATCCCGCCCATCAGCATAACAAGGCTCCCAGTTCTCCATGGCCTGTCCTGCCTTTCTGGATTTTACACTTTTTTCAGATGGCCCTTTTGACCGGGGGGAAGTGAGACTTCATTGTAGTGCAGATTTGCTTTGCAAGCTTGCTTGGTTGGCCAAAAAGTGCGTATGCGTTTTTTCCTGAATATATTCAGGAAAAAACGCATACGCCCTTTTTGGCCAAGTGCATCATTGTGGACGTTCTGCCTCTTTTCCTATGCTTTCAATGCAATTCCAGTCTACCTCCTGAAATCGGTTTCCTGCAATTCTGCCCCGCTTTCAAGTCCTCTTGGCAGCCTTACTTCAGTCTATTTTTGGACGATAGCTGTCATTTATAACTCTGCAGGTTTGTGAATTACAGTGCCCCTGAGCTCCTTTCTTCAACTCGCTTTCTTGTGAGCTGGCCGAAACACCGCAGGATGGCTTCAGGCCCTAATCTGGTTCCGGCCCGGCATGCTGAGCCTTTGGTTAATTCCTCTTCCTGGTTGGAAATGAGAGTTAAATTTGCCCGTCCAGACACCTCCATCTAGCCTCTCATTGGTTCTCGCTATTCCTGTTCATCTTCCACAGAAATTGCAAACTGGGCCAAACAGGAGGTTAAAGGGACTGACTCTACAACTCGGGAGAGTGTTAGTAAAGCGTCTGGAATGTTGCACCCGAGTACCAGGGGAGGAAAACTGAGACATATTTGAATACGTCTCCCGTTCACATGGTTGATCATACTCTGGGTTCCACATGCATGTTTTAGCTGAAGGAAGAATACCTTAAACCTGGAGAGTTGAGACCCGTGTAATGGGTACCATGCAATATGACTTCAAAGGGTCTTCATTTGCTCACCGAACCTCTCCAATCCTCTCACTGCTGCGTTTATGCCCCTGTACACATGCTTGACTCTCTTTCGGAGACATAGCAATCCATAGGTTTTAAGATACTTACTAGTCAGGTACATTCTTAGGCGTTTAATATGGGGTGTTGAGTCCATTTCGTTGAGCAAGGAGTAGCTCTTGTCTATTCCATATTTGGCTTAAGGAACTTTATCTGTGCTCATTTCAATCTCTGGTTTTATGCAGCACACCAACTCACCTTTACCCTTAAGCAAGAATAAGTTGGTTTTCTAAATTTGAGACCCTGTTCTGTTCTGTAATTCAGTTCCTGTGTAGCCAAGTTTACATTCCGTGTATTACTGATATCTTATGATGTTTCTTTTTCTGTGTGACGTATTTCAGTTAGAATCATCATACCTGAATCCACTCATTGTGCTGCTAAGGGCCTGATGACACAGATTTCATTGCTGAGTGATATTGCTTTGTAAGTAAATACCACAACTTCTTTATCCATTTTTCACTTTCTGCGATGTTGAACTTGTACTGTAAACGAGGTTCTTGTAAACAGAGCCGTTCCAAACTTTGGGGTGGCTGTGTCTTCTTGATTTTAATTTCCCTAATCTATAGAACCATAAGTGGAAGTGCCCTAGGTTCTGTTGCTTTGTTTTTTAGATGTTTCAGGAAACACCATACACTTCTCCCGAGTGGTTGTTGGCAATTTACATCCCGCCCATCAGCATAACAAGGCTCCCAGTTCTCCATGGCCTGTCCTGCCTTTCTGGATTTTACACTTTTTTCAGATGGCCCTTTTGACCGGGGGGAAGTGAGACTTCATTGTAGTGCAGATTTCCTTTGCAAGCTTGCTTGGTTGGCCAAAAAGGGCGTATGCGTTTTTTCCTGAATATATTCAGGAAAAAACGCATACACCCTTTTTGGCCAAGTGCATCATTGTGGACGTTCTGCCTCTTTCCCTATGCTTTCAATGCAATTCCAGTCTACCTCCTGAAATCGGTTTCCTGCAATTCTGCCCCGCTTTCAAGTCCTCTTGGCAGCCTTACTTCAGTCTATTTTTGGACGATAGCTGTCATTTATAACTCTGCAGGTTTGTGAATTACATTGCCCCTGAGCTCCTTTCTTCAACTCGCTTTCTTTTGTGCTGGCCGCAACACCGCAGGATGGCTTCAGGCCCTAATCTGGTTCCGGCACGGCACGCTGAGCCTTTGGTTAATTCCTCTTCCTGGTGGGAAATGAGAGTTAAATTTGCCCGTCCAGACACCTCCAGCTAGCCTCTCATTGGTTCTCGCTATTCCTGTTCATCTTCCGCAGAAATTGCAAACTGGGCCAAACAGGAGTTTAAAGGGACTGACTCTACAAGTCGGGAGAGTGTTAGTAAAGCGTCTGGAATGTTGCACCCGAGTACCAGGGTACGAAAACTGAGACATATTTGAACACGTCTCCCGATCACATGGTTGATCATACTCTAGGTTCCACATGCATGTTTTAGCTGAAGGAAGAATACCTTAAAACTGGGTAGTTGAAACCCGTGGAATGGGTACCATGCAATATGACTTCAAAGGGTCTTCATTTGCTCACCGAACCTCTCCAATCCTATCACTGCTGCGTTTATGCCCCTGTACACACGCTTGATTCTCTTTTGGAGACATAGCAATCCATAGGTTTTAAGATACTTACTAGTCAGGTACATTCTTAGGCGTTTAATATGGGGTGTTGAGTCCATTTCGTTGAGCAAGGAGTAGCTCTTGTCTATTCCATATTTGGCTTAAGGAACTTTATCTGTGCTCATTTCAATCTCTGGTTTTATGCAACACCCCAACTCACCTTTACCCTTAAGCAAGAATAAGTTGGTTTTCTAAATTTGAGACCATGTTCTGCTCTGTAATTCAGTTCCTGTGTAGCCAAGTTTACATTCCATGTATTAGTGATATCTTATGATGTTTCTTTTTCTGTGTGACTTATTTCAGTTAGAATCATCATACCTGAATCCACTCATTGTGCTGCTAAGGGCCTGATGACACAGATTTCATTGTTGAGTGATATTGCTTTGTAAGTAAATACCACAACTTCTTTATCCATTTTTCACTTTCTGCGATGTTGAACTTGTACTGTAAACGAGGTTTTTGTAAACAGAGCCGTTCCAAACTTTGGGGTGGCTGTGTCTTTTTGATTTTAATTTCCCTAAGCTATAGGACCATAAGTGGAAGTGCCCTAGGTTCTGTTGCTTTGTTTTTTAGATGTTTCAGGAAACACCATACACTTCTCCCGAGTGGTTGTTGGCAATTTACATCCCGCCCATCAGCATAACAAGGCTCCCAGTTCCCATCGCCTGTCCTGCCTTTCTGGATTTTACACTTTTTTCAGATGGCCCTTTTGACCGGGGGGAAATGAGACTTCATTGTAGTGCAGATTTCCTTTGCAAGCTTGCTTGGTTGGCCAAAAAGGGCGTATGCGTTTTTTCCTGAATATATTCAGGAAAAAACGCATACGCCCTTTTTGGCCAAGTGCATCATCGTGGACGTTCTGCCTCTTTTCCTATGTTTTCAATGCAATTCCAGTCTACCTCCTGAAATCGGTTTCCTGCAATTCTGCCCCGCTTTCAAGTCCTCTTGGCAGCCTTACTTCAGTCTATTTTTGGACGATAGCTGTCATTTATAACTCTGCAGGTTTGTGAATTACAGTGCCCCTGAGCTCCTTTCTTCATCTCGCTTTCTTGTGACCTGGCCGCAACACCGCAGGATGGCTTCAGGCCCTAATCTGGTTCCGGCACGGCACGCTGAGCCTTTGGTTATTTCCTCTTCCTGGTGGGAAATGAGAGTTAAATTTGCCCGTCCAGACACCTCCAGCTAGTCTCTCATTGGTTCTCGCTATTCCTGTTCATCTTCCGCAGAAATTGCAAACTGGGCCAAACAGGAGGTTAAAGGCGCTGACTCTCCAAGTGGGGAGAGTGTTAGTAAAGCGTCTGGAATGTTGCACCCGAGTACCAGGGGAGGAAAACTGAGACATATTTGAACACATCTACCGTTCACATGGTTGATCATACTTGGGTTCCACATGCATGTTTTAGCTGAAGGAAGAATACCTTAAACCTGGAGAGTTAAGACCCGTGTAATGGGTACCATGCAATATGACTTCAAAGGGTCTTCATTTGCTCACCGAACCTCTCCTAACTATCACTGCTGCGTTTATGCCCCTGTACACATGCTTGATTCTCTTTCGGAGACATAGCAATCCATAGGTTTTAAGATACTTACTAGTCAGGTACATTCTTAGGCGTTTAATATGCGGTGTTGAGTCCATTTCATTGAGCAAGGAGTAGCTCTTGTCTATTCCATATTTGTCTTAAGGAACTTTATCTGTGCTCATTTCAATCTCTGGTTTTATGCAGCACCCCAACTCACCTTTACCCTTAAGCAAGCATAAGTTGGTTTTCTAAATTTGAGACCCTGTTCTGTTCTGTAATTCAGTTCCTGTGTAGCCAAGTTTCCATTCCATGTATTACTGATATCTTATGATGTTTCTTTTTCTGTGTGACTTATTTCAGTTAGAATCATCATACCTGAATCCACTCATTGTGCTGCTAAGGGCCTGATGACATAGATTTCATTGCTGAGTGATATTGCTTTGTAAGTGAATACCACAACTTCTTTATCCATTTTTCACTTTCTGCGATGTTGAACTTGTACTGTAAACGAGGTTCTTGTAAACAGAGGCGTTCCAAACTTTGGGGTGGCTGTGTCTTTTTGATTTTAATTTCCCTAAGCTATAGGACCATAAGTGTCAGTGCCCTAGGCTCTGTTGCTTTGTTTTTTAGATGTTTCAGGAAACACCATACACTTCTCCCAAGTGTCTGTTGGCAATTTACATCCCGCCCTTCAGCATAACAAGGCTCCCAGTTCTCCATGGCCTGTCCTGCCTTTCTGGATTTTACACTTTTTTCAGATGGCCCTTGTGACTGGGGGGAAGTGAGACTTCATTGTAGTGCAGATTTCCTTTGCAAGCTTGCTTGGTTGGCCAAAAAGGGCGTATGCGTTTTTTCCTGAATATATTCAGGAAAAAACGCATACGCCCTTTTTGGCCAAGTGCATCATTGTGGACGTTCTGCCTCTTTTCCTACGCTTTCAATGCAATTCCAGTCTACCTCCTGAAATCGGTTTCCTGCAATTCTGCCCCGCTTTCAAGTCCTCTTGGCAGCCTTACTTCATTATATTTTTGGACGATAGCTGTCATTTATAACTCTGCATGTTTGTGAATTACAGTGCCCCTGAGCTCCTTTCTTCAACTCGCTTTCTTTTGTTTTGGCCGCAACACCGCAGGATGGCTTCAGGCCCTAATCTGTTTACGGCACGGCACGCTTAGCCTTTGGTTATTTCCTCTTCCTGGTGGGAAATGAGAGTTAAATTTGCCCGTCCAGACACCTCCAGCTAGTCTCTCATTGGTTCTCCCTATTCCTGTTCATCTTCCGCAGAAATTGCAAACTGTGCCAAACAGGAGGTTAAAGGCGCTGACTCTCCACGTGGGGAGAGTGTGAGTAAAGCGTCTGGAATGTTGCACCCGAGTACCAGGGGAGGAAAACTGAGACATATTTGAACACGTCTCCCGATCACATGGTTGATCATACTCTGGGTTCCACATGCATGTTTTAGCTGAAGGAAGAATACCTAAAACCTGGGTAGTTGAAACCCGTGGAATGGGTACCATGCAATATGACTTCAAAGGGTCTTCATTTGCTCACCGAACCTCTCCAATCCTATCACTGCTGCGTTTATGCCCCTGTACACATGCTTGATTCTCTTTCGGAGACATAGCAATCCATAGGTTTTAAGATACTTACTAGTCAGGTACATTCTTAGGCGTTTAATATGGGGTTTTGAGTGCATTTCGTTGAGCAAGGAGTAGCTCTTGTCTATTCCATATTTGGCTTAAGGAACTTTATCTGTGCTCATTTCAATCTCTGGTTTTATGCAGCACCCCAACTCACCTTTCCCCTTAAGCAAGCATAAGTTGGTTTTCTAAATTTGAGACCCTGTTCTGTTTTGGAATGCAGTTCCTGTGTAGCCAAGTTTACATTCCATGTATTAGTGATATCTTATGATGTTTCTTTTTCTGTGTGACTTATTTCAGTTAGAATCATCGTACCTGAATCCACTCATTATGCTGCTACGGGCCTGATGACATAGATTTCATTGCTGAGTGATACTGCATTGTACGTAAGTACCACAAGTTCTTTATCCATTTTTCACTTTCTGTGATATTGAACTTGTACGGCAAACGAGGTTCTTGTAAACGGAGGCGTCCCAAACTTTGGGGTGGCTGTGTCTTTTTGATTTTAATTTCCCTAAGCTATAGGACCATAAGTGGAAGTGCCCTAGGTTCTGTTGCTTTGTTTTTTAGATGTTTCAGGAAACACCATACACTTCTCCGGAGTGTCTGATGGCAATTTACATCCCGCCCATCAGCATAACAAGGCTCCCAGTTCTCCATGGCCTGTCCTGCCTTTCTGGATTTTACACTTTTTTCAGATGGCCCTTTTGACCGGGGGGAAGTGAGACTTCATTGTAGTGCAGATTTCCTTTGCAAGCTTGCTTGGTTGGCCAAAAAGGGCGTATGCGTTTTTTCCTGAATATATTCAGGAAAAAACGCATACGCCCTTTTTGGCCAAGTGCATCATTGTGGACGTTCTGCCTCTTTTCCTATGCTTTCAATGCAATTCCAGTCTACCTCCTGAAATCGGTTTCCTGCAATTCTGCCCCGCTTTCAAGTCCTCTTGGCAGCCTTACTTCAGTCTATTCTTGGACGATAGCTGTCATTTATAACTCTGCAGGTTTGTGAATTACAGTGCCCCTGAGCTCCTTTCTTCAACTTGCTTTCTTTTGTGCTGGCCGCAACACCGCAGGATGGCTTCAGGCCCTAATCTGGTTGCGGCACGGAACGCTGAGCCTTTGGTTAATTCCTCTTCCTGGTGGGAAATGAGAGTTAAATTTGCCCGTCCAGACACCTCCAGCTAGCCTCTCATTGGTTCTCGCTATTCCTGTTCATCTTCCGCAGAAATTGCAAACTGGGCCAAACAGGAGGTTAAAGGGACTGACTCTCCAAGTCGGGAGAGTGTTAGTAAAGCGTCTGGAATGTTGCACCCGAGTACCAGGGTATGAAAACTGAGACATATTTGAACACGTCTCCCGATCACATGGTTGATCATACTCTAGCTTCCACATGCATGTTTTAGCTGAAGGAAGAATACCTTAAAACTGGGTAGTTGAAACCCGTGGAATGGGTACCATGCAATATGACTTCAAAGGGTCTTCATTTGCTCACCGAACCTCTCCAATCCTATCACTGCTGCGTTTATGCCCCTGTACACATGCTTGATTCTCTTTCGGAGACATAGCAATCCATAGGTTTTAAGATATTTACTAGTCAGGTACATTCTTAGGCGTTTAATATGGGGTGTTGAGTCCATTTCGTTGAGCAAGGAGTAGCTCTTGTCTATTCCATATTTGGCTTAAGGAACTTTATCTGTGCTCATTTCAATCTCTGGTTTTATGCAGCACACCAACTCACCTTTACCCTTAAGCAAGAATAAGTTGGTTTTCTAAATTTGAGACCCTGTTCTGTTCTGTAATTCAGTTCCTGTGTAGCCAAGTTTCCATTCCGTGTATTACTGATATCTTATGATGTTTCTTTTTCTGTGTGACTTATTTCAGTTAGAATCATCATACCTGAATCCACTCATTGTGCTGCTAAGGGCCTGATGACACAGATTTCATTGCTGAGTGATATTGCTTTGTAAGTAAATACCACAACTTCTTTATCCATTTTTCACTTTCTGCGATGTTGAACTTGTACTGTAAACGAGGTTCTTGTCAACAGAGCCGTTCCAAACTTTGGGGTGGCTGTGTCTTTTTGATTTTAATTTCCCTAAGCTATAGGACCATAAGTGGAAGTGCCCTAGGCTCTGTTGCTTTGTTTTTTAGATGTTTCAGGAAACACCATACACTTCTCCCAAGTGGTTGTTGGCAATTTACATCCCGTCCATCAGCATAACAAGGCTCCCAGTTCTCAATGGCCTGTTGCCTTTCTGGATTTTACACTTTTTTCAGATGGCCCTCTTGACCGGGGGGAAGTGAGACTTCATTGTAGTGCAGATTTCCTTTGCAAGCTTGCTTGGTTGGCCAAAAAGGGCGTATGCGTTTTTTCCTGAATATATTCAGGAAAAAACGCATACGCCCTTTTTGGCCAAGTGCATCATTGTGGACGTTCTGCCTCTTTTCCTATGCTTGCAATGCAATTCAAGTCTACCTCCTGAAATCGGGTTCCTGCAATTCTGCCCCGCTTTCAAATCCTCTTGGCAGCCTCACTTCAGTCTATTTTTGGACGATAGCTGTCATTTATAACTCTGCAGGTTTGTGAATTACAGTGCCCCTGAGCTCCTTTCTTCAACTCGCTTTCTTGTGACCTGGCCGCAACACCGCAGGATGGCTTCAGGCCCTAATCTGGTTCCAGTACGGCACGCTGAGCCTTTGGTTATTTCCTCTTCCTGGTGGGAAATGAGAGTTAAATTTGCCCATCCAGACACCTCCAGGTAGCCTCCCATTGGTTCTCGCTATTCCTGTTCATCTTCCGCAGAAATTGCAAACTGGGCCAAACAGGAGGTTAAAGGGACTGACTCTCCAAGTCGGGAGAGTGTTAGTAAAGCGTCTGGAATGTTGCACCCGAGTACCAGGGGAGGAAAACTGAGACATATTTGAACACGTCTCCCGTTCACATGGTTGATCATACTCTGGGTTCCACATGCATGTTTTAGCTGAAGGAAGAATACCTTAAACCTGGAGAGTTGAGACCCGTGTAATGGGTACCATGCAATATGACTTCAAAGGGTCTTCGTTTGCTCACCGAACCTCTCCAATCCTATCACTGCTGCGTTTATGCCCCTGTACACATGCTTGATTCTCTTTTGGAGACATAGCAATCCATAGGTTTTAAGATACTTACTAGTCAGGTACATTCTTAGGCGTTTAATATGGGGTGTTGAGTCCATTTCGTTGACAAAGGAGTAGCTCTTGTCTATTCCATATTTGGCTTAAGGAACTTTATCTGTGCTCATTTCAATCTCTGGTTTTATGCAGCACCCCAACTCACCTTTACCCTTAAGCAAGCATAAGTTGGTTTTCTAAATTTGAGACCCTGTTCTGTTTTGGAATGCAGTTCCTGTGTAGCCAAGTTTACATTTCCGTGTATTAGAGATATCTTATGATGTTTCTTTTTCTGTGTGACTTATTTCAGTTAGAATCATCGTACCTGAATCCACTCATTATGCTGCTACGGGCCTGATGACATAGATTTCATTGCTGAGTGATACTGCATTGTACGTAAGTACCACAAGTTCTTTATCCATTTTTCACTTTCTGTGATATTGAACTTGTACGGTAAACGAGGTTCTTGTAAACAGAGGCGTCCCAAACTTTGGGGTGGCTGTGTCTTTTTGATTTTAATTTCCCTAAGCTATAGGACCATAAGTGGAAGTGCCCTAGGTTCTGTTGCTTTGTTTTTTAGATGTTTCAGGAAACACCATATACTTCTCCCGAGTGGTTGTTGGCAATTTACATCCCGCCCATCAGCATAACAAGGCTCCCAGTTCTCCATGGCCTGTCCTGCCTTTCTGGATTTTACACTTTTTTCAGATGGCCCTTTTGACCGGGGGGAAGTGAGACTTCATTGTAGTGCAGATTTCCTTTGCAAGCTTGCTTGGTTGGCCAAAAAGGGCGTATGCGTTTTTTCCTGAATATATTCAGGAAAAAACGCATACGCCCTTTTTGGCCAAGTGCATCATTGTGGACGTTCTGCCTCTTTTCCTATGCTTTCAATGCAATTCCTGTCTACCTCCTGAAATCGGTTTCCTGCAATTCTGCCCCGCTTTCAAGTCCTCTTGGCAGCCTTACTTCAGTCTATTTTTGGACGATAGCTGTCATTTATAACTCTGCAGGTTTGTGAATTACAGTGCCCCTGAGCTCCTTTCTTCATCTCGCTTTCTTGTGACCTGGCCGCAACACCGCAGGATGGCTTCAGGCCCTAATCTGGTTCCGGCCCGGCATGCTGAGCCTTTGGTTAATTCCTCTTCCTGGTTGGAAATGAGAGTTAAATTTGCCCGTCCAGACACCTCCATCTAGCCTCTCATTGGTTCTCGCTATTCCTGTTCATCTTCCACAGAAATTGCAAACTGGGCCAAACAGGAGGTTAAAGGGACTGACTCTCCAACTCGGGAGAGTGTTAGTAAAGCGTCTGGAATGTTGCACCCGAGTACCAGGGGAGGAAAACTGAGACATATTTGAATACGTCTCCCGTTCACATGGTTGATCATACTCTGGGTTCCACATGCATGTTTTAGCTGAAGGAAGAATACCTTAAACCTGGAGAGTTGAGACGCGTGTAATGGGTACCATGCAATATGACTTCAAAGGGTCTTCATTTGCTCACCGAACCTCTCCAATCCTCTCACTGCTGCTTTTATGCCCCTGTACACATGATTGACTCTCTTTCGGAGACATAGCAATCCATAGGTTTTAAGATACTTACTAGTCAGGTACATTCTTAGGCGTTTAATATGCGGTGTTGAGTCCATTTCGTTGAGCAAGGAGTAGCTCTTGTCTATTCCATATTTGGCTTAAGGAACTTTATCTGTGCTCATTTCAATCTCTGGTTTTATGCAGCACACCAACTCACCTTTACCCTTAAGCAAGAATAAGTTGGTTTTCTAAATTTGAGACCCTGTTCTGTTCTGTAATTCAGTTCCTGTGTAGCCAAGTTTACATTCCGTGTATTACTGATATCTTATGATGTTTCTTTTTCTGTGTGACGTATTTCAGTTAGAATCATCATACCTGAATCCACTCATTGTTCTGCTAAGGGCCTGATGACACAGATTTCATTGCTGAGTGATATTGCTTTGTAAGTAAATACCACAACTTCTTTATCCATTTTTCACTTTCTGCGATGTTGAACTTGTACTGTAAACGAGGTTCTTGTAAACAGAGCCGTTCCAAACTTTGGGGTGGCTGTGTCTTTTTGATTTTAATTTCCCTAAGCTATAGGACCATAAGTGGAAGTGCCCTAGGTTCTGTTGCTTTGTTTTTTAGATGTTTCAGGAAACACCATACACTTCTCCCGAGTGGTTGTTGGCAATTTACAACCCGCCCATCAGCATAACAAGGCTCCCAGTTCTCCATGGCCTGTCCTGCCTTTCTGGATTTTACACTTTTTTCAGATGGCCCTTTTGACCGGGGGGAAGTGAGACTTCATTGTAGTGCAGATTTCCTTTGCAAGCTTGCTTGGTTGGCCAAAAAGGGCGTATGCGTTTTTTCCTGAATATATTCAGGAAAAAACGCATACGCCCTTTTTGGCCAAGTGCATCATTGTGGATGTTCTGCCTCTTTCCCTATGCTTTCAATGCAATTCCAGTCTACCTCCTGAAATCGGTTTCCTGCAATTCTGCCCCGCTTTCAAGTCCTCTTGGCAGCCTTACTTCAGTATATTTTTGGACGATAGCTGTCATTTATAACTCTGCAGGTTTGTGAATTACAGTGCCCCTGAGCTCCTTTCTTCAACTCGCTTTCTTTTGTGCTGGCCGCAACACCGCAGGATGGCTTCAGGCCCTAATCTGGTTCCGGCACGGCACGCTGAGCCTTTGGTTAATTCCTCTTCCTGGTGGGAAATGAGAGTTAAATTTGCCCGTCCAGACACCTCCAGCTAGCCTCTCATTGGTTCTCGCTATTCCTGTTCATCTTCCGCAGAAATTGCAAACTGGGCCAAACAGGAGTTTAAAGGGGCTGACTCTCCAAGTCGGGAGAGTGTTAGTAAAGCGTCTGGAATGTTGCACCCGAGTAGCAGGGTACGAAAACTGAGACATATTTGAACACGTCTCCCGATCACATGGTTGATCATACTCTAGGTTCCACATGCATGTTTTAGCTGAAGGAAGAATACCTTAAACCTGGGTAGTTGAAACCCGTGGAATGGGTACCATGCAATATGACTTCAAAGGGTCTTCATTTGCTCACCGAACCTCTCCAATCCTATCACTGCTGCGTTTATGCCCCTGTACACATGCTTGATTCTCTTTTGGAGACATAGCAATCCATAGGTTTTAAGATACTTACTAGTCAGGTACATTCTTAGGCGTTTAATATGGGGTGTTGAGTCCATTTCGTTGAGCAAGGAGTAGCTCTTGTCTATTCCATATTTGGCTTAAGGAACTTTATCTGTGCTCATTTCAATCTCTGGTTTTATGCAACACCCCAACTCACCTTTACCCTTAAGCAAGAATAAGTTGGTTTTCTAAATTTGAGACCCTGTTCTGTTCTGTAATTCAGTTCCTGTGTAGCCAAGTTTACATTCCATGTATTAGTGATATCTTATGATGTTTCTTTTTCTGTGTGACTTATTTCAGTTAGAATCATCATACCTGAATCCACTCATTGTGCTGCTAAGGGCCTGATGACACAGATTTCATTGTTGAGTGATATTGCTTTGTAAGTAAATACCACAACTTCTTTATCCATTTTTCACTTTCTGCGATGTTGAACTTGTACTGTAAACGAGGTTCTTGTAAACAGAGCCGTTCCAAACTTTGGGGTGGCTGTGTCTTTTTGATTTTAATTTCCCTAAGCTATAGGACCATAAGTGGAAGTGCCCTAGGTTCTGTTGCTTTGTTTTTTAGATGTTTCAGGAAACACCATACACTTCTCCCGAGTGGTTGTTGGCAATTTACATCCCGCCCATCAGCATAAGAAGGCTCCCAGTTCTCCATGGCCTGTCCTGCCTTTCTGGATTTTACACTTTTTTCAGATGGCCCTTTTGACCGGGGGGAAGTGAGACTTCATTGTAGTGCAGATTTCCTTTGCAAGCTTGCTTGGTTGGCCAAAAAGGGCGTATGCGTTTTTTCCTGAATATATTCAGGAAAAAACGCATACGCCCTTTTTGGCCAAGTGCATCATTGTGGACGTTCTGCCTCTTTTCCTATGCTTTCAATGCAATTCCAGTCTACATCCTGAAATCGGTTTCCTGCAATTCTGCCCCACTTTCAAGTCCTCTTGGCAGCCTTACTTCAGTCTATTTTTGGACGATAGCTGGCATTTATAACTCTGCAGGTTTGTGAATTACAGTGCCCCTGAGCTCCTTTCTTCAACTCGCTTTCTTGTGACCTGGCCGCAACACCGCAGGATGGCTTCAGGCCCTAATCTGGTTCCAGCCCGGCATGCTGAGCCTTTGGTTAATTCCTCTTCCTGGTGGGAAATGAGAGTTAAATTTGCCCGTCCAGACACCTCCAGCTAGCCTCTCATTGGTTCTCGCTATTCCTGTTCATCTTCCGCAGAAATTGCAAACTGGGCCAAACAGGAGGTTAAAGGGACTGACTCTCCAGGTCGGGAGAGTGTTAGTAAAGCGTCTGGAATGTTGCACCCGAGTACCAGGGGGGGAAAACTGAGACATATTTGAACACGTCTCCCGTTCACATGGTTGATCATACTCTGGGTTCCACATGCATGTTTTAGCTGAAGGAAGAATACCTTAAACCTGGGTAGTTGAAACCCGTTTAATGGGTACCATGCAATATGACTTCAAAGGGTCTTCATTTGCTCACCGAACCTCTCCAATCCTATCACTGCTGCGTTTATGCCCCTGTACACATGCTTGATTCTCTTTCGGAGACATAGCAATCCAGATGTTTTAAGATACTTACTAGTCAGGTACATTCTTAGGCGTTTAATATGCGGTGTTGAGTCCATTTCATTGAGCAAGGAGTAGCTCTTGTCTGTTCCATATTTGGCTTAAGGAACTTTATCTGTGCTCATTTCAATCTCTGGTTTTATGCAGCTCCCCAACTCACCTTTACCCATAAGCAAGCATAAGTTGGTTTTCTAAATTTGAGACCCTGTTCTGTTCTGTAATTCAGTTCCTGTGTAGCCAAGTTTCCATTCCGTGTATTACTGATATCTTATGATGTTTCTTTTTCTGTGTGACTTATTTCAGTTAGAATCATCGTACCTGAATCTACTCATTATGCTGCTACGGGCCTGATGACATAGATTTCATTGCTGAGTGATACTGCATTGTACATAAGTACCACAAGTTCTTTATCCATTTTTCACTTTCTGTGATATTGAACTTGTACGGTAAACGAGGTTCTTGTAAACAGAGGCGTCCCAAACTTTGGGGTGGCTGTGTCTTTTTGATTTTAATTTCCCTAAGCTATAGGACCATAAGTGGCAGTGCCCTAGGCTCTGTTGCTTTGTTTTTTAGATGTTTCAGGAAACACCATACACTTCTCCCGAGTGTCTGTTGGCAATTTACATCCCGCCCATCAGCATAACAAGGCTCCCAGTTCTCCATGGCCTGTCCTGCCTTTCTGGATTTTACACTTTTTTTCAAATGACCCTTTTGACCGGGGGGAAGTGAGACTTCATTGTAGTGCAGATTTCCTTTGCAAGTTTGCTTGGTTGGCCAAAAAGGGCGTATGCGTTTTTTCCTGAATATATTCAGGAAAAAACGCATACGCCCTTTTTGGCCAAGTGCATCATTGTGGACGTTCTGCCTCTTTTCCTATGTTTTCAATGCAATTCCAGTCTACCTCCTGAAATCGGTTTCCTGCAATTCTGCCTCGTTTTCAAGTCCTCTTGGCAGCCTTACTTCAGTATATTTTTGGACGATAGCTGTCATTATAACTCTGCAGGTTTGTGAATTACAGTGCCCCTGAGCTCCTTTCTTCAACTCGCTTTCTTGTGACCTGGCCGCAACACCGCAGGATGGCTTCAGGCCCTAATCTTGTTCTGGCATGGCACGCTGAGCCTTTGGTTAATTCCTCTTCCTGGTGGGAAATGAGAGTTAAATTTGCCCGTTCAGACACCTCCAGCTAGTCTCTCTTTGGTTCTCACTATTCCTGTTCATCTTCCGCAGAAATTGCAAACTGGGCCAAACAGGAGGTTAAAGGGACTGACTCTCCAAGTCGGGAGAGTGTTAGTAAAGCGTCTGGAATGTTGCACCCGAGTACCAGGGGAGGAAAACTGAGACATATTTGAACACATCTCCCGTTCACATGGTTGATCATACTTGGGTTCCACATGCATGTTTTAGCTGAAGGAAGAATACCTTAAACCTGGAGAGTTAAGACCCGTGTAATGGGTACCATGCAATATGACTTCAAAGGGTCTTTATTTGCTCACCGAACCTCTCCTAACTATCACTGCTGCGTTTATGCCCCTGTACACATGCTTGATTCTCTTTCGGAGACATAGCAATCCATAGGTTTTAAGATACTTACTAGTCAGGTACATTCTTAGGCGTTTAATATGCGGTGTTGAGTCCATTTCATTGAGCAAGGAGTAGCTCTTGTCTATTCCATATTTGGCTTAAGGAACTTTATCTGTGCTCATTTCAATCTCTGGTTTTATGCAGCACCCCAACTCACCTTTACCCTTAAGCAAGCATAAGTTGGTTTTCTAAATTTGAGACCCTGTTCTGTTCTGTAATTCAGTTCCTGTGTAGCCAAGTTTACATTCCATGTATTACTGATATCTTATGATGTTTCTTTTTCTGTGTGACTTATTTCAGTTAGAATCATCATACCTGAATCCACTCATTGTGCTGCTAAGGGCCTGATGACATAGATTTCATTGCTGAGTGATATTGCTTTGTAAGTGAATACCACAACTTTTTTATCCATTTTTCACTTTCTGCGATGTTGAACTTGTACTGTAAACGAGGTTCTTGTAAACAGAGGCGTTCCAAACTTTGGGGTGGCTGTGTCTTTTTGATTTTAATTTCCCTAAGCTATAGGACCATAATTGTCAGTGCCCTAGGCTCTGTTGCTTTGTTTTTTAGATGTTTCAGGAAACACCATACACTTCTCCCAAGTGTCTGTTGGCAATTTACATCCTGCCCTTCAGCATAACAAGGCTCCCAGTTCTCCATGGCCTGTCCTGCCTTTCTGGATTTTACACTTTTTTCAGATGGCCCTTGTGACTGGGGGGAAGTGAGACTTCATTGTAGTGCAGATTTCCTTTGCAAGCTTGCTTGGTTGGCCAAAAAGGGCGTATGCGTTTTTTCCTGAATATATTCAGGAAAAAACACATACGCCCTTTTTGGCCAAGTGCATCATTGTGGACGTTCTGCCTCTTTTCCTACGCTTTCAATGCAATTTCAGTCTACCTCCTGAAATCGGTTTCCTGCAATTCTGCCCTGCTTTCAAGTCCTCTTGGCAGCCTTACTTCATTATATTTTTGGACGATAGCTGTCATTTATAACTCTGCATGTTTGTGAATTACAGTGCCCCTGAGCTCCTTTCTTCAACTTGCTTTCTTTTGTTTTGGCCGCAACACCGCAGGATGGCTTCAGGCCCTAATCTGTTTACGGCACGGCACGCTGAGCCTTTGGTTATTTCCTCTTCCTGGTGGGAAATGAGAGTTAAATTTGCCCGTCCAGACACCTCCAGCTAGTCTCTCATTGGTTCTCCCTATTCCTGTTCATCTTCCGCAGAAATTGCAAACTGTGCCAAACAGGAGGTTAAAGGCGCTGACTCTCCAAGTGGGGATAGTGTGAGTAAAGCGTCTGGAATGTTGCACCCGAGTACCAGGGGAGGAAAACTGAGACATATTTGAACATGTCTCCCGATCATATGGTTGATCATACTCTGGGTTCCACATGCATGTTTTAGCTGAAGGAAGAATACCTAAAACCTGGGTAGTTGAAACCCGTGGAATGGGTACCATGCAATATGACTTCAAAGGGTCTTCATTTGCTCACCGAACCTCTCCAATCCTATCACTGCTGCGTTTATGCCCCTGTACACATGCTTGATTCTCTTTCGGAGACATAGCAATCCATAGGTTTTAAGATACTTACTATTCAGGTACATTCTTAGGCGTTTAATATGGGGTTTTGAGTGCATTTCGTTGAGCAAGGAGTAGCTCTTTTCTATTCCATATTTGGCTTAAGGAACTTTATCTGTGCTCATTTCAATCTCTGGTTTTATGCAGCACCCCAACTCACCTTTCCCCTTAAGCAAGCATAAGTTGGTTTTCTAAATTTGAGACCCTGTTCTGTTTTGGAATGCAGTTCCTGTGTAGTCAAGTTTACATTCCATGTATTAGTGATATCTTATGATGTTTCTTTTTCTGTGTGACTTATTTCAGTTAGAATCATCGTACCTGAATCCACTCATTATGCTGCTACGGGCCTGATGACATAGATTTCATTGCTGAGTGATACTGCATTGTACGTAAGTACCACAAGTTCTTTATCCATTTTTCACTTTCTGTGATATTGAACTTGTACGGCAAACGAGGTTCTTGTAAACGGAGGCGTCCCAAACTTTGGGGTGGCTGTGTCTTTTTGATTTTAATTTCCCTAAGCTATAGGACCATAAGTGGAAGTGCCCTAGGCTCTGTTGCTTTGTTTTTTAGATGTTTCAGGAAACACCATACACTTCTCCCGAGTGTCTGTTGGCAATTTACATCCCGCCCATCAGCATAACAAGGCTCCCAGTTCTCCATGGCCTGTCCTGCCTTTCTGGATTTTACACTTTTTTCAGATGGCCCTTTTGACTGGGGGGAAGTGAGACTTCATTGTAGTGCAGATTTCCTTTGCAAGTTTGCATTGCGGGCCAAAAAGGGCGTATGCGTTTTTTCCTGAATATATTCAGGAAAAAACGCATACGCCGTTTTTGGCCAAGTGCATCATTGTGGACGTTCTGCCTCTTTTCCTATGCTTTCAATGCAATTCCAGTCTACCTCCTGAAATCGGTTTCCTGCAATTCTTCCCCGCTTTCAAGTCCTCTTGGCAGCCTTACTTCAGTATATTTTTGGACGATAGCTGTCATTTATAACTCTGCAGGTTTGTGAATTACAGTGCCCCTGAGCTCGTTTCTTCAACTCGCTTTCTTGTGACCTGGCCGCAACACCGCAGGATGGCTTCAGGCCCTAATCTGGTTCCGGCACGGCATGCTGAGCCTTTGGTTATTTCCTCTTCCTGGTGGGAAATGATAGTTAAATTTGCCCGTCCAGACACCTCCAGCTAGTCTCTCATTGGTTCTCGCTATTCCTGTTCATCTTCCGCAGAAATTGCAAACTGGGCCAAAGAGGAGGTTAAAGGGACTGACTCTCCAAGTGGGGAGAGTGTTAGTAAAGCGTCTGGAATGTTGCACCCGAGTACCAGGGTACGAAAACTGAGACATATTTGAACACGTCTCCCGATCACATGGTTGATCATACTCTAGGTTCCACATGCATGTTTTAGCTGAAGGAAGAATACCTTAAACCTGGGTAGTTGAAACCTGTGGAATGGGTACCATGCAATATGACTTCAAATGGTCTTCATTTGCTCACGAACCTCTCCAATCCTATCACTGCTGCGTTTATGCCCCTGTACACATGCTTGATTCTCTTTCGGAGACATAGCAATCCATAGGTTTTAAGATACTTACTAGTCAGGTACATTCTTAGGCGTTTAATATGCGGTGTTGAGTCCATTTCGTTGAGCAAGGAGTAGCTCTTGTCTATTCCATATTTGGCTTAAGGAACTTTATCTGTGCTCATTTCAATCTCTGGTTTTATGCAGCACCCCAACACACCTTTCCCCTTAAGCAAGCATAAGTTGGTTTTCTAAATTTGAGACCCTGTTCTGTTCTGTAATTCAGTTCCTGTGTAGCCAAGTTTACATTCCGTGTATTACTGATATCTTATGATGTTTCTTTTTCTGTGTGACTTATTTCAGTTAGAATCATCATACCTGAATCCACTCATTGTGCTGCTAAGGGCCTGATGACACAGATTTCATTGCTGAGTGATATTGCTTTGTAAGTAAATACCACAACTTCTTTATCCATTTTTCACTTTCTGTGATGTTGAACTTGTACTGTAAACGAGGTTCTTGTAAACAGAGCCGTTCCAAACTTTGGGGTGGCTGTGTCTTTTTGATTTTAATTTCCCTAAGCTATAGGACCATAAGTGGAAGTGCCCTAGGCTCTGTTGCTTTGTTTTTTCGATGTTTCAGGAAACACCATACACTTCTCCCGAGTTTCTGTTGGCAATTTACATCCCGCCCATCAGCATAACAAGGCTCCCAGTTCTCCATGGCCTGTCCTGCCTTTCTGGATTTTACACTTTTTTCAGATGGCCCTTTTGACCGGGGGGAAGTGAGACTTGATTGTAGTGCAGATTTCCTTTGCAAGCTTGCTTGGTTGGCCAAAAAGGGCGTATGCGTTTTTTCCTGAATATATTCAGGAAAAAACGCATACGCCCTTTTTGGCCAAGTGCATCATTGTGGACGTTCTGCCTCTTTTCCTATGCTTTCAATGCAATTCCAGTCTACCTCCTGAAATCGGTTTCGTGCAATTCTGCCCCGCTTTCAAGTCCTCTTGGCAGCCTTACTTCAGTATATTTTTGGACGATAGCTGTCATTTATAACTCTGCAGGTTTGTGAATTACAGTGCCCCTGAGCTCCTTTCTTCAACTCGCTTTCTTTTGAGCTGGCCACAACACCGCAGGATGGCTTCAGGCCCTAATCTGGTTCTGGCACGGCACGCTGAGCCTTTGGTTAATTCCTCTTCCTGGTGGGAAATGAGAGTTAAATTTGCCCGTCCAGACACCTCTAGCTAGCCTCTCATTGGTTCTCGCTATTCCTGTTCATCTTCCGCAGAAATTGCAAACTGGGCCAAACAGGAAGTTAAAGGGACTGACTCTCCAAGTCGGGAGAGTGTTAGTAAAGCGTCTGGAATGTTGCACCCGAGTACCAGCGGAGGAAAACTGAGACATATTTGAACACGTCTCCCGTTCACATGGTTGATCATACTCTGGGTTCAACATGCATGTTTTAGCTGAAGGAAGAATACCTTAAACCTGGAGAGTTGAGATCCGTGGAATGGGTACCATGCAATATGACTTCAAAGGGTCTTCATTTGCTCACCGAACCTCTCCAATCCTATCACTGCTGCGTTTATGCCCCTGTACACATGCTTGATTCTCTTTCGGAGACATAGCAATCCATAGGTTTTAAGATACTTACTAGTCAGGTACATTCTTAGGCGTTTAATATGCGGTGTTGAGTCCATTTCGTTGAGCAAGGAGTAGCTCTTGTCTATTCCATATTTGGCTTAAGGAACTTTATCTGTGCTCATTTCAATCTCTGGTTTTATGCAGCACCCCAACTCACCTTTACCCTTAAGCAAGCATAAGTTGGTTTTCCAAATTTGAGACCCTGTTCTGTTCTGTAATTCAGTTCCTGTGTAGCCAAGTTTACATTCCGTGTATTACTGATATCTTATGATGTTTCTTTTTCTGTGTGACTTATTTCAGTTAGAATCATCATACCTGAATCCACTCATTGTGCTGCTAAGGGCCTGATGACATAGATTTCATTGCTGAGTGATATTTCTTTGTAAGTAAATACCACAACTTCTTTATCCATTTTTCACTTTCTGCGATGTTGAACTTGTACTGTAAACGAGGTTCTTGTAAACAGAGCCGTTCCATACATTGGGGTGGCTGTGTCTTTTTGATTTTAATTTCCCTAAGCTATAGGACCATAAGTGGAAGTGCCCTAGGCTCTGTTGCTTTGTTTTTTACATGTTTCAGGAAACACCATACACTTCTATCAAGTGTCTGTTGGCAATTTAAATCCCGCCCATCAGCATAACAAGGCTCCCAGTTCTCAATGGCCTGTTGCCTTTCTGGATTTTACACTTTTTTCAGATGGCCCTTTTGACCGGGGGGAAGTGAGACTTCATTGTAGTGCAGATTTCCTTTGCAAGCTTGCTTGGTTGGCCAAAGAGGGCGTATGCGTTTTTTCCTGAATATATTCAGGAAAAAACGCATACGCCCTTTTTGGCCAAGTGCATCATTGTGGACGTTCTGCCTCTTTTCCTATGCTTGAAATGCAATTCCTGTCTACCTCCTGAAATCGGTTTCCTGCAATTCTGCCCCGTTTCAAGTCCTCTTGGCAGCCTTACTTCAGTCTATTTTTGGACAATAGCTGTCATTTATAACTCTGCAGGTTTGTGAATTACAGTGCCCCTGAGCTCCTTTCTTCAACTCGCTTTCTTGTGACCTGGCCGCAACACCGCAGGATGGCTTCAGGCCCTAATGTGGTTCCGGCATGGCACGCTGAGCGTTTGGTTAATTCCTCTTCCTGGTGGGAAATGAGAGTTAAATTTGCCCTTTCAGACACCTCCAGGTAGTCTCTCATTGGTTCTCGCTATTCCTGTTCATCTTCCGCAGAAATTGCAAACTGGGGCAAACAGGAGGTTAAAGGCACCGACTCTCCAAGTAGGGAGAGTGTTAGTAAAGCATCTGGAATGTTGCACCCGAGTACCAGGGGAGGAAAACTGAGACATATTTGAACACGTCTCACGTTCACATCGTTGATCATACTCTGGGTTCCACATGCATGTTTTAGCTGAAGGAAGAATACCTTAAACCTGGAGAGTTGAGACCTGTGGAATGGGTACCATGCAATATGACTTCAAAGGGTCTTCATTTGCTCACCGAACCTCTCCAATCCTATCACTGCTGCGTTGATGCCCCTGTACACACGCTTGATTCTCTTTTGGAGACATAGCAATCCATAGGTTTTAAGATACTTACTAGTCAGGTACATTCTTAGGCGTTTAATATGGGGTGTTGAGTCCATTTCGTTGAGCAAGGAGTAGCTCTTGTCTATTCCATATTTGTCTTAAGGAACTTTATCTGTGCTCATTTCAATCTCTGGTTTTATGCAGCACCCCACCTCACCTTCCCCGTTAAGCAAGCGTAAGTTGGTTTTCTAAACTTGAGACACTGTTCTGTTTTGTAATTCTGTTCATGTGTAGCCAAGTTCACATTCTGTGTATTAGTGATACCTTATGATGTTTCTTTTCTGTGTGACTTATTTCAGTTAGAATCATCATACCTGAATCCACTCATTATGCTGCTACGGGCCTGATGACATAGATTTCATTGCTGAGTGATATTGCATTGTACGTAAGTACCACAAGTTCTTTATCCATTTTTCACTTTCTGCGATATTGAACTTGTACTGTAAACGAGGTTCTTGTAAACAGAGCCGTCCCAAACTTTGGGGTGGCTGTGTCTTTTTGATTTTAATTTCCCTAAGCTATAGGACCATAAGTGGAAGTGCCCTAGGCTCTGTTGCTTTGTTTTTTAGATGTTTCAGGAAACACCATACTCTTCTCCAGAGTGGCTGTTGGCAATTTACATCCCGCCCATCAGCATAAGAATGCTCCCAGTTCTCCATGGCCTGTCGTGCCTTTATGGATTTTACACTTTTTTCAGATGGCCCTTTTGACCAGGTGGAAGTGAGACTTCATTGTAGTGCAAATTTCCTTTGCAAGCTTGCTTGGTTGGCCAAAAAGGGCGTATGCGTTTTTTCCTGAATATATTCAGGAAAAAACGCATACGCCCTTTTTGGCCAAGTGCATCATTGTCGAGTTTCTGACTCTCTTCATATGTTTTCAGTGCAATTCCTGTCTACCTCCTGAAATCGGTTTCCTGCAATTCTGCCTTGCTTTCAATGCCCCTTCATAGCCTTACCTCAATATATTTTTTCAAAATAGTTGGCCTTTATAACTCTGCAGGTTTTTGAATTGCATTGGCCCTTAGCTCCATTTTTTAGCTCTTATTTTTGTGGTCTTGCCCCGTAACCACAGGATTCCTTGAAGCCCTATTTTTCTTCTGGGGCACCTTGCTGTCCCTTTGGTTAATTCTTCTTACTGATGTGATATTAGAGTGACATGTGCCCATTGAAACCGCTACAGCTAGTTTCTCACTGGTTCCCCCTATTCCCATTCATCCTCTGCACTAACTGCAGACTGTGCGATACCAGAACTTAAAGGCATTGACTCCATGTGGGGATGTTGTTAGTAAAGCGGCTGGAATGTCGATCCGGAGCCCCAGGAGAGGAAAAATGAGGTGCGTTTTAGAAACCTTTCCCGATCATATGGTATACCAGTCGCTGGGTTTCCCAAGCATGGTTTAGCTGTAGGAAGATTCCCTTCAACCTGGAGTGTTGGGACCCTTGGACTGAGTAGCATGAAGTATTGCATTAAACTTTCGGCAGTTGCTCACCAAAGCTCACCAATCCTGTCAGCCCCAAGTGTCCAGCCTTATGTCTTATCCAGCTGTGGGTTTATATGTGGTCAATCCAGGTTGCATCACAGCCCCTGAGCGAATTTTGTAAGAATTTTTCTGTCTTTCATTGTTTCAGCGTTTTGTTTTTAAAATTTATTTCTATAATGGGGTTTAGCTCCTCTTCACTGCTGTGTTTGTGCCGCTCTGCACACACTTGATTCCCTTATGGAGATATATCAATACATGGGTTTTAAGATTCTTATTCCTCAGATATATTTCTCTGCGGTGTATAGGGTGTGTTGAGGCCAGTTCATTGAGCAAGGTGTAGATCTTGTCTAATACCTATTTGGTTTATTGAACGGTATCTGTGCTAATTTCAAACTCTGGTTTTATGCATCACCCCACCTCTCCTTTCCCCTTAAGCTGACATAAGTGTGTTTTCTAAATGTGAGACACTGTTCTGTTCTGTAATTCATTTCTTGTGCAGCCATATTTACCCTCCCTCTATAAGTGATATCTTATGATATGTTTCTTTTTCTGTTTGACTTATTTCAAGTAGTATTATCGGACCTAAATCCACTCTTTATCCTTCTACTAGCCTTATTACATTGATTTCATGGTGAAGAGATATTCCATTGTACATAAGTACCACATCTTCTTTATCCATTGTTCTCTTTCCTGGGATATTTAAGGTGTACTGAAGTTGAGGTTCTTGTAAACAGAGTAGCCCTAAACTGTGGTGTGCTTGTGTCTTGTTGATTTTTAGACTTCCCTAGATATACTCCCATGATTGGAAGTGTCCTATGCTCTGTAGCTCTGTTTTTTAGATGATTTAGGAACCACCATATACTTCTCCAGAGTGGCTCTTGGCAGTTCACACACTGCCCATCAGCGTATAAAGGCTCCCTGTTCTCCATGGCCTGTCCTGCATTTCTGGTTTTTACAATTTTTTAGGATGGCCCTTTTGACCGGTGGGAAGTGAGACTTCTTTGTTGTGCACATTTGCATTGCTTGCTTGCTTTGTTGCCCATAAAGTGCGTATGCGTTTTTTCCTGGATATAATCAGGAAAAAACGCATACACCCTTTTGGGCCAACTGCATCATTGTCGAAATTCTGCCGCTTTTCATGTGTGTTAAAGACGAGTCCAATCTATCTCTTGAAATCTGTTTCTTGCAATTCTGTCTTGCATTCAGATCCTCTTCTTTGCCTTACCTCAACATATTTTTGGACGTTAGTTTTCATTTATAACTCTGCAGGTTTGTGAATTGCAGTGACCCTGAGCTCCATTTTTTAAGTTGCTCTTTTGTGAGCTGGCCTCAAACCCGCAGGATTGCTTCAGGCCCTATTTTGGCTCCGGCGAGGCAGGCTGAGCCTTTCTTTAATTCTTATTCTTAATGGGAAATTAGAGTGATATGTGCCCGTCCAAACCCCTACAACTCTTCTCTCATTGGTTCCCCCTCTTCCCGTTCATCCTCCTCACAATTTGCAAAATGTGTGAAACAGAAGTTTAAATGTGCTGATTCTCCAAGTGGGGAGATTCTAAGTAGCGTGGCTGGAATGGTGAACAGGAGCACCAGGAGAGGATAAATGAGGTGCATTTTAGACACATCTCCCGATCACATGGTGTACAGTCCTCTGGGTTTTCCATGCATGTTTTAGCTATAGGAAGATCCCTTGAACCTGCAGATTTGGGACCCATTGAATGGGTACCAGGTAGTATTACTTTAAAGGGTGTGCATTTCCTCACCCAACCTCACATTTCTCTTAGCGCAAACAGTTTCCAGCCTTATGTCTCATCCTGCTGTGGGTCTAGATGTGTTCAATCCATGTTGCATCACCGTCCCTGAGGAAAAGTTGTAAGAGGTTTTCTCTGTCTCTCTGTCGTTTATTTTTTTCAATTTATTACTATATTGGTTACAGCTGATTTTCAAAGCTCTGTTTCTTGCTGCTGTACATCCACTTGATTCACGTACAGAGAGACATCAATAAATTCTTTTTCAGATTCTTACCAGTCGTATATATTCTTTTCCGGTGACTTGAGTGTGCTGAGTGCAGTTCTTTTAGCTACCGTGTAGGCCTTGTTGATTATCAGTTTGGTATTTGGAATGGTATCTTTGCTAATTTCAACCTCCTGGATGATGCCTCACCCCTCCCCACCTTTCCCGTTTAGCAGCCTTATGCGTGTTTTCTACATATTTGACTATGTTTTTGTTTTGTAATTTATTTCATGTGTAGCCATTTTGGATTCCACCTTTAAGTGATATCTTATGATATGTGTCTTTTTCTTTTTGAATTCTGTCACTTAGAATGATCATACGTAACTCCTCCGGAGTTGTTACAACTGGCCATATTTCATTGATTTCCAGGCTGAATAATATTCCACTCTACCTAAGTACCACATCTCTATCCATTTTTTCCCTCCAGAGACATTGAAGTTATATCCTAGTCGAGGATCTTTTAAACAGAGAGGGGGTAAACATTGGGGTGCCTGTGTCCTCTCGATTTTTCTTTTTCCCAAGATATACGCCCATGAGTGCAAGTGCCCTATGCTCTGTAGCTCATTTTTTAGATGCTTTAGTAAACACAATACACTTCTCCAGAATGGCCGTTGGCAATATACATTTCCACTATAAGCCTCACAGGGCTCCCTCTTCTCGTTGCCCTGTCCTGCATTTCTGTTGTTTACGCTTTATGAGGATGGCTCTTCTGACTGATGCGAAGTGATATCTTTTGTGGTATTGACTTCCAGTGCCCACCTGTTTGGTTGGCTAAAAAAGTGTATGCCCTTTTCTTGAATATATACGGAAAAGAACGCATACACCCTTTTTGGCCAACTGCAATGTTGGCAATGTTCAGCTCCTTTTCTTGTGCTTAATGGCGAGTCCTTTCTACCTCCTCAAATCCCTTTCCTGCCATTCTCCTTTGCTTACAAGTCCTTTTCTCTGACTTTCCTCAAGACATTTTTCAGTGATGGATATTTTCAACTCTGCAGTTTTGTGAATTTTACTGCCCCTGAGTTCCATTGTTCAACTCGTGTTTATGGGAACTGGCCACAAAGCAGCGGGATTTCCTCAAGCCCTATACTGTTTCCATGGGCAACCCTAGCCTTTGGTCAATTCGTCTTCCTGATTGGAAATTAGAGTGACATGTGCCTGTCTGAACACCTAGGACTTGTCTCTCATTGTTCCTCATCCTTCCGCTTCATCCTCTGGACAAATTCCAAACTGTACGCAACAGGATGTTGACAGTGCTGACATCTCCAAGTGGGGAGACTGTTAGTAAAGACGCTGGAGGGGTGAACCCGAGCACCAGGAGATGAGGAGATGAGATGCCTTTTCCAAACTCTTCCCGATCAGACGGTATACCATCCTCTGGGTGTGACAGACATGTTTTAGCAGTAGGAAGAGTCCCATTCATGTAAGGAGAACACCAGGGCTTTTTCAAAATCAGTGTCTCCCCGAAACCCAAACTGGGGAATTTTTTAAGCTACAGCTACACATATGTTCATTAAGGGCCTTGGGAAGTAGGCAGAGTCCAAACTTTAGATGATTGAAGTCTTCAGGGTCAGAAGCATTCACCACCAGCTTCCCTTAGGCTACACTTTAACTGTCATTGATAGATGATGTCAATAAAAATATCTATTCTTTTTCAGATTATTTCCCCTTATAGGTTATTGCAAAATGTTGAGTGTAGTTCCCTGTGCTATACAGTAGTTCCTTGTTGATGATCTATTTTATACATAGCAGTGTGTATGTGTTCATTCCAAACTGTTAATTTATCCCTCCTCCCACCTTTCCCCTTTGGTAATAATAAATTATAAGATTTTATACTTCTCAGAAATGGGGGAGCTAAAAGAGAGGTATCATTTTCAATGGAAAAGCATTTAAAACAAGATTGAAGGTTTAACCAAGATTATTAGATGTACATCCTTGGAAAGAAATCACTTCGTTTCTCTAATATTGACCTGACAAATAAGACAAACCTTTTCACTGAACTTGCTTATAAAAAGTGATGGAAATATCAAATGGAAGTGTTAAAAACATCTTATTTTACCCGAGCCTTATACACTGTTCTATGTTAACTACAGTTTGGCTCACACATCTGTTCATTGAGGTTACAATAGTCTCAATTTCTGTTACTGATCCTCCAGAGTGGACCCCAACAAGTGTCCCCCTGCCCAGTGTCATTGGGGCCAACAGATTGAGACTGAGTTTGGTTCACAAGCAAAGGAAACTTTATATTTTGATCAGAGAATGGAGAGGTGAGAGCATGCACTACCCCGTGGGCTGTGGGCTGGGCTGCTGTGTAGAAATCCTGTCAGAGTCAGTGGGAGGGAGGGAGGCGGCGGAGCTCTCGAGGGCCGGGTTGGTTGTAGCTCAGGCTCTATATCGTGGAGTCTGCACTGGGCCCCAGGAGCTGAGGTGTCGACCCAGCCATTCTGCACTAGGAAATCTGGTCTGAAGTGCCGGGTGTGGAACCTCTGCATGCGGGACCCTAGGAGCACGTGAAATTAGACAAAGCACAAAGGATAAAAAAGGTTAGACTTGACTTTATTGCCCAGATTCTATTTTTATCTCCCAGGGATTTTTAATGGGCTTTGCTGGGGACAAACCCCTCCTCTGCCTTTTGTCCCGTTCCTCATTCTTGGAGTGCTGAGGGTGCAGACCCTTCTTCTGTAACTGCTGAGTGCTGAGTTGGGAGCCCTCATACCCTGGGGCGAGGGTCAGAGCTTCTCCCCAGCAGCCTCCCGGTGACGTTGATTGTCCCCAGGACCCCTGCCTCCCTGCTCGTCCACCTGAGCACCAGCATTGGAAGTGTTATAGATTCTAATGACCTTTAAGGGTCCAGGAAAGAGATGTGCAGAGACGCTGTGGGGGCCGGTTTCACCCCGCCCCACATTTGTTCGGCCACCTTAGGCTGACCGTCTCTGCCAGCCTAGATGCTCTGACCAGTAGTCTGCGCTTTCTTCAATTAGGCCCCTGAATTAACGTACAAACAGCACCAGGTGTCAGAGCCCTGCCCGCTCAACTCCCAGACAGTCCAGGGTCAGTGGTGATCAAGGACCATGATGGCTACTGAGTCAACAGCCTTTTGAAGTAAACAGGAGTCCAGCCGGTCTTATTGGCCACCATCATCACGGTGTCTGTAGGCTTTTCTATGGTGACAGTGTGGTATACTGTTCCCCCGCCAAGATTATTAGCTCCCCTCTGGGTGCAGTAAGTCCTGCAAGCAGTAGTCTACTCTTTTGGGACACACTCTTGTTGTTTTATGAGAGAAACTCCAGGTCAAGTGATGTTCACACGAGTCGTCATGGTGCCCTGTTGCCCCCGGTTATCTCTCTGGATGTTGGAGTTGGAGGGCCTCCTCACTCGAGGTCGGTGTGCCCACGGAGCGAACCCTGCAACTTCAGGGCATGGTTGGTGGTTAGGATCACCACGTGGGGTCCTTTTCCCTTAGGAGGGAGGTGGCCTTTTGGGCTGCTGATTTCCAGGTTTTTAGATACCGCCAGTATCTTGGCCAGATGTGGCAGTGGGCCAAGCCCCGTAGTGACCGTAGTTTATCCTACCTGGATGGCATTCTTGCATTGTTCCATTTCAAGTGGTCCCAGTTTTTGCACTAATTCTCCAATGGCGATTCACCTTTCACCGGGAATGTAAAGGTCAAAGGGTTTAGCTAAATTAGGGAGTTCCAGGGCAAGGGTCTGAATTGACTGCTCTTTCCATTCTTGAAAGGCCACTTCTGGATTCTATTCAAAAGGATCATCATCTTTTCCTTTCAGTGTTTCATATAGAGGCCCAGCTAGTAGACTGTAGCTAGGGATCCAGAAGCAGCAAACCCTGGCCTCCCCAGGAACCCCTAAGCTGTCTTCTAGTTTTAGAAAGGGGTAAGGCTGAAAATGGTTTCTTCCCTTTCCTGGGATGGGCTTCTCTGACCTTCTGTGAGAATGAAGCCCAGGCAGGTCACCGCAGTCTGTGATATTTGAGCTTTTTCTTGGACAACTTCTATCCTTTATTGGCTTGGTAGTTCAGAGGCCTCCTTAGTAGGGCTGGTGATCAGAATGTCGTCTGCATATTGAAGGAGGGTTTCCTTTTCCAGAGGTAGAACTTTTAGGTCTTTAGCTAAGCTTTCCCCAAAGATGGTGTGGGAATTTTTGCACCCTTGGGGCCAGACGGCCCGGAAGTATTGTTTTAGTTGTATGTTGAGTCCTGCCACTCACAAGCCAAAATTTTTTGTGACTCTGGGACTAATGGAATACAAAAGAAGGCATCATTGAAGACTAATACAGAATACCATGTCCTGGTGGTTGGTAGAATGACCAGCAGGGTGTAGGAATTAGGAGCAACTGGAGGTATATCCTCGGTGGCTTCACTGACTGTCCTGACATCCTTTACCAGGTCCCCAGCAGCCCATGGGGCTCTCGTGGTCAGACCAATCCCAGAATATGGAGCTCACCTGGGCAGGTACCCCACCCCCACCCCAGCCCACGGGGCTCTCGTGGTCAGGCCCCTCCCAGGATACAGAGCTACCCTTGCAGGTACCGTGGCAGGGCTGGGCACACAGGAACCGTGCACATAGCCCTCATTGCAGAGCACCCCCAGCTCACCTGTCGCTCAGAGCTGACACAGAGCACCTCAGAGCAGGACTTGAACTAACAAACAGCAGCTGCGACAGGTCTGTGACCCTGGGCATCACTCCGTGAGGCCTCCCTCCACCTGGTCTTCCAGAGACTTCCACTGCACCCGGGGCACCAGGCCTCTGTCTCCAACCACCACCCACCCCTCCTCTCCCTGACTCCTGGGTTCCTCTCATTAGGAGAGGGTTTTCTTGAAGTTGTCTCCCACTCATGGGCCAGATAAAATGATTAGAAAACAAGCCAAAGCTGCAGCCCCTTGTCTATCCTGACTCTCAGGAGCCCACACCTGTTCCTTGGACCTGGCCGGTTCAGCAAGTTCCATTTTCTGCAACTGTGAGCCCCTGAGGGGTGATGATTGGCTGACCTGGGCAGCCTTACCGTGCCGGCCAGCCCTCCCCAGGTGTGCCTGGGTTGAGATCAATATAAATACCACTCCAGGCAGCAAGAGCCCCTGCAGCCGTGCCTGACGCCATTTTCTCTGCCCTGTCACCAGTCTCGGGGCTGGGCTGGTGGGAGGGAGTGAGAGGCCACGGCTTTGTGGGTGGCCCTGTGTGAGTGGGGCTCTGCTGGACTTTCTGCAGCAGTTGCCAGGCTGCCACCTGCTAAAGAAGAGGGTGTGTCACCCATACCTGCTGCTGGAATTTCTCCCTGGGCAGAGGTGAGGAAGGAAAAAAGCAGTGGGGGCAGGGACAGGACGGGTATCTCAGGCAGGGAAATGGAAATCTTCCAGAAGAGCACCCAGGGCCAGGACCATCCTGGCTGGCCTGCAGGCACCAAGTCGGCCGGCATGCTGTCACTCGTGTGGCTCTATGGCCCTTCCTCTAGGCTTTCAAGTCCTTGTATATATTCAGGTGTTTTACCTGGGACGGGTGGGAATAGTTCAGCAGCAACTGGCCTGGGGCTCAGCTCACGTTTACTCACAGATGCCTCGGCACGGTGCCCCAGCTTTGCAATGAGGACGCTTGTTGCGTGGGGGCTGCTGGTTGAATGGGAGACGATTCCCCACCACTGACCAACTTCAGAATTGTTTACAACTGGAGCAAGTGCCCTGATACGGTTTTCCTCTGTGTAACTGGTGGGTTCTGTGTTTTTTTTCTCTTTTTCGTTTTTGGTTCAAGGTAGATTTTATTCCTCTTTTTTGTATTTACAGATATAAGCATGGAAATAATTTATTCATATAAATACATGTATGTGCAGGGAATAATTGTTTTTTCTGTTTTATTTTTTAAATTTTATTTCTTTTTAATTTTGAATTTTATTTTATATTTTTATACAGCAGGTTCTTATTGGTTATCTATTTTATATATATAAATGTATACATGCCAATCCCAGTCTCTCAACTCCTCCCACCACCACCCCCCCAACAGCTTTCCCCCCTTGTTGTCCATACGTTTGTTGTCTACATCTGTTGCTCTATTTATGCCTTGCAAAATGGTTAATCTGTACAGTTTTTCTAGGTTCCACATATATGCATGAATATACAGGATTTGTTTTTCTCTTTCTGACTTACTTCACTCTGTATGACAGTCTCTAGATCCATCGACGTCTCTACAAATGACCCAATTTCATTCCTTTTCATGGCTTAGTAATATTCCATTTTATATATGTACCACAGCTTTATGCATTCGTCTGTCTGTGGGCATTTAGGTTGCTTCCATTACCTCGATATTGTAAATAGTGATGCAATGAACATTGCGGTGAATGACTCTTTTTGATTTATGGTTTTGTCTGGGTATATGTCCAGTACAGGGATTGCTGTATCATATGGTAATTCTATTGTTAGTTTCTTAAGAAATTCCATATTGTTCTCCATAATGACTGTATCAATTTATATTCCCAACAATAGTGGAAGAGGGTTCCTTTTCTCCACACTCTATCCAGCAATTTTTGTTTGTAGATTTTCAATGATGCCTATTCTACCAGGTGTGAGGTGATACCTCATTGTTGAATCCATTTCGTTGAGCAAGGGGTAGCTCTTGTCTATTACATATTTGGCTTATGGAACGGTATCTGTGCTAATTTCAAACTCTGCTTTTATGCAGCACCCCAACTGACCTTCCCCCTTAAGCAAGCATAAGTTGGTTTTCTAAATTTGAGGCCCTGTTCTGTTTTGTAATTCAGTTCATGTGTAGCCAAGTTCACATTCCGTGTATTAGTAATACCTTATGATGTTTCTTTTTCTGTGTGACTTATTTCACTTAGAATCATCGTGCCTCAATCCACTCATTATGCTGGTACGGGCCTGGTGACATAGATTTCATTGCTGAGTGGTATTCTGTTGTACAGAAGTACCGCAACTTCTTTATCCATTATTTGCTTTCTGGGATATTTAACTTGTGCCGCAGAAGAGATTCCTGTAAAAACAGCCGTCCCAAATTTTGGTGTGGCTGTGTCTTTTTGATTTTAATTTCCCTAAGCTATAGGACCATAAGTGGAAGTGCCCTAGGCTCTGTTGCTTTGGTTTTTAGATGTTTCAGGAAACACCATACACTTCTCCCGAGTGTCTGTTGGCAATTTACATCCCGCCCATCAGCATAACAAGGCTCCCAGTTCTCCATGGCCTGTCCTGCCTTTCTGGATTTTACACTTTTTTCTGATGGCCCTTTTGACCGGGGGGAAGTGAGACTTCATTGTAGTGCAGATTTCCTTTGCAAGCTTGCTTGGTTGGCCAAAAAGGGCGTATGCGTTTTTTCCTGAATATATTCAGGAAAAAACGCATACGCCCTGTTTGGCCAAGTGCATCATTGTCGACGTTCTGCCTCTTTTCCTGTGTTTTAAATGCAATCCAATTCTGATTCCTCCTGAAATCGGTTTCCTGCAATTCTGCCCCGCATTCAAGTCCTCTTGGCAGCCCTACTTCAGTATATATTCGGACTATAGCTGTCTTTTATAAATCTGCAGGTTTGTGAATTACAGTGCCCCTGAGCTCCTTTCTTCAACTCGCTTTCTTGTGAGCTGGCCACAACACCGCAGGATTGCTTCAGGCCCTAATCTGGTTCCGGCATGGCATGCTGAGCCTTTGGTTTATTCCTCTTCCCTGTGGGAAATGAGAGTTAAATTTACCCGTCCAGACACCTCCAGCTAGTCTCTCATTGGTTCCCCCTGTTCCTGTTCATCTTCCGCAGAAATTGCAAACTGGGCCAAACAGGAGGTTAAAGGCACTCACTCTCCAAGTGAGGAGAGTGTTAGTAAAGCGTCTGGAATGTTGCACCCGAGTACCAGGGAATGAAAAGTGAGACACATTTGAACACATTTCTCGATCATACGGTGGATCATACTCTGGGTTCCACATCCATGTTTTAGCTGAAGGAAGAATCCCTTAAACCTGAAGAGTTGAGACCCGTGGAATGGGTACCATGCAATATGACTTCAAAGGGTCTGCATTTGCTCACCGAACCTCACCAATCTTATGAGCCCCAAGTGTCCATCCTTATGTGTCACCCAGCTCTGGGTGTAGATATGGTAAATGCAGGTTGCATCAGAAGCCTTGAATGAATTACTTAAGTATTGCTCTCTATATCACTGTCATTGTGTTTTGTTTAAGAAATGTATTTTTAATATGGGATTTAGCTGATTTTCACTGCTTTAATGCCGCTGTACACACTCTTGATTCTCTTACAGAGATATACAATTCCATAGCTTTTATGATTCTTACTAGTCAGGTATATTCCTAGGCGTTGAATATGGGGTGTTGAGTCCATTTCGTTGAGCAAGGAGTAGCTCTTGTCTATTCCATATTTGGCTTATAGAACTTTATCTGTGCTCATTTCAATCTCTGGTTTTATGCAGCACCCCAACTCACCTTTCCCCTTAAGCAAGCATAAGTTGGTTTTCTAAATTTGAGACCCTGTTCTGTTTTGGAATGCACTTCCTGTGTAGCCAAGTTTACATTCCGTGTATTAGTGATATCTTATGATGTTTCTTTTTCTGTGTGACTTATTTCAGTTAGAATCATCGTACCTGAATCCACTCATTATGCTGCTACGGGCCTGATGACATAGATTTCATTGCTGAGTGATACTGCATTGTACGTAAGTACCACAAGTTCTTTATCCATTTTTCACTTTCTGCGATATTGAACTTGTACCGTATATGATGTTCTTGTAAACAGAGGCATCCCAAACTTTGGGGTGGCTGTGTCTTTTTGATGTTAATTTCCCTAAACTATAGGACCATAAGTGGAAGTGTCCTAGGCTCTGTTGCTTTGTTTTTTAGATGTTTCAGGAAACACCATACACTTCTCCAGAGTGGCTGTTGGCAATGTACATCCCGCCCATCAACATAAGAAGGCTCCCACTTCTCCATGGCCTGTCGTGCCTTTATGGATTTTACACTTTTTTCAGATATCCCTTTTGACCAGGGGAAAGTGAGACTTCATTGTAGTGCAGATTTCCTTTGCAAGCTTGCTTGGTTGGCCAAAAAGGGCGTATGCGTTTTTTCCTGAATATATTCAGGAAAAAACGCATACGCCCTTTTGGCAAAGTGCATCATTGTGGACGTTCTACCTCTATTCCTACGCTTTCAATGCAATTCCAGTCTACCTCCTGAAATCGGTTTCCTGCAATTCTGCCCCGCTTTCAAGTCCTCTTGGCAGCCTTACTTCAGTATATTTTTGGACGATAGCTGTCATTTATAACTCTGCAGGTTTGTGAATTACAGAGCCCCTCAGCTCCTTTCTTCAACTCACTTTCTTGTGAGCTGGCCGCAACACCGCAGGATGGCTTCAGGCCCTAATCTGTTTCCGGCATGGCACGCTGAGCCTTTGGTTAATTCCTCTTCCTAGTGGGAAATGAGAGTTAAATTTGCCTGTTCAGACACCTCCAGCTACTCTCTCATTGGTTCTCCCTATTCCTGTTCATCTTCCGCAGAAATTGCAAACTGGGCCAAATAGGAGGTTAAAGGCACTGACTCTCCAAGTGGGGAGAGTGTTTGTAAAGCGTCTGGAATGTTGCACCGAAGTACCAGGGGACGAAAACTGAGACATATTTGAACACGTCTCCCGATAACATGGTTGATCATACTCTGGGTTCCACATGCATGTTTTAGCTGAAGAAGGAATATCTTAAACCTGGAGAGTTGAGACCCGTGGAATGGGTACCATGCAATATGACTTCAAAGGGTCTTCATTTGCTCACCGAATCTCTCCAATCCTATCACTGCTGCGTTTATGACCCTTGTACACACGCTTGATTCTCTTTTGGAGACATAGCAATCCATAGGTTTTAAGATACTTACTAGTCAGGTACATTCTTAGGCGTTTAATATGGGGTGTTGAGTCCATTTCGTTGAGCATGTGTAGCTCTTGTCTATTCCATATTTGGCTTAAGGAACTTTATCTGTGCTCATTTCAATCTCTGGTTTTATGCAGCACCCCAACTCAGCTTTACCCTTAAGCAAGCATAAGTTGGTTTTCTAAATTTGAGACCCTGTTCTGTTTTGGAATTCAGTTCCTGTGTAGCCAAGTTTACATTCCGTGTATTAGTGATATCTTATGATGTTTCTTTTTCTGTGTGATTTATTTCAGTTAGAATCATCATACCTGAATCCACTCATTGTGCTGCTACGGGCCTGATGACACAGATTTCATTGCTGAGTGATACTGCATTGTACGTAAGTACCACAAGTTCTTTATCCATTTTTCACTTTCTGTGATATTGAATTTGTACGGTAAACGAGGTTCTTGTAAACAGAGGCGTCCCAAACTTTGAGGTGGCTGTGTCTTTTTGCTTTTAATTTCCCTAAGCTATAGGACCATAAGTGGAAGTGCCCTAGGCTCTGTTGCTTTGTTTTTTAGATGTTTCAGGAAACACCATACACTTCTCCCGAGTGGCTGTTGGCAATTTACATCCCGCCCATCAGCATAACAAGGCTCCCAGTTCTCCATGGCCTGTCCTGCCTTTCTGGATTTTACACTTTTTTCAGATGGCCCTTTTGTCCGAGGGGAAGTGAGACTTCATTGTAGTGCAGATTTCCTTTGCAAGCTTGCTTGGTTGGCCAAAAAGTGCGTATGCGTTTTTTCCTGAATATATTCAGGAAAAAACGCATACGCCCTTTTTGGCCAAGTGCATCATTGTGGACGTTCTGCCTCTTTTCCTATGCTTTCAATGCAATTCCAGTCTACCTCCTGAAATCGGGTTCCTGCAATTCTGCCCCGCTTTCAAGTCCTCTTGGCAGCCTTACCTCAGTATATTTTTGGACGATAGCTGTCATTTATAACTCTGCAGGTTTTTGAATTACAGAGCCCCTGAGCTCCTTTCTTCAACTCACTTTCTTGTGAGCTGGCCGCAACACCGCAGGATGGCTTCAGGCCCTAATCTGTTTCTGGCACGGCACGCTGAGCCTTTGGTTAATTCCTCTTCCTGGTGGGAAATGAGAGTTAAATTTGCCCGTTCAGACACCTCCAGCTAGTCTCTCATTGGTTCTCGCTATTCCTGTTCATCTTCCACAGAAATTGCAAACTGTGCCAAACAGGAGGTTAAAGGCGCTGACTCTCCAAGTGGGGAGAGTGTTAGTAAAGCATCTGGAATGTTGCACCCGAGTACCAGGGGAGGAAAACTGAGACATATTTGAACACGTCTCCCGATCACATGGTTGATCATACTCTAGGTTCCACATGCATGTTTTAGCTGAAGGAAGAATACCTTAAACCTGGGTAGTTGAAACCCGTGGAATGGGTACCATGCAATATGACTTCAAAGGGTCTTCATTTGCTCACCGAACCTCTCCAATCCTATCACTGCTGCGTTTATGCCCCTGTACACATGCTTGATTCTCTTTCGGAGACATAGCAATCCATAGGTTTTAAGATACTTACTATTCAGGTACATTCTTAGGCGTTTAATATGGGGTGTTGAGTCCATTTCGTTGAGCAAGGAGTAGCTCTTGTCTATTCCATATTTGGCTTAAGGAACTTTATCTGTGCTCATTTCAATCTCTGGTTTTATGCAGCACCCCAACTCACCTTTCCCCTTAAGCAAGCATAAGTTGGTTTTCTAAATTTGAGACCCTGTTCTGTTTTGTAATTCAGTTCCTCTGTAGCCAAGTTTAAATTCCATGTATTACTGATATTTTTTGATGTTTCTTTTTCTGTGTGACTTATTTCAGTTAGAATCACCATACCCGAATCCACTCATTATGCTGCTACGGGCCTGGTGACATAGATTTCATTGCTGAGTGATATTGCATTGTACATGAGTACCACAACTACTTTATCCATTTTTCACTTTCTGTGATATTGAACTTGTACGGTAAACGAGGTTCTTGTAAGCAGAGGCGTCCCAAACATTGGGGTGGCTGTGTCTTTTTTATTTTAATTTCCCTAAGCTATAGGACCATAAGTGGAAGTGCACTAGGCTCTGTTGCTTTGTTTTTTAGATGTTTCAGGAAACACCATACACTTCTCCGGAGTGGCTGTTGGCAATTTACATCCCGCCCATCAGCATAACAAGGCTCCCAGTTCTCCATGGCCTGTCCTGTCTTTCTGGATTTTACACTTTTTTCAGATGGCCCTTTTGACCGGGGGGAAGTGAGACTTCATTGTAGTGCAGATTTCCTTTGCAAGCTTGCTTGGTTGGCCAAAAAGGGCGTATGCGTTTTTTCCTGAATATATTCAGGAAAAAACGCATACGCCCTTTTTGGCCAAGTGCATCACTGTGGACGTTCTGCCTCTTTTCCTATGCTTGAAATGCAATTCCTGTCTACCTCCTGAAATTGGTTTCCTGCAATTTTGCCCCGCTTTCAAGTCCTCTTAGCAGCCTTCCTTCAGTATATTTTTGGACGATAGCTGTCATTTATAACTCTGCAGGTTTGTGAATTACAGTGCCCCTGAGCTCCTTTCTTCAACTCGCTTTCTTGTGAGCTGGCCGCAACACCGCAGGATGTCTTCAGGCCCTAATGTGGTTCCGGCATGGCACGCTGAGCCTTTGGTTAATTCCTCTACCTGGTGGGAAATGAGAGTTAAATTTGCCCGTTCAGACACCTCCAGGTAGTCTCTCATTGGTTCTCGCTATTCCTGTTCATCTTCCACAGAAATTGCAAACTGGGCCAAACAGGAGGTTAAAGGGACTGACTCTCCAAGTGGGGAGAGTGTTAGTAAAGCGTCTGGAATGTTGCACCTGAGTACCAGGGTACGAAAACTGAGACATATTTGAACACGTCTCCCGATCACATGGTTGATCATACTCTAGGTTCCACATGCATGTTTTAGTTGAAGGAAGAATACCTTAAACCTGGGTAGTTGAAACCCGTGGAATGGGTACCATGCAATATGACTTCAAAGGGTCTTCATTTGCTCACGAACCTCTCCAATCCTATCACTGCTGCGTTTATGCCGCTGTACACATGCTTGCTTCTCTTTCGGAGACATAGCAATCCATAGGTTTTAAGATACTTACTAGTCAGGTACATTCTTAGGCGTTTAATATGGGGTGTTGAGTCCATTTCATTGAGCAAGGAGTAGCTCTTGTCTATTCCATATTTGGCTTAAGGAATTTTATCTGTGCTCATTTCAATCTCTGGTTTTATGCAGCACCCCAACTCACCTTTCCCCTTAAGGAAGCATAAGTTGGTTTTCTAAATTTGAGACCCTGTTCTGTTTTGGAATTCAGTTCCTGTGTAGCCAAGTTTACATTCCGTGTATTAGTGATATCTTATGATGTTTCTTTTTCTGTGTGACTTATTTCAGTTAGAATCATCGTACCTGAATCCACTCATTATGCTGCTATGGGCCTGATGACATAGATTTCACTGCTGAGTGATACTGCATTGTACGTATGTACCACAAGTTCTTTATCCATTTTTCACTTTCTGTGATATTGAACTTGTACGGTAAACGAGGTCTTGTAAACAGAGGTGTCCCAAATTTTGGGGTGGCTCTGTCTTTTTGCTTTTAATTTCCCGAAGCTATAGGACCATAAGTGGAAGTGCCCTAGGCTCTGTTGCTTTGGTTTTTAGATGTTTCAGGAAACACCATACACTTCTCCCGAGTGTCTGTTGACAATTTACATCCCGCCCATCAGCATAACAAGACTCCCAGTTCTCCATGGCCTGTCCTGCCTTTCTGGATTTTACACTTTTTTCAGATGGCCCTTGTGACCGGGGGAAGTGAGACTTCATTGTAGTGCAGATTTCCTTTGCAAGATTGCTTGGTTGGCCAAAAAGTGCGTATGCGTTTTTTCCTGAATATATTCAGGAAAAAACGCATATGCCCTTTTTGGCCAAGTGCATCATTGTGGACGTTCTGCCTCTTTTCCTATGCTTTCAATGCAATTCCAGTCTACCTCCTGAAATCGGTTTCCTGCAATTCTGCCCCGCTTTCAAGTCCTCTTGGCAGCCTTACTTCAGTCTATTTTTGGACGATAGCTGTCATTTATAACTCTGCAGGTTTGTGAATTACAGTGCCCCTGAGCTCCTTTCTCAACTCGCTTTCTTGTGAGCTGGCCGCAACACCGCAGAATGGCTTCAGGCCCGAATCTGGTTCTGGCACGGCACGCTGAGCCTTTGGTTATTTCCTCTTCCTGGTGGGAAATGAGAGTTAAATTTGCCCGGCCCGACTATTCCAGCTAGTGTCTCATTGGTTCTCCCTATTCCTGTTCATCTTCCGCAGAAATTGCAAACTGGGCTAAACAGGAGGTTAACGGCGCTGACTCTCCAAGTGGGGAGAGTGTTAGTAAAGCGTCTGGAATGTTGCACCCGACTACCAGGGGAGGAAAACTGAGAAATATTTGAACACGTCTCCCGTTCACACGGTTGATCATACTCTGGGTTCCACATGCATGTGTTAGCTGAAGGAAGAATACCTTAAACCTGGAGAGTTGAGACCCGTGTAATGGGTACCATGCAATATGACTTCAAAGGGTCTTCATTTGCTCACCGAACCTCTCCAATCCTATCACTGCTGCATTTATGCCCCTGTACAGACGCTTCATTCTCTTTTGGAGACATAGCAATCGATAGGTTTTAAGATACTTACTAGTCACGTACATTCTTAGGCGTTTAATATGGGGTGTTGAGTCCATTTCGCTCAGCAAGGAGTAGCTCTTGTCTATTCCATATTTGGCTTAAGGAAATTTATCTGTGCTGATTTCAATCTCTGGTTTTATGCAGCACCCCAACTCACCTTTCCCCTTAAGCAAGCATAAGTTAGTTTTCTAAATTTGAGACCCTGTTCTGTTTTGGAATTTAGTTCCTGTGTAACCAAGTTTACATTCCGTGTATTACTGATATCTTATGATGTTTCTTTTTCTGTGTGACTTATTTCAGTTAGAATCATCGTACCTGAATCCACTCATTATGCTGCTATGGGCCTGATGACATAGATTTCATTGCTGAGTGATACTGCATTGTACGTAAGTACCACAAGTTCTTTATCCATTTTTCACTTTCTGTGATATTGAACTTGTACGGTAAACGAGGTTCTTGTAAACAGAGGCGTCCCAAACTTTGGGGTGGCTGTGTCTTTTTGATTTTAATTTCCCTAAGCTATAGGACCATAAGTGGAAGTGCCCTAGGCTCTGTTGCTTTGTTTTTTAGATGTTTCAGGAAACACCATACACTTCTCCCAAGTGTCTGTTGGCAATTTACATCCCGCCCATCAGCATAACAAGGCTCCCAGTTCTCCATGGCCTGTCCTGCCTTTCTGGATTTTACACTTTTTTCAGATGGCCCTTTTGACCGGGGGGAAGTGAGACTTCATTGTAGTGCAGATTTCCTTTGCAAGCTTGCTTGGTTGGCCAAAAAGGGCGTATGCGTTTTTTCATGAATATATTCAGGAAAAATCGCATACGCCCTTTTTGGCCAAGTGCATCATTGTGGACGTTCTGCCTCTTTTCCTATGCTTTCAATGCAATTCCAGTCTACCTCCTGAAATCGGTTTCCTGCAATTCTGCCCCGCTTTCAAGTCCTCTTGGCAGCCTTACTTTAGTATATTTTTGGACGATAGCTGTCATTTATAACTCTGCAGGTTTGTGAATTACAGTGCCCCTGAGCTCCTTTCTTCAACTCGCTTTCTTGTGACCTGGCTGCAACACGGCAGGATGGCTTCAGGCCCTAATCTGGTTCCGGCACGGCACGCTGAGCCTCTGGTTAATTCCTCTTCCTGTTGGGAAATGAGAGTTAAATTTGCCCGTCCAGACACCTCCAGCTAGTCTCTCATTGGTTCTCCCTATTCCTGTTCATCTTCCGCAGAAATTGCAAACTGGGCCAAACAGGAGGTGAAAGGGACTGACTCTCCAAGTCGGGAGAGTGTTAGTAAAGCATCTGGAATGTTGCACCCGATTACCAGGATACATAAAGTGAGACATATTTGAACACGTCTCCCGATCACATGGTTGATCATACTCTAGGTTCCACATGCATGTTTTAGCTGAAGGAAGAATACCTTAAACCTGGGTACTTGAAACCCGAGGAATGGGTACCATGCAATATGACTTCAAAGGGTCTTCATTTGCTCACCGAAACTCTCCAATCCTATCACTGCTGCGTTAATGCCCCTGTACACATGCTTGATTCTCTTTCGGAGACATAGCAATCCATAGGTTTTAAGATACTTACTAGTCAGGTACATTCTTAGGCGTTTAATATGCGGTGTTAAATGAATTTCGTTGAGCAAGGAGTAGCTCTTGTCTATTCCGTATTTGGTTAAGGAACTTTATCTGTGCTGATTTCAATCTCTGGTTTTATGCAGCACCCCAACTCACCTTTCCCCTTAAGCAAGCATAAGTTGGTTTTCTAAATTTGAGACCCTGTTCTGTTTTGGAATTTAGTTCCTGTGTAACCAAGTTTACATTCCGTGTATTACTGATATCTTATGATGTTTCTTTTTCTGTGTGACTTATTTCAGTTAGAATCATCATACCTGAATCCACTCATTGTGCTGCTAAGGGCGTGATAACACAGATTTCATTGCTGAGTGATATTGCTTTGTAAGTAAATACCACAACTTCTTTATCCATTTTTCACTTTCTGCGATGTTGAACTTGTACGGTAAACGAGGTTCTTGTAAACAGAGGCGTCGCAAACATTGGGGTGGCTGTGTCTTTTTGATTTTAATTTCCCTAAGCTATAGGACCATAAGTGGAAGTGCCCTAGGCTCTGTTGCTTTGTTTTTTAGATGTTTCAGGAAACACAACACACTTCTCCCCGGTGTCTGTTGGCAATTTACATCCTGCCCATCAGCATAACAAGGCTCCCAGTTCTCCATGGCCTGTCCTGCCTTTCTTGATTTTACACTTTTTTCAGATGGCTCTTTTGACCGGGGGGAAGTGAGACTTCATTTTAGTGCAGATTTCCTTTGCCAGCTTGCTTGGTTGGCCAAAAACGGCGTATGCGTTTTTTCCTGAATATATTCAGGAAAAAACGCATACGCCCTTTTTGGCCAAGTGCATCATTGTGGACGTTCTGCCTCTTTTCCTATGCTTTCAATGCAATTCCAGTCTACCTCCTGAAATCGGGTTCCTGCAATTCTGCCCCGCTTTCAAGTCCTCTTGGCAGCCTTACTTCAGTCTATTTTTGGACGATAGCTGTCATTTATAACTCTGCAGGTTTGTGAATTACAGTGCCCCTGAGCTTTCTTCAACTCGCTTTCTTTTGAGCTGGCCACAACACCGCAGGATGGCTTCAGGCCCTAATCTGGTTCCGGCATGGCATGCTGAGCCTTTGGTTATTTCCTCTTCCTGGTGGGAAATGAGAGTTAAATTTGCCCCTCCAGACACCTCCAGCTAGTCTCTCATTGGTTCTCCCTATTCCTGTTCATCTTCCGCAGAAATTGCAAACTGGGCCAAACAGGCGGTTAAAGGGACTGACTCTCCAAGTCGGGAGAGTGTTAGTAAAGCGTCTGGAATGTTGCACCCGAGTACCAGGGTACGAAACCTGAGACATATTTGAACACGTCTCCCGATCACATGGTTGATCATACTCTAGGTTCCACATGCATGTTTTAGCTGAAGGAAGAATACCTTAAACCTGGGTAGTTGAAACCCGTGGAATGGGTACCTTGCAATATGACTTCAAAGGGTCTTCATTTGCTCACCGAACCTCTCCAATCCTATCACTGCTGCGTTTATGCCCCTGTACACATGCTTGATTCTCTTTTGGAGACATAGCAATCCATAGGTTGTAAGATACTTACTAGTCAGGTACATTCTTAGGCGTTTAATATGGGGTGTTGAGTCCATTTCGTTGAGCAAGGAGTAGCTCTTGTCTATTCCATATTTGGCTTAAGGAACTTTATCTGTGCTCATTTCAATCTCTGGTTTTATGCAGCACCCAAACTCACCTTTCCCCTTAAGCAAGCATAAGTTGGTTTTCTAAATTTGAGACCCTGTTCTGTTCTGTAATTCAGATCCTGTGTAGCCAAGTTTACATTCCATGTATTGCTGATATTTTATGATGTTTCTTTTTCTGTGTGACTTATTTCAGTTAGAATCATCATACCTGAATCCACTCATTGTGCTGCTAAGGGCCTGATGACATAGATTTCATTGCTGAGTGATATTGCTTTGTAAGTAAATACCACAACTTATTTATCCATTTTTCATTTTCTGCAATGTTGAACTTGTACTGTAAACGAGGTTCTTGTAAACAGAGGCGTCCCAAACTTTGGGGTGGCTGTGTCTTTTTGATTTTAATTTCCCTAAGATATAGGACCATAAGTGGAAGTGCCCTAGGCTCTGTTGCTTTGTTTTTTAGATGTTTCTGGAAACACCATACACTTCTCCGGAGTGTCTGTTGGCAATTTACATCCCGCCCATCAGCATAACAAGGCTCCCAGTTCTCCATGGCCTGTCCTGCCTTTCTGGATTTTACACTTTTTTCAGATGGCCCTTTGACCGGGGGGAAGTGAGACTTCATTATAGTGCAGATTTCCTTTGCAAGTTTGCTTTGTGGGCCAAAAAGGGCGTATGCGTTTTTTCCTGAATATATTCAGGAAAAAACGCATACGCCCTTTTTGGCCAAGTGCATCATTGTGGACGTTCTGCCTCTTTTCCTATGCTTTCAATGCAATTCCAGTCTACCTCCTGAAATCGGTTTCCTGCAATTCTGCCCCGCTTTCAAGTCCTCTTGGCAGCCTTACTTCAGTCTATTTTTGGACGATAGCTGTCATTTATAACTCTGCAGGTTTGTGAATTACAGTGCCCCTGAGCTCCTTTCTTCAACTCGCTTTCTTGTGAGCTGGCCGAAACACCGCAGGATGGCTTCAGGCCCTAATCTGGTTCCAGCACGGCACGCTGAGCCTTTGGTTATTTCCTCTTCCTGGTGGGAAATGAGAGTTAAATTTGCCCGTCCAGACACCTCCAGCTAGTCTCTCATTGGTTCTCGCTATTCCTGTTCATCTTCCGCAGAAATTGCAAACTGGGCCAAAGAGGAGGTTAAAGGGACTGACTCTCCAAGTGGGGAGAGTGTTAGTAAAGCGTCTGGAATGTTGCACCCGAGTACCAGGGTACGAAAACTGAGACATATTTGAACACGTCTCCCGATCACATGGTTGATCATACTCTAGGTTCCACATGCATGTTTTAGCTGAAGGAAGAATACCTTAAACCTGGGTAGTTGAAACCTGTGGAATGGGTACCATGCAATATGACTTCAAATGGTCTTCATTTGCTCACGAACCTCTCCAATCCTATCACTGCTGCGTTTATGCCCCTGTACACATGCTTGATTCTCTTTCGGAGACATAGCAATCCATAGGTTTTAAGATACTTACTAGTCAGGTACATTCTTAGGCGTTTAATATGGGGTGTTGAGTCCATTTCGTTGAGCAAGGAGTAGCTCTTGTCTATTCCATATTTGGCTTAAGGAACTTTATCTGTGCTCATTTCAATCTCTGGTTTTATGCAGCACCCCAACACACCTTTCCCCTTAAGCAAGCATAAGTTGGTTTTCTAAATTTGAGACCCTGTTCTGTTCTGTAATTCAGTTCCTGTGTAGCCAAGTTTACATTCCGTGTATTACTGATATCTTATGATGTTTCTTTTTCTGGGTGACTTATTTCAGTTAGAATCATCATACCTGAATCCACTCATTGTGCTGCTAAGGGCCTGATGACACAGATTTCATTGCTGAGTGATATTGCTTTGTAAGTAAATACCACAACTTCTTTATCCATTTTTCACTTTCTGCGATGTTGAACTTGTACTGTAAACGAGGTTCTTGTAAACAGATCCGTTCCAAACTTTGGGGTGGCTGTGTCTTTTTGATTTTAATTTCCCTAAGCTATAGGACCATAAATAGAAGTGCCCTAGGTTCTGTTGCTTTGTTTTTTAGATGTTTCAGGAAACACCATACACTTCTCCCAAGTGGTTGTTGGCAATTTACATCCCGCCCATCAGCATAACAAGGCTCCCAGTTCTCCATGGCCTGTCCTGCCTTTCTGGATTTTACACTTTTTTCAGATGGCCCTTTTGACTGGGGGGAAGTGAGACTTCATTGTAGTGCAGATTTCCTTTGCAAGCTTGCTTGGTTGGCCAAAAAGGGCGTATGCGTTTTTTCCTGAATATATTCAGGAAAAGACGCATACGCACTTTCTGGCCAAGTGCATCATTGTGGACGTTCTGCCTCTTTTCCTATGCTTTCAATGCAATTCCAGTCTACCTCCTGAAATCGGTTTCCTGCAATTCTGCCCCGCTTTGAAGTCGTCTTGGCAGCCTTACTTCAGTCTATATTTGGACGATAGCTGTCATTTATAACTCTGCAGATTTGTGAATTACAGTACCCCTGAGCTCCTTTCTTCAACTCGCTTTCTTTTGAGCTGGCCGCAACACCGCAGGATGGCTTCAGGCCCTAATCTGGTTCCGGTACGGCACGCTGAGCCTTTGGTTATTTCCTCTTCCTGGTGGGAAATGAGAGTTAAATTTGCCCGTCCAGATACCTCCAGCTAGCCTCTCATTGGTTCTCGCTATTCCTGTTCATCTTCCGCAGAAATTGCAAACTGTGCCAAACAGGAGGTTAAAGGCGCTGACTCTCCAAGTGGGGAGAGTGTTAGTAAAGCATCTGGAATGTTGCACCCGAGTACCAGGGGAGGAAAACTGAGACATATTTGAACACGTCTCCCGATCACATGGTTGATCATACTCTAGGTTCCACATGCATGTTTTAGCTGAAGGAAGAATACCTTAACCCTGGGTAGTTGAAACCCGTGGAATGGGTACCATGCAATATGACTTCAAAGGGTCTTCATTTGCTCACCGAACCTCTCCAATCCTATCACTGCTGCGTTTATGCCCCTGTACACATGCTTGATTCTCTTTCGGAGACATAGCAATCCATAGGTTTTAAGATACTTACTATTCAGGTACATTCTTAGGCGTTTAATATGGGGTGTTGAGTCCATTTCGTTGAGCAAGGAGTAGCTCTTGTCTATTCCATATTTGGCTTAAGGAACTTTATCTGTGCTCATTTCAATCTCTGGTTTTATGCAGCACCCCAACTCACCTTTACCCTTAAGCAAGAATAAGTTGGTTTTCTAAATTTGAGACCCTGTTCTGTTCTGTAATTCAGTTCCTGTGTAGCCAAGTTTACATTCTGTGTATTACTGATATCTTATGATGTTTCTTTTTCTGTGTGACTTATTTCAGTTAGAATCATCATACCTGAATCCACTCATTGTGCTGCTAAGGGCCTGATGACACAGATTTCATTGCTGAGTGATATTGCTTTGTAAGTAAATACCACAACTTCTTTATCCATTTTTCACTTTCTGCGATGTTGAACTTGTACTGTAAACGAGGTTCTTGTAAACAGAGCCGTTCCAAACTTTGGGGTGGCTGTGTCTTTTTGATTTTAATTTCCCTAAGCTATAGGACCATAAGTGGCAGTGCCCTAGGTTCTGTTGCTTTGTTTTTTAGATGTTTCAGGAAACACCATACACTTCTCCCGAGTGTCTGTTGGCAATTTACATCCCGCCCATCAGCATAACAAGGCTCCCAGTTCTCCATGGCCTGTCCTGCCTTTCTGGATTTTACACTTTTTTCAGATGGCCCTTTTGACCGGGGGGAAGTGAGACTTCATTGTAGTGCAGATTTCCTTTGCAAGCTTGCTTGGTTGGCCAAAAAGGGCGTATGCGTTTTTTCCTGAATATATTCAGGAAAAAACGCATACACCCTTTTTGGCCAAGTGCATCATTGTGGACGTTCTGCCTCTTTTCCTATGCTTTCAATGCAATTCCAGTCTACCTCCTGAAATCGGTTTCCTGCAATTCTGCCCCGCTTTCAAGTCCTCTTGGCAGCCTTACTTCAGTCTATTTTTGGATGATAGCTGTCATTTATAACTCTGCAGGTTTGTGAATTACAGTGCCCCTGAGCTCCTATCTTCAACTCGCTTTCTTTTGAGCTGGCCGCAACACCGCAGGATGGCTTCAGGCCCTAATCTGGTTCCGGCACGGCACGCTGAGCCTTTGGTTAATTCCTCTTCCTGGTGGGAAATGAGAGTTAAATTTGCCCGTCCAGACACCTCCAGCTAGCCTCTCATTGGTTCTCGCTATTCCTGTTCATCTTCCGCAGAAATTGCAAACTGGGCCAAACAGGAGGTTAAAGGGACTGACTCTCCAAGTCGGGAGAGTGTTAGTAAAGCGTCTGGAATTTTGCACCCGAGTACCAGGGGAGGAAAACTGAGACATATTTGAACACATCTCCTGATCACATGGTTGATCACACTCTGGGTTCCACATGCATGTTTTAGCTGAAGGAAGAATACCTAAAACCTGGGTAGTTGAAACCAGTGGAATGGTTACCATGCAATATGACTTCAAAGGGTCTTCATTTGCTCACCGAACCTCTCCAATCATATCACTGCTGCGTTTATGCCCCTGTACACATGCTTGATTCTCTTTCAGAGACATAGCAATCTATAGGTTTTAAGGTACTTACTAGTCAGGTACATTCTTAGGCGTTTAATATGGGGTGTTGAGTCCATTTCGTTGAGCAAGGAGTAGCTCTTGTCTATTCCATATTTGGCTTAAGGAACTTTATCTGTGCTCATTTCAATCTCTGGTTTTATGCAGCACCCCAACTCACCTTTCCCCATAAGCAAGCATAAGTTGGTTTTCTAAATTTGAGACCCTGTTCTGTTCTGTAATTCAGTTCCTGTGTAGCCAAGTTTCCATTCCGTGTATTACTGATATCTTATGATGTTTCTTTTTCTCTGTGACTTATTTCAGTTAGAATCATCGTACCTGAATCCACTCATTATGCTGCTACGGGCCTGATGACATAGATTTCATTGCTGAGTGATACTGCATTGTACGTAAGTACCACAAGTTCTTTATCCATTTTTCACTTTCTGTGATATTGAACTTGTACGGTAAACGAGGTTCTTGTAAACAGAGGCGTCCCAAACTTTGGGGTGGCTGTGTCTTTTTGATTTTAATTTCCCTAAGCTATAGGACCATAAGTGGAAGTGCCCTAGGCTCTGTTGCTTTGTTTTTTAGATGTTTCAGGAAACACCATACACTTCTCCCGAGTGTCAGTTGGCAATTTACATCCCGCCCATCAGCATAACAAGGCTCCCAGTTCTCCATGGCCTGTCCTGCCTTTCTGGATTTTACACTTTTTTCAGATGGCCCTTTTGACCGGGGGGAAGTGAGACTTCATTGTAGTGCAGATTTCCTTTGCAAGCTTGCTTGGTTGGCCAAAAAGGGCGTATGCGTTTTTTCCTGAATATATTCAGGAAAAAACGCATACGCCCTTTTTGGCCAAGTGCATCATTGTGGACGTTCTGCCTCTTTTCCTATGCTTTCAATGCAATTCCAGTCTACCTCCTGAAATCGGTTTCCTGCAATTCTGCCCCGCTTTCAAGTCCTCTTGGCAGCCTTACTTCAGTCTATTTTTGGACGATAGCTGTCATTTATAACTCTGCAGGTTTGTGAATTGCAGTGCCCCTGAGCTCCTATCTTCAACTCGCTTTCTTTTGAGCTGACAGCAACACCGCAGGATGGCTTCAGGCCCTAATCTGGTTCCGGCACGGCACGCTGAGCCTTTGGTTAATTCCTCTTCCTGGTGGGAAATGAGAGTTAAATTTGCCCGTCCAGACACCTCCAGCTAGCCTCTCATTGGTTCTCGCTATTCCTGTTCATCTTCCGCAGAAATTGCAAACTGGGCCAAACAGGAGGTTAAAGGGACTGACTCTCCAAGTCGGGAGAGTGTTAGTAAAGCGTCTGGAATGTTGCACCCGAGTACCAGGGTACGAAAACTGAGACATATTTGAACACGTCTCCCGATCACATGGTTGATCATACTCTAGGTTCCACATGCATGTTTTAACTGAAGGAAGAATACCTTAAACCTGGGTAGTTGAAACCCGTGGAATGGGTACCATGCAATATGACTTCAAAGGGTCTTCATTTGCTCACGAACCTCTCCAATCCTATCACTGCTGCGTTTATGCCCCTGTACACATGCTTGATTCTCTTTCAGAGACATAGCAATCCATAGGTTTTAAGATACTTACTAGTCAGGTACAGTCTTAGGCGTTTAATATGCGGTGTTGAGTCCATTTCGTTGAGCAAGGAGTAGCTCTTGTCTATTCCATATTTGGCTTAAGGAACTTTATCTGTGCTCATTTCAATCTCTGGTTTTATGCAGCACCCCAACTCACCTTTCCCCTTAAGCAAGCATAAGTTGGTTTTCTAAATTTGAGACCCTGTTCTGTTCTGTAATTCAGTTCCTGTGTAGCCAAGTTTACATTCCATGTATTACTGATATCTTATGATGTTTCTTTTTCTGTGTGACTTATTTCAGTTAGAATCATCATACCTGAATCCACTCATTGTGCTGCTAAGGGCCTGATGACATAGATTTCATTGCTGAGTGATATTGCTTTGTAAGTAAATACCACAACTTCTTTATCCATTTTTCACTTTCTGCGATGTTGAACTTGTACTGTAAACGAGGTTCTTGTAAACAGAGGCGTCCCAAACTTTGGGGTGGCTGTGTCTTTTTGCTTTTAATTTCCCTAAGCTATAGGACCATAAGTGGCAGTGCCCTAGGCTCTGTTGCTTTGTTTTTTAGATGTTTCAGGAAACACCATGCACTTCTCCCAAGTGTCTGTTGGCAATTTACATCCCGCCCATCAGCATAACAAGGCTCCCAGTTCTCCATGCCCTGTCCTGCCTTTCTGGATTTTACACTTTTTTCAGATGGCCCTTTTGACCGGGGGGAAGTGAGACTTCATTGTAGTGCAGATTTCCTTTGCAAGCTTGCTTGGTTGGCCAAAAAGTTCGTATGCGTTTTTTCCTGAATATATTCAGGAAAAAACGCATACGCCCTTTTTGGCCAAGTGCATCATTGTGGACGTTCTGCCTCTTTTCCTATGCTTTCAATGCAATTCCAGTCTACCTCCTGAAATCGGTTTCCTGCAATTCTGCCCCGCTTTCAAGTCCTCTTGGCAGCCTTACTTCAGTCTATTTTTGGACGATAGCTGTCATTTATAACTCTGCAGGTTTGTGAATTACAGTGCCCCTGAGCTCCTATCTTCAACTCGCTTTCTTTTGAGCTGGCCGCAACACCGCAGGATGGCTTCAGGCCCTAATCTGGTTCCGGCATGGCACGCTGAGCCTTTGGTTAATTCCTCTCCCTGGTGGGAAATGAGAGTTAAATTTGCCCGTCCAGACACCTCCAGCTAGCCTCTCATTGGTTCTCGCTATTCCTGTTCATCTTCCGCAGAAATTGCAAACTGGGCCAAACAGGAGGTTAAAGGGACTGACTCTCCAAGTCGGGAGAGTGTTAGTAAAGCGTCTGGAATGTTGCACCCGAGTACCAGGGTACGAAAACTGAGACATATTTGAACACGTCTCCCGATCACATGGTTGATCATACTCTAGGTTCCACATGCATGTTTTAACTGAAGGAAGAATACCTTAAACCTGGGTAGTTGAAACCCGTGGAATGGGTACCATGCAATATGACTTCAAAGGGTCTTCATTTGCTCACGAACCTCTCCAATCCTATCACTGCTGCGTTTATGCCCCTGTACACATGCTTGATTCTCTTTCAGAGACATAGCAATCCATAGGTTTTAAGATACTTACTAGTCAGGTACAGTCTTAGGCGTTTAATATGCGGTGTTGAGTCCATTTCGTTGAGCAAGGAGTAGCTCTTGTCTATTCCATATTTGGCTTAAGGAACTTTATCTGTGCTCATTTCAATCTCTGGTTTTATGCAGCACCCCAACTCACCTTTCCCCTTAAGCAAGCATAAGTTGGTTTTCTAAATTTGAGACCCTGTTCTGTTCTGTAATTCAGTTCCTGTGTAGCCAAGTTTACATTCCATGTATTACTGATATCTTATGATGTTTCTTTTTCTGTGTGACTTATTTCAGTTAGAATCATCATACCTGAATCCACTCATTGTGCTGCTAAGGGCCTGATGACATAGATTTCATTGCTGAGTGATATTGCTTTGTAAGTAAATACCACAACTTCTTTATCCATTTTTCACTTTCTGCGATGTTGAACTTGTACTGTAAACGAGGTTCTTGTAAACAGAGGCGTCCCAAACTTTGGGGTGGCTGTGTCTTTTTGCTTTTAATTTCCCTAAGCTATAGGACCATAAGTGGCAGTGCCCTAGGCTCTGTTGCTTTGTTTTTTAGATGTTTCAGGAAACACCATGCACTTCTCCCAAGTGTCTGTTGGCAATTTACATCCCGCCCATCAGCATAACAAGGCTCCCAGTTCTCCATGGCCTGTCCTGCCTTTCTGGATTTTACACTTTTTTCAGATGGCCCTTTTGACCGGGGGGAAGTGAGACTTCATTGTAGTGCAGATTTCCTTTGCAAGCTTGCTTGGTTGGCCAAAAAGTTCGTATGCGTTTTTTCCTGAATATATTCAGGAAAAAACGCATACGCCCTTTTTGGCCAAGTGCATCATTGTGGACGTTCTGCCTCTTTTCCTATGCTTTCAATGCAATTCCAGTCTACCTCCTGAAATCGGTTTCCTGCAATTCTGCCCCGCTTTCAAGTCCTCTTGGCAGCCTTACTTCAGTCTATTTTTGGACGATAGCTGTCATTTATAACTCTGCAGGTTTGTGAATTACAGTGCCCCTGAGCTCCTATCTTCAACTCGCTTTCTTTTGAGCTGGCCGCAACACCGCAGGATGGCTTCAGGCCCTAATCTGGTTCCGGCACGGCACGCTGAGCCTTTGGTTAATTCCTCTTCCTGGTGGGAAATGAGAGTTAAATTTGCTCGTCCAGACACCTCCAGCTAGCCTCTCATTGGTTCTCGCTATTCCTGTTCATCTTCCGCAGAAATTGCAAACTGGGCCAAACAGGAGGTTAAAGGGACTGACTCTCCAAGTCGGGAGAGTGTTAGTAAAGCGTCTGGAATGTTGCACCCGAGTACCAGGGTACGAAAACTGAGACATATTTGAACACGTCTCCCGATCACATGGTTGATCATACTCTAGGTTCCACATGCATGTTTTAGCTGAAGGAAGAATACCTTAAACCTGGGTAGTTGAATCCCGTGGAATGGGTACCATGCAATATGACTTCAAAGGGTCTTCATTTGCTCACGAAACCTCTCCAATCCTATCACTGCTGCGTTTATGCCTCTGTACACATGCTTGATTCTCTTTTGGAGTCAAGCAATCCATAGGTTTTAAGATACTTACTAGTCAGGTACATTCTTAGGCGTTTAATATGGGGTGTTGAGTCCATTTCGTTGAGCAAGGAGTAGCTCTTGTCTATTCCATATTTGGCTTAAGGAACTTTATCTGTGCTCATTTCAATCTCTGGTTTTATGCAGCACCCCAACTCACCTTTACCCTTAAGCAAGCATAAGTTGGTTTTCTAAATTTGAGACACTGTTCTGTTCTGTAATTCAGTTCCTGTGTAGCCAAGTTTACATTCCGTGTATTACTGATATCTTATGATGTTTCTTTTTCTGTGTGACTTATTTCAGTTAGAATCATCGTACCTGAATCCACTCATTATGCTGCTACGGGCCTGATGACATAGATTTCATTGCTGAGTGATACTGCATTGTACGTAAGTACCACAAGTTCTTTATCCATTTTTCACTTTCTGTGATATTGAACTTGTACGGTAAACGAGGTTCTTGTAAACAGAGGCGTCCCAAACTTTGGGGTGGCTGTGTCTTTTTGATTTTAATTTCCCTAAGCTATAGGACCATAAGTGGAAGTGCCCTAGGCTCTGTTGCTTTGTTTTTTAGATGTTTCAGGAAACACCATACACTTCTCCCGAGTGTCAGTTGGCAATTTACATCCCGCCCATCAGCATAACAAGGCTCCCAGTTCTCCATGGCCTGTCCTGCCTTTCTGGATTTTACACTCTTTTCAGATGGCCCTTTTGACCGGGGGGAAGTGAGACTTCATTGTAGTGCAGATTTCCTTTGCAAGCTTGCTTGGTTGGCCAAAAAGGGCGTATGCGTTTTTTCCTGAATATATTCAGGAAAAAACGCATACGCCCTTTTTGGCCAAGTGCATCATTGTGGACGTTCTGCCTCTTTTCCTATGCTTTCAATGCAATTCCAGTCTACCTCCTGAAATCGGTTTCCTGCAATTCTGCCCCGCTTTCAAGTCCTCTTGGCAGCCTTACTTCAGTCTATTTTTGGACGATAGCTGTCATTTATAACTCTGCAGGTTTGTGAATTACAGTGCCCCTGAGCTCCTTTCTTCAACTCGCTTTCTTTTGAGCTGGCCGCAACACCGCAGGATGGCTTCAGGCCCTAATATGGTTCCGGCACGGCACGCTGAGCCTTTGGTTATTTCCTCTTCCTGGTGGGAAATGAGAGTTAAATTTGCCCGTCCAGACACCTCCAGCTAGTCTCTCATTGGTTCTCGCTATTCCTGTTCATCTTCCGCAGAAATTGCAAACTGGGCCAAACAGGAGGTTAAAGGCGCTGACTCTCCAAGTGGGGAGAGTGTTAGTAAAGTGTCTGGAATGTTGCACCCGAGTACCAGGGTACGAAAACTGAGACATATTTGAACACGTCTCCCGATCACATGGTTGATCATACTCTGGGATCCACATGCATGTTTTAGCTGAAGTAAGAATACCTAAAACCTGGGTAGTTGAAACCCGTGGAATGGGTACCATGCAATATGACTTCAAAGGGTCTTCATTTGCTCACCGAACCTCTCCAATCCTATCACTGCTGCGTTTATGCCCCTGTACACATGCTTGATTCTCTTTCAGAGACATAGCAATGCATAGGTTTTAAGATACTTTCTACTCAGGTACATTCTTAGACGTTTAATATGGGGTGTTGCGTCCATTTTGTTGAGCAAGGAGTAGCTCTTGTCTATTCCATATTTGGCTTAAGGAACTTTATCTGTTCTCATTTCAATCTCTGGTTTTATGCAGCACCCCAACTCACCTTTCCCCTTAAGCAAGCATAAATTGGTTTTCTAAATTTGAGACCCTGTTCTGTTTTGGAATTCAGTTCCTGTGTAGCCAAGTTTACATTCCGTGTATTAGTGACATCTTATGATGTTTCTTTTTCTGTGTGACTTATTTCAGTTAGAATCATCATACCTGAATCCACTCATTGTGCTGGAAAGGGCCTGATGACACAGATTTCATTGCTGAGTGGTATTGCTTTGTAAGTAATTACCACAACTTCTTTATCCATTTTTCACTTTCTGCGATGTTGAACTTGTACTGTAAACGAGGTTCTTGTAAACAGAGCCGTTCCAAACTTTGGGGTGGCTGTGTCTTTTTGATTTTAATTTCCCTAAGCTATAGGACCATAAGTGGAAGTGCCCTAGGCTCTGTTGCTTTGTTTTTTCGATGTTTCAGGAAACAACATACACTTCTCCCGAATGTCTGTTGGCAATTTACATCCCGCCCATCAGCATAACAAGGCTCCCAGTTCTCCATGGCCTGTCCTGCCTTTCTGGATTTTACACTTTTTTCAGATGGCCCTTTTGACCGGGGGGAAGTGAGACTTCATTGTAGTGCAGATTTCCTTTGCAAGCTTGCTTGGTTGGCCAAAAAGGGCGTATGCGTTTTTTCCTGAATATATTCAGGAAAAAACGCATACGCCCTTTTTGGCCAAGTGCATCATTGTGGACGTTCTGCCTCTTTTCCTATGCTTTCAATGCAATTCCAGTCTACCTCCTGAAATCGGTTTCCTGCAATTCTGCCCCGTTTCAAGTCCTCTTGGCAGCCTTACTTTAGTGTATTTTTGGACGATAGCTGTCATTTATAACTCTGCAGGTTTGTGAATTACAGTGCCCCTGAGCTCCTATCTTCAACTCGCTTTCTTGTGACCTGGCCGCAACACCGCAGGATGGCTTCAGGCCCTAATCTGTTTCCGGCACGGCACGCTGAGCCTTTGGTTATTTCCTCTTCCTGGTGGGAAATGAGAGTTAAATTTGCCCGTCCAGACACCTCCAGCTAGCCTCTCATTGGTTCTCGCTATTCCTGTTCATCTTCCGCAGAAATTGCAAACTGGGCCAAACAGGAGGTTAAAGGCGCTGACTCTCCAAGTCGGGAGAGTGTTAGTAAAGCGTCTGGAATGTTGCACCCGAGTACCAGGGTACGAAAACTGAGACATATTTGAACACGTCTCCCGATCACATGGTTGATCATACTCTGGGTTCCACATGCATGTTTTAGCTGAAGGAAGAATACCTAAATCCTGGGTAGTTGAATCCCGTGGAATGGGTACCATGCAATATGACTTCAAAGGGTCTGCATTTGCTCACCAAACCTCTCCAATCCTATCACTGCTGCGTTTATGCCCCTGTACACATGCTTGATTCTCCTTCAGAGACATAGCAATCCATAGGTTTTAAGATACTTACTAGTCAGGTACATTCTTAGGCGTTTAATATGGGGTGTTGAGTCCATTTCGTTGAGCAAGGAGTAGCTCTTGTCTATTCCATATTTGGCTTAAGGAACTTTATCTGTGCTCATTTCAATCTCTGGTTTTATGCAGCACCCCAACTCACCTTTCCCCTTAAGCAAGCATAAGTTGGTTTTCTAAATTTGAGACCCAGTTCTGTTCTGTAATTCAGTTCCTGTGTAGCCAAGTTTACATTCCGTGTAGTAGTGATATCTTATGATGTTTCTTTTTCTGTGTGACTTATTTCAGTTAGAATCATCATACCTTAATCCACTCATTATGCTGCTACGGGCCTGATGACATAGATTTCATTGCTGAGTGATACAGCATTGTACGTAAGTACCACAAGTTCTTTATCCATTTTTCACTTTCTGTGATATTGAACTTGTACGGTAAACGAGATTCTTATAAACAGAGGTGTCCCAAACTTTGGGGTGGCTGTGTCTTTTTAATTTTAATTTCCCTAAGCTATAGGACCATAAGTGGCAGTGCCCTAGGCTCTGTTGCTTTGTTTTTTAGATGTTTCAGGAAACACCATACACTTCTCCCAAGTGTCTGTTGGCAATTTACATCCCACCCATCAGCATAACAAGGCTCCCAGTTCTCCATGGCCTGTCCTGCCTTTCTGGATTTTACACTTTTTTCAGATGGCCCTTTTGACCGGGGGGAAGTGAGACTTCATTGTAGTGCAGATTTCCTTTGCAAGCTTGCTTGGTTGGCCAAAAAGGGCGTATGCGTTTTTTCCTGAATATATTCAGGAAAAAACGCATACGCCCTTTTTGGCCAAGTGCATCATTGTGGACGTTCTGCCTCTTTTCCTATGCTTTCAATGCAATTCCAGTCTACCTCCTGAAATCGGTTTCCTGCAATTCTGCCCCGCTTTCAAGTCCTCTTGGCAGCCTTACCTCAGTCTATTTTTGGACGATAGCTGTCATTTATAACTCTGCAGGTTTGTGAATTACAGTGCCCCTGAGCTCCTTTCTTAAACTCGCTTTCTTGTGACCTGGCCGCAACACCGCAGGATGGCTTCAGGCCCTAATATGGTTCCGGCACGGCACGCTGAGCCTCTGGTTATTTCCTCTTCCTGGTGGGAAATGAGAGTTAAATTTGCCCGTCCAGACACCTCCAGCTAGTCTCTCATTGGTTCTCGCTATTCCTGTTCATCTTCCGCAGAAATTGCAAACTGGGCCAAACAGGAGGTTAAAGGCGCTGACGCTCCAAGTCGGGAGAGTGTTAGTAAAGCGTCTGGAATGTTGTACCCGAGTACCAGGGGAGGAAAACTGAGACATATTTGAACACGTCTCCCGATCACATGGTTGATCATACTCTGGGTTCCACATGCATGTTTTAGCTGAAGGAAGAATACCTAAAACCTGGGTAGTTGAAACCCGTGGAATGGGTACCATGCAATATGACTTCAAAGGGTCTTCATTTGCTCACCGAACCTCTCCAATCCTATCACTGCTGCGTTTATGCCCCTGTACACATGCTTGCTTCTCTTTCGGAGACATAGCAATCCATAGGTTTTAAGATACTTACTAGTCAGGTACATTCTTAGGCGTTTAATATGCGGTGTTGAGTCCATTTCGTTGAGCAAGGAGTAGCTCTTGTCTATTCCATATTTGGCTTAAGGAACTTTATCTGTGCTCATTTCAATCTCTGGTTTTATGCAGCTCCCCAACTCACCTTTCCCCTTAAGCAAGCATAAATTGGTTTTCTAAATTTGAGACCCTGTTCTGTTTTGGAATTCAATTCCTGTGTAGCCAAGTTTACATTCCGTGTATTAGTGATATCTTATGATGTTTCTTTTTCTGTGTGACTTATTTCAGTTAGAATCATCATACCTGAATCCACTCATTGTGCTGGTAAGGGCCTGATGACACAGATTTCATTGCTGAGTGGTACTGCTTTGTAAGTAAATACCACAACTTCTTTATCCATTTTTCACTTTCTGCGATGTTGAACTTGTACTGTAAACGAGGTTCTTGTAAACAGAGCCGTTCCAAACTTTGGGGTGGCTGTGTCTTTTTGATTTTAATTTCCCTAAGCTATAGGACCATAAGTGGAAGTGCCCTAGGCTCTGTTGCTTTGTTTTTTCGATGTTTCAGGAAACAACATACACTTCTCCCGAATGTCTGTTGGCAATTTACATCCCGCCCATCAGCATAACAAGGCTCCCAGTTCTCCATGGCCTGTCCTGCCTTTCTGGATTTTACACTTTTTTCAGATGGCCCTTTTGACAGGGGGGAAGTGAGACTTCATTGTAGTGCAGATTTCCTTTGCAAGCTTGCTTGGTTGGCCAAAAAGGGCGTATGCGTTTTTTCCTGAATATATTCAGGAAAAAACGCATACGCCCTTTTTGGCCAAGTGCATCATTGTGGACGTTCTGCCTCTTTTCCTATGCTTGAAATGCAATTCCAGTCTACCTCCTGAAATCGGTTTCCTGCAATTCTGCCCCGTTTCAAGTCCTCTTGGCAGCCTTACTTCAGTGTATTTTTGGACGATAGCTGTCATTTATAACTCTGCAGGTTTGTGAATTACAGTGCCCCTGAGCTCCTTTCTTCAACTCGCTTTCTTGTGACCTGGCCGCAACACCGCAGGATGGCTTCAGGCCCTAATCTGTTTCCGGCACGGCACGCTGAGCCTTTGGTTATTTCCTCTTCCTGGTGGGAAATGAGAGTTAAATTTGCCCGTCCAGACACCTCCAGCTAGTCTCTCATTGGTTCTCGCTATTCCTGTTCATCTTCCGCAGAAATTGCAAACTGGGCCAAACAGGAGGTTAAAGGCGCTGACTCTCCAAGTCGGGAGAGTGTTAGTAAAGCGTCTGGAATGTTGCACCCGAGTACCAGGGTACGAAAACTGAGACATATTTGAACACGTCTCCCGATCACATGGTTGATCATACTCTGGGTTCCACATGCATGTTTTAGCTGAAGGAAGAATACCTAAAACCTGGGTAGTTGAATCCCGTGGAATGGGTACCATGCAATATGACTTCAAAGGGTCTGCATTTGCTCACCAAACCTCTCCAATCCTATCACTGCTGCGTTTATGCCCCTGTACACATGCTTGATTCTCCTTCAGAGACATAGCAATCCATAGGTTTTAAGATACTTACTAGTCAGGTACATTCTTAGGCGTTTAATATGGGGTGTTGAGTCCATTTCGTTGAGCAAGGAGTAGCTCTTGTCTATTCCATATTTGGCTTAAGGAACTTTATCTGTGCTCATTTCAATCTCTGGTTTTATGCAGCACCCCAACTCACCTTTCCCCTTAAGCAAGCATAAGTTGGTTTTCTAAATTTGAGACCCAGTTCTGTTCTGTAATTCAGTTCCTGTGTAGCCAAGTTTACATTCCGTGTATTACTGATATCTTATGATGTTTCTTTTTCTGTGTGACTTATTTCAGTTAGAATCATCGTACCTGAATCCACTCATTATGCTGCTACGGGCCTGATGACATAGATTTCATTGCTGAGTGATACTGCATTGTACGTAAGTACCACAAGTTCTTTATCCATTTTTCACTTTCTGTGATATTGAACTTGTACGGTAAACGAGATTCTTGTAAACAGAGGTGTCCCAAACTTTGGGGTGGCTGTGTCTTTTTGATTTTAATTTCCCTAAGCTATAGGACCATAAGTGGCAGTGCCCTAGGCTCTGTTGCTTTGTTTTTTAGATGTTTCAGGAAACACCATACACTTCTCCCAAGTGTCTGTTGGCAATTTACATCCCGCCCATCAGCATAACAAGGCTCCCAGTTCTCCATGGCCTGTCCTGCCTTTCTGGATTTTACACTTTTTTCAGATGGCCCTTTTGACCGGGGGGAAGTGAGACTTCATTGTAGTGCAGATTTCCTTTGCAAGCTTGCTTGGTTGGCCAAAAAGGGCGTATGCGTTTTTTCCTGAATATATTCAGGAAAAAACGCATACGCCCTTTTTGGCCAAGTGCATCATTGTGGACGTTCTGCCTCTTTTCCTATGCTTTCAATGCAATTCCAGTCTACCTCCTGAAATCGGTTTCCTGCAATTCTGCCCCGCTTTCAAGTCCTCTTGGCAGTCTTACCTCAGTCTATTTTTGGACGATAGCTGTCATTTATAACTCTGCAGGTTTGTGAATTACAGTGCCCCTGAGCTCCTTTCTTAAACTCGCTTTCTTGTGACCTGGCCGCAACACCGCAGGATGGCTTCAGGCCCTAATATGGTTCCGGCACGGCACGCTGAGCCTCTGGTTATTTCCTCTTCCTGGTGGGAAATGAGAGTTAAATTTGCCCGTCCAGACACCTCCAGCTAGTCTCTCATTGGTTCTCGCTATTCCTGTTCATCTTCCGCAGAAATTGCAAACTGGGCCAAACAGGAGGTTAAAGGCGCTGACTCTCCAAGTCGGGAGAGTGTTAGTAAAGCGTCTGGAATGTTGCACCCGAGTACCAGGGTACGAAAACTGAGACATATTTGAACACGTCTCCCGATCACATGGTTGATCATACTCTGGGTTCCACATGCATGTTTTAGCTGAAGGAAGAATACCTAAAACCTGGGTAGTTGAATCCCGTGGAATGGGTACCATGCAATATGACTTCAAAGGGTCTGCATTTGCTCACCAAACCTCTCCAATCCTATCACTGCTGCGTTTATGCCCCTGTACACATGCTTGATTCTCCTTCAGAGACATAGCAATCCATAGGTTTTAAGATACTTACTAGTCAGGTACATTCTTAGGCGTTTAATATGGGGTGTTGAGTCCATTTCGTTGAGCAAGGAGTAGCTCTTGTCTATTCCATATTTGGCTTAAGGAACTTTATCTGTGCTCATTTCAATCTCTGGTTTTATGCAGCACCCCAACTCACCTTTCCCCTTAAGCAAGCATAAGTTGGTTTTCTAAATTTGAGACCCAGTTCTGTTCTGTAATTCAGTTCCTGTGTAGCCAAGTTTACATTCCGTGTATTACTGATATCTTATGATGTTTCTTTTTCTGTGTGACTTATTTCAGTTAGAATCATCGTACCTGAATCCACTCATTATGCTGCTACGGGCCTGATGACATAGATTTCATTGCTGAGTGATACTGCATTGTACGTAAGTACCACAAGTTCTTTATCCATTTTTCACTTTCTGTGATATTGAACTTGTACGGTAAACGAGATTCTTGTAAACAGAGGTGTCCCAAACTTTGGGGTGGCTGTGTCTTTTTGATTTTAATTTCCCTAAGCTATAGGACCATAAGTGGCAGTGCCCTAGGCTCTGTTGCTTTGTTTTTTAGATGTTTCAGGAAACACCATACACTTCTCCCAAGTGTCTGTTGGCAATTTACATCCCGCCCATCAGCATAACAAGGCTCCCAGTTCTCCATGGCCTGTCCTGCCTTTCTGGATTTTACACTTTTTTCAGATGGCCCTTTTGACCGGGGGGAAGTGAGACTTCATTGTAGTGCAGATTTCCTTTGCAAGCTTGCTTGGTTGGCCAAAAAGGGCGTATGCGTTTTTTCCTGAATATATTCAGGAAAAAACGCATACGCCCTTTTTGGCCAAGTGCATCATTGTGGACGTTCTGCCTCTTTTCCTATGCTTTCAATGCAATTCCAGTCTACCTCCTGAAATCGGTTTCCTGCAATTCTGCCCCGCTTTCAAGTCCTCTTGGCAGTCTTACCTCAGTCTATTTTTGGACGATAGCTGTCATTTATAACTCTGCAGGTTTGTGAATTACAGTGCCCCTGAGCTCCTTTCTTAAACTCGCTTTCTTGTGACCTGGCCGCAACACCGCAGGATGGCTTCAGGCCCTAATATGGTTCCGGCACGGCACGCTGAGCCTCTGGTTATTTCCTCTTCCTGGTGGGAAATGAGAGTTAAATTTGCCCGTCCAGACACCTCCAGCTAGTCTCTCATTGGTTCTCGCTATTCCTGTTCATCTTCCGCAGAAATTGCAAACTGGGCCAAACAGGAGGTTAAAGGCGCTGACGCTCCAAGTGGGGAGAGTGTTAGTAAAGCGTCTGGAATGTTGTACCCGAGTACCAGGGGAGGAAAACTGAGACATATTTGAACACGTCTCCCGATCACATGGTTGATCATACTCTGGGTTCCACATGCATGTTTTAGCTGAAGGAAGAATACCTAAAACCTGGGTAGTTGAAACCCGTGGAATGGGTACCATGCAATATGACTTCAAAGGGTCTTCATTTGCTCACCGAACCTCTCCAATCCTATCACTGCTGCGTTTATGCCCCTGTACACATGCTTGATTCTCTTTCAGAGACATAGCAATCCATAGGTTTTAAGATACTTACTAGTCAGGTACATTCTTAGGCGTTTAATATGCGGTGTTGAGTCCATTTCGTTGAGCCAGGAGTAGCTCTTGTCTATTCCATATTTGGCTTAAGGAACTTTATCTGTGCTCATTTCAATCTCTGGTTTTATGCAGCACCCCAACTCACCTTTCCCCTTAAGCAAGCATAAGTTGCTTTTCTAAATTTGAGACCCTGTTCTGTTTTGGAATTCAGTTCCTGTGTAGCCAAGTTTACATTCCGTGTATTACTGATATCTTATGATGTTTCTTTTTCTGTGTGACTTATTTCAGTTAGAATCATCGTACCTGAATCCACTCATTATGCTACTACGGGCCTGATGACATAGATTTCACTGCTGAGTGATACTGCATTGTACGTAAGTACCACAAGTTCTTTATCCATTTTTCACTTTCTGTGATATTGAACTTGTACGGTAAACGAGGTTCTTGTAAACAGAGGCGTCCCAAACTTTGGGGTGGCTGTGTCTTTTTGATTTTAATTTCCCTAAGCTATAGGACCATAAGTGGAACTGCCCTAGGCTCTGTTGCTTTGTTTTTTAGATGTTTCAGGAAACACCATACACTTCTCCCGAGTGTCTGTTGGCAATTTACATCCCGCCCATCAGCATAACAAGGCTCCCAGTTCTCCATGGCCTGTCCTGCCTTTCTGGATTTTACACTTTTTTCAGATGGCCCTTTTGACCGGGGGGAAGTGAGACTTCATTGTAGTGCAGATTTCCTTTGCAAGCTTGCTTGGTTGGCCAAAAAGTGCGTATGCGTTTTTTCCTGAATATATTCAGGAAAAAACGCATACGCCCTTTTTGGCCAAGTGCATCATTGTGGACGTTCTGCCTCTTTTCCTATGCTCTCAATGCAATTCCAGTCTACCTCCTGAAATTGGTTTCCTGCAATTCTGCCCCGTTTCAAGTACTCTTGGCAGCCTTACTTCAGTCTATTTCTGGACGATAGCTGTCATTTATAACTCTGCAGGTTTGTGAATTACAGTGCCCCTGAGCTCCTTTCTTCAACTCGCTTTCTTGTGACCTGGCCGCAACACAGCAGGATGGCTTCAGGCCCTAATCTGGTTCTGGCACGGCACGCTGAGCCTTTGGTTATTTCCTCTTCCTGGTGGGAAATGAGAGTTAAATTTGCCCGTTCAGACATCTCCAGGTAGTCTCTCATTGGTTCTCGCTATTCCTGTTCATCTTCCGCAGAAATTGCAAACTGGGCCAAACAGGAGGTTAAAGGGACTGACTCTCCAAGTCGGGAGAGTGTTAGTAAAGCGTCTGGAATGTTGCACCCGAGTACCAGGGTACGAAAACTGAGACATATTTGAACACGTCTCCCGATCACATGGTTGATCATACTCTAGGTTCCACATGCATGTTTTAGCTGAAGGAAGAATACCTTAAACCTGGGTAGTTGAAACCCGTGGAATGGGTACCATGCAATATGACTTCAAAGGGTCTTCATTTGCTCACCGAACCTCTCCAATCCTATCACTGCTGCGTTTATGCCCCTGTACACACGCTTGATTCTCTTTCAGAGACATAGCAATCCATAGGTTTTAAGATACTTACTAGTCAGGTACATTCTTAGGCGTTTAATATGCGGTGTTGAGTCCATTTCGTTGAGCAAGGAGTAGCTCTTGTCTATTCCATATTTGGCTTAAGGAACTTTATCTGTGCTCATTTCAATCTCTGGTTTTATGCAGCACCCCAACTCACCTTTCCCCTTAAGCAAGCATAAGTTAGTTTTCTAAATTTGAGACCCTGTTCTGTTTTGGAATTCAGTTCCTGTGTAGCCAAGTTTACATTGCGTGTATTACTGATATCTTATGATGTTTCTTTTTCTGTGTGACTTATTTCAGTTAGAATCATCGTACCTGAATCCACTCATTATGCTGCTACGGGCCTGATGACATAGATTTCATTGCTGAGTGATACTGCATTGTACGTAAGTACCACAAGTTCTTTATCCATTTTTCACTTTCTGTGATATTGAACTTGTACGGTAAACGAGGTTCTTGTAAACGGAGGCGTCCCAAACTTTGGGGTGGCTGTGTCTTTTTGATTTTAATTTCCCTAAGCTATAGGACCATAAGTGGAACTGCCCTAGGCTCTGTTGCTTTGTTTCTTAGATGTTTCAGGAAACACCATACACTTCTCCCGAGTGTCTGTTGGCAATTTACATCCCGCCCATCAGCATAACAAGGCTCCCAGTTCTCCATGGCCTGTCCTGCCTTTCTGGATTTTACACTTTTTTCAGATGGCCCTTTTGACCGGGGGGAAGTGAGACTTCATTGTAGTGCAGATTTCCTTTGCAAGCTTGCTTGGTTGGCCAAAAAGTGCGTATGCGTTTTTTCCTGAATATATTCAGGAAAAAACGCATACGACCTTTTTGGCCAAGTGCATCATTGTGGACGTTCTGCCTCTTTTCCTATGCTTGAAATGCAATTCCAGTCTACCTCCTGAAATTGGTTTCCTGCAATTCTGCCCCGTTTCAAGTCCTCTTGGCAGCCTTACTTCAGTCTATTTTTGGACGATAGCTGTCATTTATAACTCTGCAGGTTTGTGAATTACAGTGCCCCTGAGCTCCTATCTTCAACTCGCTTTCTTTTGAGCTGGCCACAACACCGCAGGATGGCTTCAGGCCCTAATCTGGTTCCGGCACGGCACGCTGAGCCTTTGGTTAATTCCTCTTCCTGGTGGGAAATGAGAGTTAAATTTGCCCGTCCAGACACCTCCAGCTAGCCTCTCATTGGTTCTCGCTATTCCTGTTCATCTTCCGTAGAAATTGCAAACTGGGCCAAACAGGAGGTTAAAGGGACTGACTCTCCACGTCGGGAGAGTGTTAGTAAAGCGTCTGGAATGTTGTACCCGAGCACCAGGGGAGGAAAACTGAGACATATTTGAACACGTCTCCCGATCACATGGTTGATCATACTCTAGGTTCCACATGCATGTTTTAGCTGAAGGAAGAATACCTTAAACCTGGGTAGTTGAAACCCGTGGAATGGGTACCATGCAATATGACTTCAAAGGGTCTTCATTTGCTCACCGAACCTCTCCAATCCTATCACTGCTGCGTTTATGCCCCTGTACACATGCTTGATTCTCTTTCGGAGACATAGCAATCCATAGGTTTTAAGATACTTACTAGTCAGGTACATTCTTAGGCGTTTAATATGCAATGTTGAGTCCATTTCTTTGAGCAAGGAGTAGCTCTTGTCTATTCCATATTTGGCTTAAGGAACTTTATCTGTGCTCATTTCAATCTCTGGTTTTATGCAGCACCCCAACTCACCTTTCCCCTTAAGCAAGCATAAGTTGGTTTTCTAAATTTGAGACCCTGTTCTGTTCTGTAATTCAGTTCCTGTGTAGCCAAGTTTCCATTCCGTGTATTACTGATATCTTATGATGTTTCTTTTTCTGTGTGACTTATTTCAGTTAGAATCATCATACATGAATCCACTCATTGCGCTGCTAAGGGCCTGATGACACAGATTTCATTGCTGAGTGATATTGCTTTGTAAGTGAATACCACAACTTCTTTATCCATTTTTCACTTTCTGTGATGTTGAACTTGTACTGTAAACGAGGTTCTTGTAAACAGAGGCGTCCCAAACTTTGGGGTGGCTGTGTCTTTTTGATTTTAATTTCCCTAAGCTATAGGACCATAAGTGGAAGTGCCCTAGGTTCTGTTGCTTTGTTTTTTAGATGTTTCAGGAAACACCATACACTTCTCCCGAGTGTCTGTTGGCAATTTACATCCCGCCCATCAGCATAACAAGGCTCCCAGTTCTCCATGGCCTGTCCTGCCTTTCTGGATTTTACACTTTTTTCAGATGGCCCTTTCGACCGGGGGGAAGTGAGACTTCATTGTAGTGCAGATTTCCTTTGCAAGCTTGCTTGGTTGGCCAAAAAGGGCGTATGCGTTTTTTCCTGAATATATTCAGGAAGAAACGCATACGCCCTTTTTGGCCAAGTGCATCATTGTGGACGTTCTGCCTCTTTTCCTATGCTTTCAATGCAATTCCTTTCTACCTCCTGAAATCGGTTTCCTGCAATTCTGCCCTGCTTTCAAGTCCTCTTGGCAGCCTTACTTCAGTATATTTTTGGACGATAGCTGTCATTTATAACTCTGCAGGTTTGTGAATTACAGTGCCCCTGAGCTCCTTTCTTCAACTCGCTTTCTTGTGACCTGGCCGCAACCCCGCAGGATGGCTTCAGGCCCTAATCTGGTTCCGGACAGGCATGCTGAGCCTTTGGTTAATTCCTCTTCCTGGTGGGAAATGAGAGTTAAATTTGCCCGTCCAGACACCTCCAGCTAGCCTCTCATTGGTTCTCGCTATTCCTGTTCATCTTCTGCAGAAATTGCAAACTGGGCCAAACAGCAGGTTAAAGGGACTGACTCTCCAAGTCTGGAGAGTGTTACTAAAGCGTCTGGAATGTTGCACCCGAGTACCAGGGGAGGAAAACTGAGACATATTTGAACACGTCTCCCGTTCTCATGGTTGATCATACTCTGGGTTCCACATGCATGTTTTAGCTGAAGGAAGAATACCTTAAACCTGGAGAGTTGAGAGCCGTGTAATGGGTACCATGCAATATGACTTCAAAGGGTCTTCATTTGCTCACCGAACCTCTCCAATCGTATCACTGCTGCGTTTATGCCCCTGTACACACGCTTGATTCTCTTTTGGAGACATAGTAATCCATAGGTTTTAAGATACTTACTAGTCAGGTACATTCTTAGGCGTTTAATATGCGGTGTTGAGTCCATTTCGTTGAGCAAGGAGTAGCTCTTGTCTATTCCATATTTGGCTTAAGGAACTTTATCTGTGCTCATTTCAATCTCTGGTTTTATGCAGCACCCCAACTCACCTTTACCCTTAAGCAAGCATAAGTTGGTTTTCTAAATTTGAGACCCTGTTCTGTTTTGGAATGCAGTTCCTGTGTAGCCAAGTTTACATTCCGTGTATTAGTGATATCTTATGATGTTTCTTTTTCTGTGTGACTTATTTCAGTTAGAATCATCGTACCTGAATCCACTCATTATGCTGCTACGGGCCTGATGACATAGATTTCATTGCTGAGTGATACTGCATTGTACGTAAGTGCCACAAGTTCTTTATCCATTTTTCACTTTCTGTGATATTGAACTTGTACGGTAAACCAGGTTCTTGTAAACGGAGGCGTCCCAAACTTTGGGGTGGCTGTGTCTTTTTTATTTTAATTTCCCTAAGCTATAGGACCATAAGTGGCAGTGCCCTAGGCTCTGTTGCTTTGTTTTTTAGATGTTTCAGGAAACACCATACACTTCTCCTGAGTGTCTCTTGGCAATTTACCTCCCGTCCATCAGCATAACAAGGCTCCCAGTTCTCCATGGCCTGTCCTGCCTTTCTGGATTTTACACTTTTTTCAGATGGCCCTTTTGACCGGGGAGAAGTGAGACTTCATTGTAGTGCAGATTTCCTTTGCAAGTTTGCTTGGTTGGCCAAAAAGGGCGTATGCGTTTCTTCCTGAATATATTCAGGAAAAAACGCATACGCCCTTTTTGGCCAAGTGCATCATTGTGGACGTTCTACCTCTTTTCCTATGCTTGAAATGCAATTCCAGTCTACCTCCTGAAATCGGTTTCCTGCAATTCTGCCCCGCTTTCAAGTCCTCTTGGCAGCCTTACTTCAGTCTATTTTTGGACGATAGCTGTCATTTATAACTCTGCAGGTTTGTGAATTACAGTGCCCCTGAGCTCCTTTCTTCAACTCGTTTTCTTGTGACCTGGCCGGACACCGCAGGATGTCTTCAGGCCCTAATCTGGTTCTGGCACGGCACGCTGAGCCTTTGGTTAATTCCTCTTCCTGGTGGGAAATGAGAGTTAAATTTGCCCGTCCAGACACCTCCAGCTAGCCTCTCATTGGTACTCGCTATTCCTGTTCATCTTCCACAGAAATTGCAAACTGGGCCAAACAGGAGGTTAAAGGCGCTGACTCTCCAAGTGGGGAGAGTGTTAGTAAAGCGTCTGGAATGTTGCACCCGAGTACCAGGGTACTAAAACTGAGACATATTTGAACACGTCTCCCGATCACATGGTTGATCATACTCTAGGTTCCACATGCATGTTTTAGCTGAAGGAAGAATACCTTAAACCTGGGTAGTTGAAACCCGTGGAATGGGTACCATGCAATATGACTTCAAAGGGTCTTCATTTGCTCACGAACCTCTCCAATCCTATCACTGCTGCGTTTATGCCCCTGTACACACGCTTGGTTCTCTTTCGGAGACATAACAATCCATAGGTTTTAAGATACTTACTAGTCAGGTACATTCTTAGGCGTTTAATATGGGGTGTTGAGTCCATTTCGTTGAGCAAGGAGTAGCTCTTGTCTATTCCATATTTGGCTTAAGGAACTTTATCTGTGCTCATTTCAATCTCTGATTTTATGCAGCACCCCAACTCACCTTTCCCCTTAAGCAAGCATAAGTTGGTTTTCTAAATTTGAGACCCTGTTCTGTTTTGGAATGCAGTTCCTGTGTAGCCATGTTTACATTCCGTGTATTAGTGATATCTTATGATGTTTCTTTTTCTGTGTGAATAATTTCAGTTAGAATCATAGTACCTGAATCCACTCATTGTGCTGCTAAGGGCCTGATGACATAGATTTCATTGCTGAGTGATACTGCATTGTACGTAAGTACCACAAGTTCTTTATCCATTTTTCACTTTCTGTGATATTGAACTTGTACGGTAAACGAGGTTCTTGTAAACAGAGCCGTTCCAAACTTTGGGGTGGCTGTGTCTTTTTTTTTTTAATTTCGCTAAGCTATAGGACCATAAGTGGAAGTGCCCTAGGCTCTGTCGCTTTGTTTTTTAGATGTTTCAGGAAACACCATACACTTCTCCTGAGTGTCTGTTGGCAATTTACATCCCGCCCATCAGCATAACAAGGCTCCCAGTTCTCCATGGCCTGTCCTGCCTTTCTGGATTTTACACTTTTTTCAGATGGCCCTTTTGACCGGGGGGAAGTGAGACTTCATTGTAGTGCAGATTTCCTTTGCAAGCTTGCTTGGTTGGCCAAAAAGGGCGTATGCGTTTTTTCCTGAATATATTCAGGAAAAAACGCATACGCCCTTTTTGGCCAAGTGCATCATTGTGGACGTTCTGCCTCTTTTCCTATGCTTTCAATGCAATTCCAGTCTACCTCCTGAAATCGGTTTCCTGCAATTCTGCCCCGCTTTCAAGTCCTCTTGGCAGCCTTACTTCAGTATAGTTTTGGACGATAGCTGTCATTTATAACTCTGCAGGTTTGTGAATTACAGTGCCCCTGAGCTCCTTTCTTCAACTCGTTTTCTTCTGACCTGGCCGCAACACCACAGGATGTCTTCAGGCCCTAATCTGGTTCTGGCACAGCATGCTGAGCCTTTGGTTAATTCCTCTTCCTGGTGGGAAATGAGAGTTAAATTTGCCCATCCAGACACCTCCAGCTAGTCTCTCATTGGTTCTCGCTATTCCTGTTCATCTTCCACAGAAATTGCAAACTGGGCCAAACAGGAGGTTAAAGGGACTGACTCTCCAAGTGGGGAGAGTGTTAGTAAAGTGTCTGGAATGTTGCACCTGAGTACCAGGGTACGAAAACTGAGACATATTTGAACACGTCTCCCGATCACATGGTTGATCATACTCTAGGTTCCACATGCATGTTTTAGCTGAAGGAAGAATACCTTAAACCTGGGTAGTTGAAACCCGTGGAATGGGTACCATGCAATATGACTTCAAAGGGTCTTCATTTGCTCACCGAACCTCTCCAATCCTATCACTGCTGCGTTTATGCCCCTGTACACATGCTTGATTCTCTTTCGGAGACACAGCAATCCATAGGTTTTAAGATACTTACTAGTCAGGTACATTCTTAGGCGTTTAATATGCGGTGTTGAGTCCATTTCGTTGAGCAAGGAGTAGCACTTGTCTATTCCATATTTGACTTAAGGAACTTTATCTGTGCTCATTTCAATCTCTGGTTTTATGCAGCACCCCAACTCACCTTTCCCCTTAAGCAAGCATAAGTTGGTTATCTAAATTTGAGACCCTGTTCTGTTCTGTAATTCAGTTCCTGTGTAGTGAAGTTTACATTCCGTGTATTACTGATATCTTATGATGTTTCTTTTTCTGTGTGACTTATTTCAGTTAGAATCATCATACCTGAATCCACTCATTGTTCTGCTAAGGGCCTGATGACACAGATTTCATTGCTGAGTGATATTGCTTTGTAAGTAAATACCACAACTTCTTTCTCCATTTTTCACTTTCTGCGATGTTGAACTTGTACTGTAAACGAGGTTCTTGTAAACAGAGCCGTTCCAAACTTTGGGGTGGCTGTGTCTTTTTGATTTTAATTTCCCTAAGCTATAGGACCATAAGTGGAATTGCCCTAGGTTCTGTTGCTTTGTTTTTTAGATGTTTCAGGAAACACCATACACTTCGCCCAAGTGGTTGTTGGCAATTTACATCCCGCCCATCAGCATAACAGGCTCCCAGTTCTCCATGGCCTGTCCTGCCTTTCTGGATTTTACACTTTTTTCAGATGGCTGTTTTGACAGGGGGGAAGTGAGACTTCATTGTAGTGCAGATTTCCTTTGCAAGCTTGCTTGGTTGGCCAAAAAGGGCGTATGCGTTTTTTCCTGAATATATTCAGGAAAAAACGCATACGCCCTTTTTGGCCAAGTGCATCATTGTGGACGTTCTGCCTCTTTTCCTATGCTTTCAATGCAATTCCAGTCTACCTCCTGAAATCGGTTTCCTGCAATTCTGCCCCGCTTTCAAGTCCTCTTGGCAGCCTTACTTCAGTCTATTTTTGGACGATAGCTGTCATTTATAACTCTGCAGGTTTGTGAATTACAATGCCCCTGAGCTCCTTTCTTCAACTCGCTTTCTTGTGACCTGGCCGCAACACCGCAGGATGGCTTCAGGCCCTAATCTGCTTCTGGCACGGCACGCTGAGCCTTTGGTTATTTCCTCTTCCTGTTGGGAAATGAGAGTTAAATTTGCCCGTCCAGACACCTCCAGCTAGTCTCTCATTGGTTCTCGCTATTCCTGTTCATCTTCCGCAGAAATTGCAAACTGGGCCAAACAGGAGGTTAAAGGTGCCGACTCTCCAAGTCAGGAGAGTGTTAGTAAAGCGTCTGGAATGTTGCACCCGAGTACCAGGGTACGAAAACTGAGACATATTTGAACACGTCTCCCGATCACATGGTTGATCATACTCTAGGTTCCACATGCATGTTTTAGATGAAGGAAGAATACCTTAAACCTAGGTAGTTGAAACCCGTGGAATGGGTACCATGCAATATGACTTCAAAGGGTCTTCATTTGCTCACCGAACCTCTCCAATCCTATCACTGCTGCGTTTATGCCCCTGTACACACGCTTGATTGTCTTTTGGAGACATAGCAATCCATAGGTTTTAAGATACTTACTAGCCAGGTACATTCTTAGGCGTTTAATATGGCGTTTTGAGTCCATTTCGTTGAGCAAGGAGTAGCTCTTGTCTATTCCATATTTGGCTTAAGGAACTTTATCTGTGCTCATTTCAATCTCTGGTTTTATGCAGCACCCCAACTCACCTTTCCCCTTAAGCAAGCATAAGTTGGTTTTCTAAATTTGAGACCCTGTTCTGTTTTGGAATGCAGTTCCTGTGTAGCCAAGTTTACATTCCGTGTATTAGTGATATCTTATGATGTTTCTTTTTCTGTGTGACTTATTTCAGTTAGAATCATCATACCTGAATCCACTCATTGTGCTGCTAAGGGCCTGATGACATAGATTTCATTGCTGAGTGATACTGCATTGTACGTAAGTACCACAAGTTCTTTATCCATTTTTCACTTTCTGTGATATTGAACTTGTACGGTAAACGAGGTTCTTGTAAACAGAGCCGTTCCAAACTTTGGGGTGGCTGTGTCTTTTTTTTTTTAATTTCCCTAAGCTATAGGACCATAAGTGGAAGTGCCCTAGGTTCTGTTGCTTTGTTTTTTAGATGTTTCAGGAAACACCATACACTTCTCCTGAGTGTCTGTTGGCAATTTACATCCTGCCCATCAGCATAACAAGGCTCCCAGTTCTCCATGGCCTGTCCTGCCTTTCTGGATTTTACACTTTTTTCAGATGGCCCTTTTGACCGGGGGGAAGTGAGACTTCATTGTAGTGCAGATTTCCTTTGCAAGTTTGCTTGGTTGGCCAAAAAGGGCGTATGCGTTTTTTCCTGAATATATTCAGGAAAAAACGCATACGCCCTTTTTGGCCAAGTGCATCATTGTGGACGTTCTGCCTCTTTTCCTATGCTTTCAATGCAATTCCAGTCTACCTCCTGAAATCTGTTTCCTGCAATTCTGCCCCGCTTTCAAGTCCTCTTGGCAGACTTACTTCAGTATAGTTTTGGACGATAGCTGTCATTTATAACTCTGCAGGTTTGTGAATTACAGTGCCCCTGAGCTCCTTTCTTCAACTCGCTTTCTTGTGACCTGGCCGCAACACCACAGGATGTCTTCAGGCCCTAATCTGGTTCTGGCACGGCATGCTGAGCCTTTGGTTAATTCCTCTTCCTGGTGGGAAATGAGAGTTAAATTTGCCCATCCAGACACCTCCAGCTAGTCTCTCATTGGTTCTCGCTATTCCTGTTCATCTTCCACAGAAATTGCAAACTGGGCCAAACAGGAGGTTAAAGGGACTGACTCTCCAAGTGGGGAGAGTGTTAGTAAAGCGTCTGGAATGTTGCACCCGAGTACCAGGGTACGAAAACTGAGACATATTTGAACACGTCTCCCGATCACATGGTTGATCATACTCTAGGTTCCACATGCATGTTTTAGCTGAAGGAAGAATACCTTAAACCTGGGTAGTTAAAACCCGTGGAATGGGTACCATGCAATATGACTTCAAAGGGTCTTCATTTGCTCACCGAACCTCTCCAATCCTATCACTGCTGCGTTTATGCCCCTGTACACATGCTTGATTCTCTTTCGGAGACATAGCAATCCATAGGTTTTAAGATACTTACTAGTCAGGTACATTCTTAGGCGTTTAATATGCAGTGTTGAGTCCATTTCGTTGAGCAAGCAGTAGCTCTTGTCTATTCCATATTTGGCTTAAGGAACTTTATCTGTGCTCATTTCAATCTCTGGTATTATGCAGCACTCCAACTCACCTTTACCCTTAAGAAAGCATAAGTTGGTTTTCTAAATTTGAGACCCTGTTCTCTTCTGTAATTCAGTTCCTGTGTAGCCAAGTTTACATTCTGTGTATTACTGATATCTTATGATGTTTCTTTTTCTGTGTGACTTATTTCAGTTAGAATCATCATACCTGTATCCACTCATTTTGCTGCTAAGGGCCTGATCACATAGATTTCATTGCTGAGTGATATTGCTTTGTAAGTAAATACCACAACTTCTTTATCCATTTTTCACTTTCTGCGATGTTGAACTTGTACTGTAAACGAGGTTCTTGTAAACAGAGGCGTCCTAAACTTTGGGGTGGCTGTGTCTTTTTGATTTTAATTTCCCTAAGCTATAGGACCATAAGTGGCAGTGCCCAAGGCTCTGTTGCTTTGTTTTTTAGATGTTTCAGGAAACACCATACACTTCTCCCGAGTGTCTGTTGGCAGTTTACATCCCGCCCATCAGCATAACAAGGCTCCCAGGTCTCCGTGGCCTGTCCTGCATTTCTGGATTTTACACTTTTTTCAGATGGCCCTTTTGAACGGGGGGAAGTGAGACTTCATTGTAGTGCAGATTTCCTTTGCAAGCTTGCTTGGTTGGCCAAAAGGGCGTATGCGTTTTTTCCTGAATATATTCAGGAAAAAACGCATACGCCCTTTTTGGCCAAGTGCATCATTGTGGACGTTCTGCCTCTTTTCCTATGCTTTCAATGCAATTCCAGTCTACCTCCTGAAATCGGTTTCCTGCAATTCTGCCCCGCTTTCAAGTCCTCTTGGCAGCCTTACTTCAGTATATTTTTGGACGATAGCTGTCATTTATATCTCTGCAGGGTTGTGATTTACAGTGCCCCTGAGCTCCTTTCTTCAACTCGCTTTCTTTTGAGCAGGCCGCAACACCGCAGGATGGCTTCAGGCCCTAATCTGGTTCCAGCACGGCACGCTGAGCCTTTGGTAATTTCCTCTTCCTGGTGGGAAATGAGAGTTAAATTTGCCCGTCCAGACACCTCCAGCTAGTCTCTCATTGGTTCTCCCTATTCCTGTTCATCTTCCGCAGAAATTGCAAACTGGGCCAAACAGGAGGTTAAAGGCGCTGACTCTCCAAGTGGGGAGAGTGTTAGTAAAGCGTCTGGAATGTTGCACCCGAGTACCAGGGGAGGAAAACTGAGACATATTTGAACACGTCTCCCGTTCACACGGTTGATCATACTCTGGGTTCCACATGCATGTTTTAGCTGAAGGAAGAATACCTTAAACCTGGAGAGTTGAGACCCGTGGAATGGGTACCATGCAATATGACTTCAAAGGGTTTTCATTTGCTCTCCGAACCTCTCCAATCCTATCACTGAGGCGTTTACGCCCCTGTACACAGGCTTGATTCTCTTTTGGAGACATAGCAATCCATAGGTTTTAAGATACTTACTAGTCAGGTACATTCTTAGGCGTTTAATATGGGGTGTTGAGTCCATTTCATTGAGAAAGGAGTAGCTCTTCTCTATTCCATATTTGGCTTAAGGAACTTTATCTGTGCTCATTTCAATCTCTGGTTTTACGCAGCACCCCAACTCACCTTTCCCCTTAAGCAAGCATAAGTTGGTTTTCTAAATTTGAGACCATGTTCTGTTTTGGAATTCAGTTCCTGTGTAGCCAAGTTTACATTCCGTGTAGTAGTGATATCTTATGATGTTTCTTTTTCTGTGTGACTTATTTCAGTTAGAATCATCGTACCTGAATCCACTCATTATGCTGCTATGGGCCTGATGACATAGATTTCATTGCTGAGTGATACTGCATTGTACGTAAGTACCACAAGTTCTTTATCCATTTTTCACTTTCTGTGATATTGAACTTGTACGGTAAACGAGATTCTTGTAAACAGAGGCGTCCCAAACTTTGGGGTGGCTGTGTCTTTTTGATTTTAATTTCCCTAAGCTATAGGACCATAAGTGGAAGTGCCCTAGGCTCTGTTGCTTTGTTTTTTCGATGTTTCAGGAAACACCATACACTTCTCCCGAGTGTCTGTTGGCAATTTACATCCCGCCCATCAGCATAACAAGGCTTCCAGTTCTCCATGGCCTGTCCTGCCTTTCTGGATTTTACACTTTTTTCAGATGGCCCTTTTGACCGGGGGGAAGTGACACTTCATTGTAGTGCAGATTTCGTTTGCAAGCTTGCTTGCTTGGCCAAAAAGGGCGTATGCGTTTTTTCCTGAATATATTCAGGAAAAAACGCATACGCACTTTTTGACCAAGTGCATCATTGTGGACGTTCTGCCTCTTTGCCTATGCTTTCAATGCAATTCCAGTCTACCTCCTGAAATCGGTTTCCTGCAATTCTGCCCCGCTTTCAAGTCCTCTTGGCAGCCTTACTTCAGTATATGTTTGGACGATAGCTGTCATTTATAACTCTGCAGGTTTGTGAATTACAGTGCCCCTGAGCTCCTTTCTTCAACTCGCTTTCTTTTGAGCAGGCCGCAACACCGCAGGATGGCTTCAGGCCCTAATCTGGTTCCGGCACGGCACACTGAGCCTTTGGTTATTTCCTCTTCCTGGTGGGAAATGAGAGTTAAATTTGCCCGTCCAGACACCTCCAGCTAGTCTCTCATTGGTTCTCCCTATTCCTGTTCATCTTCCGCAGAAATTGCAAACTGGGCCAAACAGGAGGTTAAAGGCGCTGACTCTCCAAGTGGGGAGAGTGTTAGTAAAGCGTCTGGAATGATGCACCCGAGTACCAGGGGAGAATTGAGACATATTTGAACACGTCTCCCGTTCACACGGTTGATCATACTCTGGGTTTCACATGCATGTTTTAGCTGAAGGAAGAATACCTTAAACCTGGAGAGTTGAGACCCGTGGAATGGGTACCATGCAATATGACTACAAAGGGTCTTCATTTGCTCACCGAACCCCTCCAATCCTATCACTGCTGCGTTTATGCCCCTGTACACACGCTTGATTCTCTTTTGGAGACATAGCAATCCATAGGTTTTAAGGTTTCTTTTTCTGTGTGACTTATTTCAGTTAGAATCATCGTACCTGAATCCACTCATTATGCTGCTACGGGCCTGATGACATAGATTTCATTGCTGAGTGATATTGCTTTGTAAGTAAATACCACAACTTCTTTCTCCATTTTTCACTTTCTGCGCTGTTGAACTTGTACTGTAAACGAGGTTCTTGTAAACAGAGCCGTTCCAAACTTTGGGGTGGTTGTGTCTTTTTTTTTTTAATTTCCCTAAGCTATAGGACCATAAGTGGAAGTGCCCTAGGCTCTGTTGCTTTGTTTTTTAGATGTTTCAGGAAACACCATACACTTCTCCTGAGTGTCTGTTGGCAATTTACATCCCGTCCATCAGCATAACAAGGCTCCCAGTTCTCCATGGCCTGTCCTGCCTTTCTGGATTTTACACTTTTTTCAGATGGCCCTTTTGACCGGGGGGAAGTGAGACTTCATTGTAGTGCAGATTTCCTCTGCAAGCTTGCTTGGTTGGCCAAGAAGGGCGTATGCGTTTTTTCCTGAATATAATCAGGAAAAAACGCATACGCCCTTTTTGGCCAAGTGCATCATTGTGGACGTTCTGCCTCTTTTCCTATGCTTTCAATGCAATTCCAGTCTCCCTCCTGAAATTGGTTTCCTGCAATTCTGCCCTGCTTTCAAGTCCTCTTGCCAGCCTTACTTCAGTATATTTTTCGACGATAGCTGTCATTTATAACTCTGCAGGTTTGTGAATTACAGTGCCCCTGAGCTCCTTTCTTCAACTCGCTTTCTTTTGAGTAGGCCGCAACACCGCAGGATGGCTTCAGGCCCTAATCTGGTTCCGGCACGGCACGCTGAGCCTTTGGTTAATTCCTCTTACTGGTGGGAAATGAGAGTTAAATTTGCCCGGCCAGACACCTCCAGCTAGTCTCTCATTGGTTCTGCCTATTCCTGTTCATCTTCCGCAGAAATTGCAAACTGGGCCAAACAGGAGGTTAAAGGCGCTGACTCTTCAAGTGGAGAGAGTGTTAGTAAAGCATCTGGAATGTTGCACCCGAGTACCAGGGGAGGAAAACTGAGACATATTTGAACACGTCTCCCGTTCACACGGTTGGTCATACTCTGGGTTCCACATGCATGTTTTAGCTGAAGGAAGAATACCTTAAACATGGAGAGTTGAGACCTGTGTAATGGGTACCATGCAATATGACTTCAAAGGGTCTTCATTTGCTCACCGAACCTCTCCAATCGTATCACTGCTGCGTTTATGCCCCTGTACACACGCTTGATTCTCTTTTGGAGACATAGTAATCCATAGGTTTTAAGATACTTACTAGTCAGGTACATTCTTAGGCGTTTAATATGCGGTGTTGAGTCCATTTCGTTGAGCAAGGAGTAGCTCTTGTCTATTCCATATTTGGCTTAAGGAACTTTATCTGTGCTCATTTCGATCTCTGGTTTTATGCAGCACCCCAACTCACCTTTCCCCTTAAGCAAGCATAAGTTGGTTTTCTAAATTTGAGACCTTGTTCTGTTCTGTAATTCAGTTCCTGTGTAGCCAAGTTTACATTCCGTGTATTACTGATATCTTATGATGTTTCTTTTTCTGTGTGACTTATTTCAGTTAGAATCATCATACCTGAATCCACTCATTGTGCTGCTAAGGGCCTGATGACATAGATTTCATTGCTGAGTGATATTGTTTTGTAAGTAAATACCACAAATTCTTTATCCATTTTTCACATTCTGCGATGTTGAACTTGTACTGTAAACGAGGTTCTTGTAAACAGAGGCGTCCCAAATTTTGGGGTGGCTGTGTCTTTTTGATTTTAATTTCCCTAAGCTCTTGGACCATAAGTGGCAGTGCCCTAGGCTCTGTTACTTTGTTTTTTAGATGTTTCAGGAAACACCATACACTTCTCCCGAGTGGTTGTTGGCAATTTACATCCCGCCCATCAGCATAACAAGGCTCCCAGTTCTCCATGGCCTGTCCTGCCTTTCTGGATTTTACACTTTTTTCAGATGGCCCTTTTGACCGGGGGGAAGTGAGACTTCATTGTAGTGCAGATTTCCTTTGCAAGCTTGCTTGGTTGGCCAAAAAGGGCGTATGCGTTCTTTCCTGAATATATTCAGGAAAGAACGCATACGCCCTTTTTGGCCAAGTGCATCATTGTGGACGTTCTGCCTCTTTTCCTATGCTTTCAATGCAATTCCAGTCTACCTCCTGAAATCGGTTTCCTGCGATTCTGCCCCGCTTTCAAGTCCTCTTGGCAGCCTTACTTCAGTCTATTTTTGGACGATAGCTGTCATTTATAACTCTGCAGGTTTGTTTATTACAGTGCCCCTGAGCTCCTATCTTCAACTCGCTTTCTTTTGAGCTGGCCGCAACACCGCAGGATGGCTTCAGGCCCTAATCTGGTTCCGGCACGGCACGCTGAGCCTTTGGTTAATTCCTCTTCCTGGTGGGAAATGAGAGTTAAATTTGCCCGTCCAGACACCTCCAGCTAGCCTCTCATTGGTTCTCGCTATTCCTGTTCATCTTCCGCAGAAATTGCAAACTGGGCCAAACAGGAGGTTAAAGGGACTGACTCTCCAAGTCGGGAGAGTGTTAGTAAAGCGTCTGGAATGTTGCACCCGAGTACCAGGGTACGAAAACTGAGACATATTTGAACACGTCTCCCGATCACATGGTTGATCATACTCTAGGTTCCACATGCATGTTTTAACTGAAGGAAGAATATCTTAAACCTGGGTAGTTGAAACCCGTGGAATGGGTACCATGCAATATGACTTCAAAGGGTCTTCATTTGCTCACGAACCTCTCCAATCCTATCACTGCTGCGTTTATGCCCCTGTACACATACTTGATTGTCTTTTGGAGACATAGCAATCCATAGGTTTTAAGATACTTACTAGTCAGGTACATTCTTAGGCGTTTAATATGCGGTGTTGAGTCCATTTCGTTGAGCAAGGAGTAGCTCTTGTCTATTCCATATTTGGCTTAAGGAACTTTATCTGTGCTCATTTCAATCTCTGGTTTTATGCAGCACCCCAACTCACCTTTCCCCTTAAGCAAGCATAAGTTGGTTTTCTAAATTTGAGACCCTGTTCTGTTCTGTAATTCAGTTCCTGTGTAGCCAAGTTTACATTCCGTGTAGTAGTGATATCTTATGATGTTTCTTTTTCTGTGTGACTTATTTCAGTTAGAATCATCGTACCTGAATCCACTCATTATGCTGCTACGGGCCTGATGACATAGATTTCATTGCTGAGTGATACTGCATTGTACGTAAGTACCACAAGTTCTTTATCCATTTTTCACTTTCTGTGATATTGAACTTGTATGGTAAACGAGATTCTTGTAAACAGAGGTGTCCCAAACTTTGGGGTGGCTGTGTCTTTTTGATTTTAATTTCCCTAAGCTATAGGACCATAAGTGGCAGTGCCCTAGGCTCTGTTGCTTTGTTTTTTAGATGTTTCAGGAAACACCATACACTTCTCCCAAGTGTCTGTTGGCAATTTACATCCCGCCCATCAGCATAACCAGGCTCCCAGTTCTCCATGGCCTGTCCTGCCTTTCTGGATTTTACACTTTTTTCAGATGGCCCTTTTGACCGGGGGGAAGTGAGACTTCATTGTAGTGCAGATTTCTTTTGCAAGCTTGCTTGGTTGGCCAAAAAGGGCGTATGCGTTTTTTCCTGAATATATTCAGGAAAAAACGCATACGCCCTTTTTGGCCAAGTGCATCATTGTGGACGTTCTGCCTCTTTTCCTATGCTTTCAATGCAATTCCAGTCTACCTCCTGAAATTGGTTTCCTGCAATTCTGCCCCGCTTTGAAGTCCTCTTGGCCGCCTTACTTCAATCTATTTTTGGACGATAGCTGTCATTTATAACTCTGCAGGTTTGTGAATTACAATGCCCCTGAGCTCCTTTCTTCAACTCGCTTTCTTGTGACCTGGCCGCAACACCGCAGGATGGCTTCAGGCCCTAATCTGGATCCGGCCCGGCATGCTGAGCCTTTGGTTAATTCCTCTTCCTGTTGGGAATTGAGAGTTAAATTTGCCCGTCCAGACACCTAGCGCTAGCCTCTCATTGGTTCTCGCTATTCCTGTTCATCTTCCGCAGAAATTGCAAAATGGGCCAAACAGGAGGTTAAAGGGACTGACTCTCCAAGTCGGGAGAGTGTTAGTAAAGCGTCTGGAATGTTGTACCCGACTACCAGGGGAGGAAAACTGAGACATATTTGAACACGTCTCCTGTTCACACGGTTGATCATACTCTGGGTTCCACATGCATGTTTTAGCTGAAGGAAGAATACCTTAAACCTGGAGAGTTGAGACCCGTGTAATGGGTACCAGGCAATATGAATTCAAAGGGTCTTCATTTGCTCACCGAACCTCTCCAATCGTATCACTGCTGCGTTTATGCTCCTGTACACACGCTTGATTCTCTTTTGGAGACATAGAAATCCATAGGTTTTAAGAAACTTACTAGTCAGGTACATTCTTAGGCGTTTAATATGCGGTGTTGAGTCCATTTCGTTGAGCAAGGAGTAGCTCTTGTCTATTCCATATTTGGCTTAAGGAACTTTATCTGTGCTCATTTCAATCTCTGGTTTTATGCAGCACCCCAACTCACCTTTACCCTTAAGCAAGCATAAGTTGGTTTTCTAAATTTGAGACCCTGTTCTCTTCTGTAATTCAGTTCCTGTGTAGCCAAGTTTACATTCCGTGTATTAGTGATATCTTATGATGTTTCTTTTTCTGTGTGACTTATTTCAGTTAGAATCATCGTACCTGAATCCACTCATTATGCTGCTACGGGCCTGATGAGATAGATTTCATTGCTGAGTGATATTGCTTTGTAAGTAAATACCACAACTTCTTTATCCATTTTTCACTTTCTGTGATGTTGAACTTGTACGGTAAACGAGGTTCTTGTAAACGGAGGCGTTCCAAACTTTGGGGTGGGTGTGTCTTTTTGATTTTAATTTCCCTAAGCTATAGGACCATAAGTGGAAGTGTCCTAGGTTCTGTTGATTTGTTTTTTAGATGTTTCAGGAAACACCATACACTTCTCCCAAGTGGTTGTTGGCAATTTACATCCCGCCCATCAGCATAACAAGGCTCCCAGTTCTCCATGGCCTGTCCTGCCTTTCTGGATTTTACACTTTTTTCAGATGGCCCTTTTGACTGGGGGGAAGTGAGACTTCATTGTAGTGCAGATTTCCTTTGCAAGCTTGCTTGGTTGGCCAAAAAGGGCGTATGCGTTTTTTCCTGAATATATTCAGGAAAAAACGCATACGCCCTTTTTGGCCAAGTGCATCATTGTGGACGTTCTGCCTCTTTTCCTATGCTTTCAATGCAATTCCAGTCTACCTCCTGAAATCGGTTTCCTGCAATTCTGCCCCGCTTTCAAGTCCTCTTGGCAGCCTTACCTCAGTCTATTTTTGGACGATAGCTGTCATTTATAACTCTGCAGGTTTGTGAATTACAGTGCCCCTGAGCTCCTTTCTTCAACTCGCTTTCTTGTGACCTGGCCGCAACACCGCAGGATGGCTTCAGGCCCTAATATGGTTCAGGCACGGCACGCTGAGCCTTTGGTTATTTCCTCTTCCTGGTGGGAAATGAGAGTTAAATTTGCCCGTCCAGACACCTCCAGCTAGTCTCTCATTGGTTCTCGCTATTCCTGTTCATCTTCCACAGAAATTGCAAACTGGGCCAAACAGGAGGTTAAAGGCGCTGACTCTCCAAGTGGGGAGAGTGTTAGTAAAGTGTCTGGAATGTTGCACCCGAGTACCAGGGGAGGAAAACTGAGACATATTTGAACACGTCTCCCGATCACATGGTTGATCATACTCTGGGTTCCACATGCATGTTTTAGCTGAAGGAAGAATACCTAAAACCTGGGTAGTTGAAACCCGTGGAATGGGTACCATGCAATATGACTTCAAAGGGTCTTCATTTGCTCACCGAACCTCTCCAATCCTATCACTGCTGCGTTTATGCCCCTGTACACATGCTTGATTCTCTTTCGGAGACATAGCAATCTATAGGTTTTAAGATACTTACTAGTCAGGTACATTCTTAGGCGTTTAATATGCAGTGTTGAGTCCATTTTGTTGAGCAAGGAGTAGCTCTTGTCTATTCCATATTTGGCTTAAGGAACTTTATCTGTGCTCATTTCAATCTCTGGTTTTATGCAGCACCCCAACTCACCTTTCCCCTTAAGCAAGCATAAGTTGGTTTTCTAAATTTGAGACCCTGTTCTGTTCTGTAATTCAGTTCCTGTGTAGCCAAGTTTCCATTCCGTGTATTACTGATATCTTATGATGTTTCTTTTTCTGTGTGACTTATTTCAGTTAGAATCATCATACATGAATCCACTCATTGCGCTGCTAAGGGCCTGATGACACAGATTTCATTGCTGAGTGATATTGCTTTGTAAGTGAATACCACAACTTCTTTATCCATTTTTAACTTTCTGTGATGTTGAACTTGTACTGTAAACGAGGTTCTTGTAAACAGAGCCGTTCCAAACTTTGGGGTGGCTGTGTCTTTTTGATTTTAATTTCCCTAAGCTATAGGACCATATGTGGAAGTGCCCTAGGTTCTGTTGCTTTGTTTTTTAGATGTTTCAGGAAACACCATACACTTCTCCCGAGTGTCTGTTGGCAATTTACATCCCGCCCATCAGCATAACAAGGCTCCCAGTTCTCCATGGCCTGTTGCCTTTCTGGATTTTACACTTTTTTCAGATGGCCCTTTTGACCGGGGGGAAGTGAGACTTCATTGTAGTGCAGATTTCCTTTGCAAGCTTGCTTGGTTGGCCAAAAAGGGCGTATACGTTTCTTCCTGAATATATTCAGGAAGAAACGCATACGCCCTTTTTGGCCAAGTGCATCATTGTGGACGTTCTGCCTCTTTTCCTATGCTTTCAATGCAATTCCAGTCTACCTCCTGAAATCGGTTTCCTGCAATTCTGCCCCGCTTTCAAGTCCTCTTGGCAGCCTTACTTCAGTCTATTTTTGGACGATAGCTGTCATTTATAACTCTGCAGGTTTGTGAATTACAGTGCCCCTGAGCTCCTTTCTTCAACTCGCTTTCTTTTGAGCTGGCCGCAACACCGCAGGATGGCTTCAAGCCCTAATCTGGTTCCGGTACGGCACGCTGAGCCTTTGGTTAATTCCTCTTCCTGTTGGGAAATGAGAGTTAAATTTGCCCGTTCAGACACCTCCAGCTAGTCTCTCATTGGTTCTCGCTATTCCTGTTCATCTTCCGCAGAAATTGCAAACTGGGCCAAACAGGAGGTTAAAGGGACTGACTCTCCAAGTCGGGAGAGTGTTAGTAAAGCGTCTGGAATGTTGCACCCGAGTACCAGGGTACGAAAACTGAGACATATTTGAACACGTCTCCCGATCACATGGCTGATCATACTCTAGGTTCCACATGCATGTTTTAGCTGAAGGAAGATTACCTTAAACCTGGGTAGTTGAAACCCGTGGAATGGGTACCATGCAATATGACTTTAAAGGGTCTTCATTTGCTCACCGAACCTCTCCAATCCTATCACTGCTGCGTTTACGCCCCTGTACACACGCTTGATTCTCTTTTGGAGACATAGCAATCCATAGGTTTTAAGATACTTACTAGTCAGGTACATTCTTAGGCGTTTAATATGGGGTGTTGAGTCCATTTCGTTGAGCAAGGAGTAGCTCTTGTCTATTCCATATTTGGCTTAAGGAACTTTATCTGTGCTCATTTCAATCTCTGGTTTTATGCAGCACCCCAACTCACCTTTCCCCTTAAGCAAGCATGAGTTGGTTTTCTTAATTTGAGACCCTGTTCTGTTTTGGAATGCAGTTCCTGTGTAGCCAAGTTTCCATTCCGTGTATTAGTGATATCTTATGATGTTTCTTTTTCTGTGTGTACTTATTTCAGTTAGAATCATCGTACCTGAATCCACTCATTATGCTGCTACGGGCCTGATGACATAGATTTCATTGCTGATTGATACTGCATTGTACATGAGTACCACAACTTCTTTATCCATTTTTCACTTTCTGTGATATTGAACTTGTACGGTAATCGAGGTTCTTGTAAACAGAGGCGTCCCAAACTTTGGGGTGGCTGTGTCTTTTTTATTTTAGTTTCCCTAAGCTATAGGACCATAAGTGGCAGTGCCCTAGGCTCTGTTGCTTTGTTTTTTAGATGTTTCAGGAAACACCATACACTTCTCCGGAGTGGCTATTGGCAATTTACATCCCGCCCATCAGCATAACAAGGCTCCCAGTTCTCCATGTCCTGTCCTGCCTTTCTGGATTTTACACTTTTTTCAGATGGCCCTTTTGACCGGGGGGAAGTGAGACTTCATTGTAGTGCAGATTTCCTTTGCAAGCTTGCTTGGTTGGCCAAAAAGGGCGTATGCGGTTTTTCCTGAATATATTCAGGAAAAAACGCATACGCCCTTTTTGGCCAAGTGCATCACTGTGGACGTTCTGCCTCTTTTCCTATGCTTGAAATGCAATTCCTGTCTACCTCCTGAAATCGGTTTCCTGCAATTCTGCCCCGCTTTCAAGTCCTCTTGGCAGCCTTACTTCAGTATATTTTTGGACGATAGCTGTCATTTATAACTCTGCAGGTTTGTGAATTACAGTGCCCCTGAGCTCCTTTCTTCAACTCGCTTTCTTGTGACCTGGCCGCAACACCGCAGGATGTCTTCAGGCCCTAATGTGGTTCCGGCATGGCATGCTGAGCCTTTGGTTAATTCCTCATCCTGGTGGGAAATGAGAGTTAAATTTGCCCGTTCAGACACCTCCAGCTAGTCTCTCATTGGTTCTCGCTATTCCTGTTCATCTTCCGCAGAAATTGCAAACTGGGGCAAACAGGAGGTTAAAGTCACTGACTCTCCAAGTAGGGAGAGTGTTAGTAAAGCATCTGGAATGTTGCACCCGAGTACCAGGGGAGGAAACCTGAGACATATTTGAACACGTCTCCCGTTCACACGGTTGATCATACTCTGGGTTCCACATGCATGTTTTAGCTGAAGGAAGAATACCTTAAACCTGGAGAGTTGAAACCCGTGGAATGGGTACCATGCAATATGACTTCAAAGGGTCTTCATTTGCTCACCGAACCTCTCTAATCCTATCACTGCTGCGTTTATGCCCCTGTACACACGCTTGATTCTCTTTTGGAGACATAAGAATCCATAGGTTTTAAGATACTTACTAGTCAGGTACATTCTTAGGCGTTTAATATGGGGTGTTGAGTCCATTTCGTTGAGCAAGGAGTAGCTCTTGTCTATTCCATATTTGGCTTAAGGAACTTTATCTGTGCTCATTTCAATCTCTGTTTTTATGCAGCACCCCAACTCACCTTTCCCCTTAAGCAAGCATAAGTTGGTTTTCTAAATTTGAGACCCTGTTCTGTTTTGGAATTCAGTTCCTGTGTAGCCAAGTTTACATTCCGTGTAGTAGTGATATCTTATAATGTTTCTTTTTCTGTGTGACTTATTTCAGTTAGAATCATCGTACCTGAATCCACTCATTGTGCTGCTATGGGCCTGATGACATAGATTTCATTGCTGAGTGATACTGCATTGTACGTAAGTACCACAAGTTCTTTATCCATTTTTCACTTTCTGTGATATTGAATTTGTATGGTAAACGAGGTTCTTGTAAACAGAGGCGTCCCAAACTTTGGGGTGGCTGTGTCTTTTTGATTTTAATTTCCCTAAGCTATAGGACCATAAGTGGAAGTGCCCTAGGCTCTGTTGTTTTGTTTTTTAGATGTTTCAGGAAACACCATACACTTCTCCCGAGTGGTTGTTGGCAATTTACATCCCGCCCATCAGCATAACAAGGCTCCCAGTTCTCCATGGCCTGTCCTGCCTTTCTGGATTTTACACATTTTTCAGATGGCCCTTTTGACCGGGGGGAAGTGAGACTTCATTGTAGTGCAGATTTCCTTTGCAAGCTTGCTTGGTTGGCCAAAAAGGGCGTATGCGTTTTTTCCTGAATATATTCAGGAAAAAACGCATACGCCCTTTTTGGCCAAGTGCATCATTGTGGACGTTCTGCCTCTTTTCCTATGCTTTCAATGCAATTCCAGTCTACCTCCTGAAATCGGTTTCCTGCAATTCTGCCCCGCTTTCAAGTCCTCTTGGCAGCCTTACTTCAGTATATTTTTGGACGATAGCTGTCATTTATAACTCTGCAGGTCTGTGAATTACAGTGTCCCTGAGCTCCTTTCTTCAACTCGCTTTCTTGTGAGCTGGCCGCAAGACCGCAGGATGGCTTCAGGCCCTAATCTGCTTCTGCCACGGCACGCTGAGCCTTTGGTTAATTCCTCATCCTGGTGGGAAATGAGAGTTAAATTTGCCCGTCCAGACACCTCCAGCTAGTCTCTCATTGGTTCTTGCTATTCCTGTTCATCTTCCGCAGAAATTGCAAACTTGGCCAAACAGGAGGTTAAAGGCGCTGACTCTCCAAGTGGGGAGAGTGTTAGTAAAGCGTCTGGAATGTTGCACCCGAGTACCAGGGTACGAAAACTGAGACATATTTGAACACGTCTCCCGATCACATGGTTGATCATACCCTAGGTTCCACATGCATGTTTTAGATGAAGGAAGAATACCTTAAACCTAGGTAGTTGAAACCCGTGGAATGGGTACCATGCAATATGACTTCAAAGGGTCTTCATTTGCTCACCGAACCTCTCCAATCCTATCACTGCTGCGTTTATGCCCCTGTACACACGCTTGATTCTCTTTTGGAGACTTAGCAATCCATAGGTTTTAAGATACTTACTAACCAGGTACATTCTTAGGCGTTTAATATGGCGTTTTGAGTCCATTTCGTTGAGCAAGGAGTAGCTCTTGTCTATTCCATATTTGGCTTAAGGAACTTTATCTGTGCTCATTTCAATCTCTGGTTTTATGCAGCACCCCAACTCACCTTTCCCCTTAAGCAAGCATAAGTTGGTTTTCTAAATTTGAGACCCTGTTCTGTTCTGTAATTCAGTTCCTGTGTAGCCAAGTTTACATTCCGTGTATTACTGATATCTTATGATGTTTCTTTTTCTGTGTGACTTATTTCAGTTAGAATCATCATACATGAATCCACTCATTGTGCTGCTAAGGGCCTGATGACATAGATTTCATTGCTGAGTGATACTGCATTGTACGTAAGTACCACAAGTTCTTTATCCATTTTTCACTTTCTGTGATATTGAATTTGTATGGTAAACGAGGTTCTTGTAAACAGAGGCGTCCCAAACTTTGGGGTGGCTGTGTCTTTTTGATTTTAATTTCCCTAAGCTATAGGACCATAAGTGGAAGTGCCCTAGGCTCTGTTGCTTTGTTTTTTAGATGTTTCAGGAAACACCATACACTTCTCCCGAGTGTCTGTTGGCAATTTACATCCCACCCATCAGCATAACAAGGCTCCCAGTTCTCCATGGCCTGTCCTGCCTTTCTGGATTTTACACTTTTTTCAGATGGCCCTTTTGACCGGGGGGAAGTGAGACTTCATTGTAGTGCAGATTTCCTTTGCAAGCTTGCTTGGTTGGCCAAAAAGGGCGTATGCGTTTTTTCCTGAATATATTCAGGAAAAAACGCATACGCCCTTTTTGGCCAAGTGCATCATTGTGGACGTTCTGCCTCTTTTCCTATGCTTTCAATGCAATTCCAGTCTACCTCCTGAAATCGGTTTCCTGCAATTCTGCCCCGCTTTCAAGTCCTCTTGGCAGCCTTACTTCAGTCTATTTTTGGACGATAGCTGTCATTTATAACTCTGCAGGTTTGTGAATTACAGTGCCCCTGAGCTCCTTTCTTCAACTCGCTTTCCTTTGAGCAGGCCGCAACACCGCAGGATGGCTTCAGGCCCTAATCTGGTTCCGGCACGGCACGCTGAGCCTTTGGTTATTTCCTCTTCCAGGTGGGAAATGAGAGTTAAATTTGCCCGTCCAGACACCTCCAGCTAGCCTCTCATTGATTCTCTCTATTCCTGTTCATCTTCCGCAGAAATTGCAAACTGGGCCAAACAGGAGGTTAAAGGCGCTGACTCTCCAAGTGGGGAGAGTGTTAGTAAAGCGTCTGGAATGTTGCACCCGAGTACCAGGGGAGAAGAACTGAGACATATTTGAACACGTCTCCCGATCACACGGTTGATCATACTCTAGGTTCCACATGCATGTTTTAGCTGAAGGAAGAATACCTTAAACCTGGGTAGTTGAAACCCGTGGAATGGGTACCATGCAATATGACTTCAAAGGGTCTTCATTTGCTCACCGAACCTCTCCAATCCTATCACTGCTGCGTTTATGCCCCTGTATACATGCTTGATTCTCTTTCGGAGACATAGCAATCCATAGCTTTTAAGATACTTACTAGTCAGGTACATTCTTAGGCGTTTAATATGCGGTGTTGAGTCCATTTCGTTGAGCAAGCAGTAGCTCTTCTCTATTCCATATTTGGCTTAAGGAACTTTATCTGTGCTCATTTCAATCTCTGGTTTTATGCAGCACCCCAACTCACCTTTCCCCTTAAGCAAGCATAAGTTGGTTTTCTAAATTTGAGACCCTGTTCTGTTCTGTAATTCAGTTCCTGTGTAGCCAAGTTTACATTCCGTGTATTACTGATATCTTATGATGTTTCTTTTTCTGTGTGACTTATTTCAGTTAGAATCATCATAGCTGAATCCACTCATTGTGCTGCTAAGGGCCTGATGACATAGATTTCATTGCTGAGTGATATTGCTTTGTAAGTAAATACCACAACTTCTTTATCCATTTTTCACTTTCTGCGATGTTGAACTTGTACTGTAAACGAGGTTCTTGTAAACAGAGGCGTCCCAAACTTTGGGGTGGCTGTGTCTTTTTGATTTTAATTTCCCTAAGCTATAGGACCATAAGTAGAAGTGCCCTAGGCTCTGTTGCTTTGTTTTTTAGATGTTTCAGGAAACACCATACACTTCTCCCCAGTGTCTGTTGGCAACTTACATCCCGCCCATCAGCATAACAAGGCTCCCAGTTCTCCATGGCCTGTCCTGCCTTTCTGGATTTTACACTTTTTTCAGATGGCCCTTTTGACCGGGGGGGTTGAGACTTCATTGTAGTGCAGATTTCCTTTGCAAGCTTGCTTGGTTGGCCAAAAAGGGCGTATGCGTTTTTTCCTGAATATATTCAGGAAAAAACGCATACGCCCTTTTTGGCCAAGTGCATCATTGTGGACGTTCTGCCTCTTTTCCTATGCTTTCAATGCAATTCCAGTCTACCTCCTGAAATCAGTTTCCTGCAATTCTGCCCCGCTTTCAAGTCCTCTTGGCAGCCTTACTTCAGTCTATTTTTGGACGATAACTGTCATTTATAACTCTGCAGGTTTGTGAATTACAGTGCCCCTGAGCTCCTTTCTTCAACTCACTTTCTTGTGACCTGGCCGCAACACCGCAGGATGGCTTCAGGCCCTAATATGGTTCAGGCACGGCACGCTGAGCCTTTGGTTATTTCCTCTTCCTGTTGGGAAATGAGAGTTAAATTTGCCCGTCCAGACACCTCCAGCTAGTCTCTCATTGGTTCTCCCTATTCCTGTACATCTTCCGCAGAAATTGCAAACTGAGCCAAACAGGAGGTTAAAGGCGCTGACTCTCCAAGTGGGGAGAGTGTTAGTAAAGCGTCTGGAATGTTGCACCCGAGTACCAGGGGAGGAAAACTGAGACATATTTGAACACGTCTCCCGTTCACACGGTTGATCATACTCTGGGTTCCACATGCATGTTTTAGCTGAAGGAAGAATTCCTTAAACCTGTAGAGTTGAGACCCGTGGAATGGGTACCATGCAATATGACTTCAAAGGGTCTTCATTTGCTCACCGAACCTCTCCAATCCTATCACTGCTGCGTTTATGCCCCTGTACACATGCTTGATTCTCTTTCGGAGACATAGCAATCCATAGGTTTTAAGATACTTACTAGTCAGGTACATTCTTAGGCGTTTAATATGCAGTGTTGAGTCCATTTCGTTGAGCAAGCAGTAGCTCTTGTCTATTCCATATTTGGCTTAAGGAACTTTATCTGTGCTCATTTCAATCTCTGGTTTTATGCAGCACTCCAACTCACCTTTACCCTTAAGCAAGCATAAGTTGGTTTTCTAAATTTGAGACCCTGTTCTGTTCTGTAATTCAGTTCCTGTGTAGCCAAGTTTACATTCCGTGTATTACTGATATCTTATGATGTTTCTTTTTCTGTGTGACTTATTTCAGTTAGAATCATCATACCTGAGTCCACTCATTGTGCTGCTAAGGGCCTGATCACATAGATTTCATTGCTGAGTGATATTGCTTTGTAAGTAAATACCACAACTTCTTTATCCATTTTTCACTTTCTGCAATGTTGAACATGTAGTGTAAACGAGGTTCTTGTAAACAGAGGCGTCCTAAACTTTGGGGTGGCTGTGTCTTTTTGATTTTAATTTCCCTAAGCTATAGGACCATAAGTGGCAGTGACCAAGGCTCTGTTGCTTTGTTTTTTAGATGTTTCAGGAAACATCATACACTTCTCCCGAGTGTCTGTTGGCAATTTACATCCCGCCCATCAGCATAACAAGGCTCCCAGTTCTCCATGGCCTGTCCTGCCTTTCTGGATTTTACACTTTTTTCAGATGGCCCTTTTGACCGAGGGGAAGTGAGACTTCATTGTAGTGCAGAGTTCCTTTGCAAGCTTGCTTGGTTGGCCAAAAAGGGCGTATGCGTTTTTGCCTGAATATATTCAGAATAAAACGCATACGCCCTTTTTGGCCAAGTGCATCATTGTGGACGTTCTGCCTCTTTTCCTATGCTTTCAATGCAATTCCAGTCTACCTCCTGAAATCGGTTTCCTACAATTCTGCCCCGCTTTCAAGTCCTCTTGGCAGCCTTACTTCAGTCTATTTTTGGACGATAGCTGTCATTTATAAGTCTGCAGGTTTGTGATTTACAGTGCCCATGAGCTCCTTTCTTCAACTCGCTTTCTTTTGAGCAGGCCGCAACACCACAGGATGGCTTCAGGCCCTAATCTGGTTCCCGCACGGCACGCTGAGCCTTTGGTTATTTCCTCTTCCTGGTGGGAAATGAGAGTTAAATTTGCCCGTCCAGACACCTCCAGCTAGTCTCTAATTGGTTCTCGCTATTCCTGTACATCTTCCGCAGAAATTGCAAACTGGGCCAAACAGGAGGTTAAAGGCGCTGACTCTCCAAGTGGGGAGAGTGTTAGTAAAGCGTCTGGAATGTTGCACCTGAGTACCAGGTGAGAAAAACTGAGACATATTTGAACACGTCTCCCGTTCACACGGTTGATCATACTCTGGGTTCCACATGCATGTTTTAGCTGAAGGAAGAATTCCTTAAACCTGTAGAGTTGAGACCCGTGGAATGGGTACCATGCAATATGACTTCAAAGGGTCTTCATTTGCTCACCGAACCTCTCCAATCCTATCACTGCTGCGTTTATGCCCCTGTACACATGCTTGATTCTCTTTCGGAGACATAGCAATCCATAGGTTTTAAGATACTTACTAGTCAGGTACATTCTTAGGCGTTTAATATGCAGTGTTGAGTCCATTTCGTTGAGCAAGCAGTAGCTCTTGTCTATTCCATATTTGGCTTAAGGAACTTTATCTGTGCTCATTTCAATCTCTGGTTTTATGCAGCACTCCAACTCACCTTTACCCTTAAGCAAGCATAAGTTGGTTTTCTAAATTTGAGACCCTGTTCTGTTCTGTAATTCAGTTCCTGTGTAGCCAAGTTTACATTCCGTGTATTACTGATATCTTATGATGTTTCTTTTTCTGTGTGACTTATTTCAGTTAGAATCATCATACCTGAGTCCACTCATTGTGCTGCTAAGGGCCTGATCACATAGATTTCATTGCTGAGTGATATTGCTTTGTAAGTAAATACCACAACTTCTTTATCCATTTTTCACTTTCTGCAATGTTGAACATGTAGTGTAAACGAGGTTCTTGTAAACAGAGGCGTCCTAAACTTTGGGGTGGCTGTGTCTTTTTGATTTTAATTTCCCTAAGCTATAGGACCATAAGTGGCAGTGACCAAGGCTCTGTTGCTTTGTTTTTTAGATGTTTCAGGAAACATCATACACTTCTCCCGAGTGTCTGTTGGCAATTTACATCCCGCCCATCAGCATAACAAGGCTCCCAGTTCTCCATGGCCTGTCCTGCCTTTCTGGATTTTACACTTTTTTCAGATGGCCCTTTTGACCGAGGGGAAGTGAGACTTCATTGTAGTGCAGAGTTCCTTTGCAAGCTTGCTTGGTTGGCCAAAAAGGGCGTATGCGTTTTTGCCTGAATATATTCAGAATAAAACGCATACGCCCTTTTAGGCCAAGTGCATCATTGTGGACGTTCTGCCTCTTTTCCTATGCTTTCAATGCAATTCCAGTCTACCTCCTGAAATTGGTTTCCTGCAATTCTGCCCCGCTTTCAAGTCCTCTTGGCAGCCTTACTTCAGTCTATTTTTGGACGATAGCTGTCATTTATAAGTCTGCAGGTTTGTGATTTACAGTGCCCATGAGCTCCTTTCTTCAACTCGCTTTCTTTTGAGCAGGCCGCAACACCACAGGATGGCTTCAGGCCCTAATCTGGTTCCGGCACGGCACGCTGAGCCTTTGGTTATTTCCTCTTCCTGTTGGGAAATGCGAGTTAAATTTGCCCGTCCAGACACCTCCAGCTAGTCTCTCATTGGTTCTCCCTATTCCTGTACATCTTCCGCAGAAATTGCAAACTGGACCAAACAGGAGGTTAAAGGCGCTGACTCTCCAAGTGGGGAGAGTGTTAGTAAAGCGTCTGGAATGTTGCACCCGAGTACCAGGGGAGGAAAACTGAGACATATTTGAACACGTCTCCCATTCACACGGTTGATCATACTCTGGGTTCCACATGCATGTTTTAGATGAAGGAAGAATTCCTTAAACCTGCAGAGTTGAGACCCGTGGAATGGGTACCATGCAATATGACTTCAAAGGGTCTTCATTTGCTCACCGAACCTCTCCAATCCTATCACTGCTGCGTTTATGCCCCTGTACACATGCTTGATTCTCTTTCGGAGACATAGCAATCCATAGGTTTTAAGATACTTACTAGTCAGGTACATTCTTAGGCGTTTAATATGCAGTGTTGAGTCCATTTCGTTGAGCAAGCAGTAGCTCTTGACTATTCCATATTTGGCTTAAGGAACTTTATCTGTGCTCATTTCAATCTCTGGTTTTATGCAGCACTCCAACTCACCTTTACCCTTAAGCAAGCATAAGTTGGTTTTCTAAATTTGAGACCCTGTTCTGTTCTGTAATTCAGTTCCTGTGTAGCCAAGTTTACATTCCGTGTATTACTGATATCTTATGATGTTTCTTTTTCTGTATGACTTATTTCAGTTAGAATCATCATACCTGAGTCCACTCATTGTGCTGCTAAGGGCCTGATCACATAGATTTCATTGCTGAGTGATATTGCTTTGTAAGTAAATACCACAACTTCTTTATCCATTTTTCACTTTCTGCAATGTTGAACATGTAGTGTAAACGAGGTTCTTGTAAACAGAGGCGTCCTAAACTTTGGGGTGGCTGTGTCTTTTTGATTTTAATTTCCCTAAGCTATAGGACCATAATTGGCAGTGACCAAGGCTCTGTTGCTTTGTTTTTTAGATGTTTCAGGAAACACCATACACTTCTCCCGAGTGTCTGTTGGCAATTTACATCCCGCCCATCAGCATAACAAGGCTCCCAGTTCTCCATGGCCTGTCCTGCCTTTCTGGATTTTACACTTTTTTCAGATGGCCCTTTTGACCGAGGGGAAGTGAGACTTCATTGTAGTGCAGAGTTCCTTTGCAAGCTTGCTTGGTTGGCCAAAAAGGGCGTATGCGTTTTTGCCTGAATATATTCAGGATAAAATGCATACGCCCTTTTTGGCCAAGTGCATCATTGTGGACGTTCTGCCTCTTTTCCTATGCTTTCAATGCAATTCCAGTCTACCTCCTGAAATCGGTTTCCTGCAATTCTGCCCCGCTTTCAAGTCCTCTTGGCAGCCTTACTTCAGTCTATTTTTGGACGATAGCTGTCATTTATAACTCTGCAGGTTTGTGATTTACATTGCCCCTGAGCTCCTTTCTTCAACTCACTTTCTTTTGAGCAGGCCGCAACACCACAGGATGGCTTCAGGCCCTAATCTGGTTCCGGCACGGCACGCTGAGCCTTTGGTTATTTCCTCTTCCTGGTGGGAAATGAGAGTTAAATTTGCCCGTCCAGACACCTCCAGCTAGTCTCTAATTGGTTCTCGCTATTCCTGTACATCTTCCGCAGAAATTGCAAACTGGGCCAAACAGGAGGTTAGAGGCGCTGACTCTCCAAATGGGGAGAGTGTTAGTAAAGCGTCTGGAATGTTGCACCCGAGTACCAGGGGAGGAAAACTGAGACATATTTGAACACGTCTCCCGTTCACACGGTTGATCATACTCTGGGTTCCACATGCATGTTTTAGCTGAAGGAAGAATTCCTTAAACCTGCAGAGTTGAGACCCGTGGAATGGGTACCATGCAATATGACTTCAAAGGGTCTTCATTTGCTCACCGAACCTCTCCAATCCTATCACTGCTGCGTTTATGCCCCTGTACACATGCTTGATTCTCTTTCGGAGACATAGCAATGCATAGGTTTTAAGATACTTACTAGTCAGGTACATTCTTAGGCGTTTAATATGCAGTGTTGAGTCCATTTCGTTGAGCAAGCAGTAGCTCTTGTCTATTCCATATTTGGCTTAAGGAACTTTATCTGTGCTCATTTCAATCTCTGGTATTATGCAGCACTCCAACTCACCTTTACCCTTAAGCAAGCATAAGTTGGTTTTCTAAATTTGAGACCCTGTTCTCTTCTGTAATTCAGTTCCTGTGTAGCCAAGTTTACATTCCGTGTATTACTGATATCTTATGATGTTTCTTTTTCTGTGTGACTTATTTCAGTTAGAATCATCATACCTGTATCCACTCATTGTGCTGCTAAGGGCCTGATCATATAGATTTCATTGCTGAGTGATATTGCTTTGTAAGTAAATACCACAACTTCTTTATCCATTTTTCACTTTCTGCGATGTTGAACTTGTACTGTAAACGAGGTTCTTGTAAACAGAGGCGTCCTAAACTTTGGGGTGGCTGTGTCTTTTTGATTTTAATTTCCCTAAGCTATAGGACCATAAGTGGCAGTGACCAAGGCTCTGTTGCTTTGTTTTTTAGATGTTTCAGGAAACCCCATACACTTCTCCCAAGTGTCTGTTGGTTATTTACATCCCGCCCATCAGCATAACAAGGCTCCCAGGTCTCCGTGGCCTGTCCTGCCTTTCTGGATTTTACACTTTTTTCAGATGGCCCTTTTGACCGGGGGGAAGTGAGACTTCATTGTAGTGCAGATTTCCTTTGCAAGCTTGCTTGGTTGGCCAAAAGTGCGTATGCGTTTTTTCCTGAATATATTCAGGAAAAAACGCATACGCCCTTTTTGGCCAAGTGCATCATTGTGGACGTTCTGCCTCTTTTCCTATGCTTTCAATGCAATTCCAGTCTACCTCCTGAAATCGGTTTCCTGCAATTCTGCCCCGCTTTCAAGTCCTCTTGGCAGCCTTACTTCAGTCTATTTTTGGACGATAGCTGTCATTTATAACTCTGCAGGTTTGTGATTTACAGTGCCCCTGAGCTCCTTTCTTCAACTCGCTTTCTTTTGAGCAGGCCGCAACACCGCAGGATGGCTTCAGGCCCTAATCTGGTTCCTGCACGGCACGCTGAGCCTTTGGTTATTTCCTCTTCCTGGTGGGAAATGAGAGTTAAATTTGCCCGTCCAGACACCTCCAGCTAGTCTCTCATTGGTTCTCCCTATTCCTGTTCATCTTCCGCAGAAATTGCAAACTGGGCCAAACAGGAGGTTAAAGGCGCTGACTCTCCGAGTGGGGAGAGTGTTAGTAAAGCGTCTGGAATGTTGCACCCGAGTACCAGGGGAGGAAAACTGAGACATATTTGAACACGTCTCCCGTTCACACGGTTGATCATACTCTGGGTTCCACATGCATGTTTTAGCTGAAGGAAGAATACCTTAAACCTGGAGAGTTGAGACCCGTGGAATGGGTACCATGCAATATGACTTCAAAGTGTCTTCATTTGCTCACCGAACCTCTCCAATCCTATCACTGAGGCGTTTACGCCCCTGTACACAGGCTTGATTCTCTTTTGGAGACATAGCAATACATAGGTTTTAAGATACTTACTAGTCAGGTACATTCTTAGGCGTTTAATATGGGGTGTTGAGTCCATTTCGTTGAGAAAGGAGTAGCTCTTGTCTATTCCATATTTGGCTTAAGGAACTTTATCTGTGCTCATTTCAATCTCTGGTTTTACGCAGCACCCCAACTCACCTTTCCCCTTAAGCAAGCATAAGTTGGTTTTCTAAATTTGAGACCCTGTTCTGTTTTGGAATTCATTTCCTGTGTAGCCAAGTTTACATTCCGTGTATTAGTGATATCTTATGATGTTTCTTTTTCTGTGTGACTTATTTCAGTTAGAATCATCGTACTTGAATCCACTCATTATGCTGCTACGGGCCTGATGACATAGATTTCATTGCTGAGTGATACTGCATTGTACGTAAGTACCACAAGTTCTTTATCCATTTTTCACTTTCTGTGATATTGAACTTGTACGGTAAAAGAGATTCTTGTAAACAGAGCCGTCCCAAACTTTGGGGTGGCTGTGTCTTTTTTATTTTAATTTCCCTAAGCTATAGGACCATAAGTGGCAGTGCCCTAGGCTCTGTTGCTTTGTTTTTTAGATGTTTCAGGAAACACCATACACTTCTCCCGAGTGTCTGTTGGCAATTTACATCCCGCCCATCAGCATAAAAAGGCTCCCAGTTCTCCATGGCCTGTCCTGCCTTTCTGGATTTTACACTTTTTTCAGATGGCCCTTTTGACCGGGGGGAAGTGAGACTTCATTGTAGTGCAGATTTCCTTTGCAAGCTTGCTTGGTTGGCCAAAAAGGGCGTATGCGTTTTTTCCTGAATATATTCAGGAAAAAACGCATACGCCCTTTTTGGCCAAGTACATCATTGTGGACGTTCTGCCTCTTTTCCTATGCTTTCAATGCAATTCCAGTCTACCTCCTGAAATCGGATTCCTGCAATTCTGCCCCGCTTTCAAGTCCTCTTGGCAGCCTTACTTCAGTCTATTTTTGGACGATAGCTGTCATTTATAACTCTGCAGGTTTGTGAATTACAGTGCCCCTGAGCTCCTTTCTTCAACTCGCTTTCTTTTGAGCAGGCTGCAACACCGCAGGATGGCTTCAGGCCCTAATCTGGTTCCCGCACGGTACGCTGAGCCTTTGGTTATTTCCTCTTCCTGGTGGGAAATGAGAGTTAAATTTGCCCGTCCAGACACCTCCAGCTAGTCTCTCATTGGTTCTCCCTATTCCTGTTCATCTTCCGCAGAAATTGCAAACTGGGCCAAACAGGTGGTTAAAGGCGCTGACTCTCCAAGTGGGGAGAGTGTTAGTAAAGCGTCTGGAATGTTGCACCCGAGTACCAGGGGAGGAAAACTGAGACATATTTGAACACGTCTCCCGTTCACACGGTTGATCATACTCTGGGTTCCACATGCATGTTTTAGCTGAAGGAAGAATACCTTAAACCTGGAGAGTTGAGACCCGTGGAATGGGTACCATGCAATATGACTTCAAAGGGTCTTCATTTGCTCACCGAACCTCTCCAATCCTATCACTGAGGCGTTTACGCCCCTGTACACAGGCTTGATTCTCTTTTGGAGACATAGCAATACATAGGTTTTAAGATACTTACTAGTCAGGTACATTCTTAGGCGTTTAATATGGGGTGTTGAGTCCATTTCGTTGAGAAAGGAGTAGCTCTTGTCTATTCCATATTTGGCTTAAGGAACTTTATCTGTGCTCATTTCAATCTCTGGTTTTACGCAGCACCCCAACTCACCTTTCCCCTTAAGCAAGCATAAGTTGGTTTTCTAAATTTGAGACCCTGTTCTGTTTTGGAATTCAGTTCCTGTGTAGCCAAGTTTACATTCCGTGTATTAGTGATATCTTATGATGTTTCTTTTTCTGTGTGACTTATTTCAGTTAGAATCATCGTACTTGAATCCACTCATTATGCTGCTACGGGCCTGATGACATAGATTTCATTGCTGAGTGATACTGCATTGTACGTAAGTACCACAAGTTCTTTATCCATTTTTCACTTTCTGTGATATTGAACTTGTACGGTAAACGAGATTCTTGTAAACAGAGGCGTCCCAAACTTTGGGGTGGCTGTGTCTTTTTGATTTTAATTTCCCTAAGCTATAGGACCATAAGTAGCAGTGCCCTAGGCTCTGTTGCTTTGTTTTTTAGATGTTTCAGGAAACACCATACACTTCTCCCGAGTGTCTGTTGGCAATTTACATCCCGCCCATCAGCATAAAAAGGCTCCCAGTTCTCCATGGCCTGTCCTGCCTTTCTGGATTTTACACTTTTTTCAGATGGCCCTTTTGACCGGGGGGAAGTGCGACTTCATTGTAGTGCAGATTTCCTTTGCAAGCTTGCTTGGTTGGCCAAAAAGGGCTTATGCGTTTTTTCCTGAATATATTCAGGAAAAAACGCATAAGCCCTTTTTGGCCAAGTACATCATTGTGGACGTTCTGCCTCTTTTCCTATGCTTTCAATGCAATTCCAGTCTACCTCCTGAAATCAGATTCCTGCAATTCTGCCCCGCTTTCAAGTCCTCTTGGCAGCCTTACTTCAGTCTATTTTTGGACGATAGCTGTCATTTATAACTCTGCAGGTTTGTGAATTACAGTGCCCCTGAGCTCCTTTCTTCAACTCGCTTTCTTTTGAGCAGGCCGCAACACCGCAGGATGGCTTCAGGCCCTAATCTGGTTCCGGCACGGCACACTGAGCCTTTGGTTATTTCCTCTTCCTGGTGGGAAATGAGAGTTAAATTTGCGCGTCCAGACACCTCCAGCTAGTCTCTCATTGGTTCGCCCTATTCCTGTTCATCTTCCGCAGAAATTGCACACTGGGCGAAACAGGAGGTTAAAGGCGCTGACTCTCCAAGTGGGGAGAGTGTTAGTAAAGCGTCTGGAATGTTGCACCCGAGTACCAGGGGAGAAGAACTGAGACATATTTGAACACGTCTCCCGTTCACACGGTTGATCATACTCTGGGTTCCACATGCATGTTTTAGCTGAAGGAAGAATACCTTAAACCTGGAGAGTTGAGACCCGTGGAATGGGTACCATGCAATATGACTTCAAAGGGTCTTCATTTGCTCACCGAACCTCTCCAATCCTATCACTGAGGCGTTTACGCCCCTGTACACAGGCTTGATTCTCTTTTGGAGACATAGCAATACATAGGTTTTAAGATACTTACTAGTCAGGTACATTCTTAGGCGTTTAATATGGGGTGTTGAGTCCATTTCGTTGAGAAAGGAGTAGCTCTTGTCTATTCCATATTTGGCTTAAGGAACTTTATCTGTGCTCATTTCAATCTCTGGTTTTACGCAGCACCCCAACTCACCTTTCCCCTTAAGCAAGCATAAGTTGGTTTTCTAAATTTGAGACCCTGTTCTGTTTTGGAATTCAGTTCCTGTGTAGCCAAGTTTACATTCCGTGTATTAGTGATATCTTATGATGTTTCTTTTTCTGTGTGACTTATTTCAGTTAGAATCATCGTACCTGAATCCACTCATTATGCTGCTACGGGCCTGATGACATGGATTTCACTGCTGAGTGATAGTGCATTGTACGTAAGTACCACAAGTTCTTTATCCATTTTTCACTTTCTGTGATATTGAACTTGTACAGTAAACGAGATTCTTGTAAACAGAGGCGTCCCAAAGTTTGTGGTGGCTGTGTCTTTTTGATTTTAATTTCCCTAAGCTATAGGACCATAAGTGGCAGTGCCCTAGGCTCTGTTGCTTTGTTTTTTAGATGTTTCAGGAAACACCATACACTTCTCCCGAGTGTCTGGTGGCAATTTACATCCCGCCCATCAGCATAAAAAGGCTCCCAGTTCTCCATGGCCTGTCCTGCCTTTCTGGATTTTACACTTTTTTCAGATGGCCCTTTTGACCGGGGGGAAGTGAGACTTCATTGTAGTGCAGATTTCGTTTGCAAGCTTGCTTGGTTGGCCAAAAAGGGCTTATGCGTTTTTTCCTGAATATATTCAGGAAAAAACGCATAAGCCCTTTTTGGCCAAGTACATCATTGTGGACGTTCTGCCTCTTTTCCTATGCTTTCAATGCAATTCCAGTCTACCTCCTGAAATCGGATTCCTGCAATTCTGCCCCGCTTTCAAGTCCTCTTGGCAGCCTTACTTCAGTCTATTTTTGGACGATAGCTGTCATTTATAACTCTGCAGGTTTGTGAATTACAGTGCCCCTGAGCTCCTTTCTTCAACTCTCTTTCTTTTGAGCTGGCCGCAACACCGCAGGATGGCTTCAAGCCCTAATCTGGTTCCGGTACGGCACGCTGAGCCTTTGGTTAATTCCTCTTCCTGGTGGGAAATGAGAGTTAAATTTGCCCGTTCAGACACCTCCAGCTAGTCTCTCATTGGTTCTCGCTATTCCTGTTCATCTTCCGCAGAAATTGCAAAATGGGCCAAACAGGAGGTTAAAGGGACTGACTCTCCAAGTCGGGAGAGTGTTAGTAAAGCGTCTGGAATGTTGCACCCGAGTACCAGGGTACGAAATTGAGACATATTTGAACACGTCTCCCGATCACATGGCTGATCATACTCTGGGTTCCACATGCATGTTTTAGCTGAAGGAAGAATACCTTAAACCTGGAGAGTTGAAACCCGTGGAATGGGTACCATGCAATATGACTTCAAAGGGTCTTCATTTGCTCACCGAACCTCTCTAATCCTCTCACTGCTGCGTTTATGCCCCTGTACACACGCTTGATTCTCTTTTGGAGACATAAGAATCCATAGGTTTTAAGATACTTACTAGTCAGGTACATTCTTAGGCGTTTAATATGGGGTGTTGAGTCCATTTCGTTGAGCAAGGAGTAGCTCTTGTCTATTCCATATTTGGCTTAAGGAACTTTATCTGTGCTCATTTCAATCTCTGGTTTTATGCAGCACCCCAACTCACCTTTCCCCTTAAGCAAGCATAAGTTGGTTTTCTAAATTTGAGACCCTGTTCTGTTTTGGAATTCAGTTCCTGTGTAGCCAAGTTTACATTCCGTGTATTAGTGATATCTTATGATGTTTCTTTTTCTGTGTGACTTATTTCAGTTAGAATCATCGTACCTGAATCCACTCATTGTGCTGCTATGGGCCTGATGACATAGATTTCATTGCTGAGTGATACTGCATTGTACGTAAGTACCACAAGTTCTTTATCCATTTTTCACTTTCTGTGATATTGAATTTGTATGGTAAACGAGGTTCTTGTAAACAGAGGCGTCCCAAACTTTGGGGTGGCTGTGTCTTTTTGATTTTAATTTCCCTAAGCTATAGGACCATAAGTGGAAGTGCCCTAGGCTCTGTTGTTTTGTTTTTTAGATGTTTCAGGAAACACCATACACTTCTCCCGAGTGGTTGTTGGCAATTTACATCCCGCCCATCAGCATAACAAGGCTCCCAGTTCTCCATGGCCTGTCCTGCCTTTCTGGATTTTACACATTTTTCAGATGGCCCTTTTGACCGGGGGGAAGTGAGACTTCATTGTAGTGCAGATTTCCTTTGCAAGCTTGCTTGGTTGGCCAAAAAGGGCGTATGCGTTTTTTCCTGAATATATTCAGGAAAAAACGCATACGCCCTTTTTGGCCAAGTGCATCATTGTGGACGTTCTGCCTCTTTTCCTATGCTTTCAATGCAATTCCAGTCTACCTCCTGAAATCGGTTTCCTGCAATTCTGCCCCGCTTTCAAGTCCTCTTGGCAGCCTTACTTCAGTCTATTTTTGGACGATAGCTGTCATTTATAACTCTGCAGGTCTGTGAATTACAGTGTCCCTGAGCTCCTTTCTTCAACTCGCTTTCTTGTGAGCTGGCCGCAAGACCGCAGGATGGCTTCAGGCCCTAATCTGCTTCTGCCACGGCACGCTGAGCCTTTGGTTAATTCCTCATCCTGGTGGGAAATGAGAGTTAAATTTGCCCGTCCAGACACCTCCAGCTAGTCTCTCATTGGTTCTTGCTATTCCTGTTCATCTTCCGCAGAAATTGCAAACTGGGCCAAACAGGAGGTTAAAGGCGCTGACTCTCCAAGTGGGGAGAGTGTTAGTAAAGCGTCTGGAATGTTGCACCCGAGTACCAGGGTACGAAAACTGAGACATATTTGAACACGTCTCCCGATCACATGGTTGATCATACCCTAGGTTCCACATGCATGTTTTAGATGAAGGAAGAATACCTTAAACCTAGGTAGTTGAAACCCGTGGAATGGGTACCATGCAATATGACTTCAAAGGGTCTTCATTTGCTCACCGAACCTCTCCAATCCTATCACTGCTGCGTTTATGCCCCTGTACACACGCTTGATTCTCTTTTGGAGACTTAGCAATCCATAGGTTTTAAGATACTTACTAACCAGGTACATTCTTAGGCGTTTAATATGGCGTTTTGAGTCCATTTCGTTGAGCAAGGAGTAGCTCTTGTCTATTCCATATTTGGCTTAAGGAACTTTATCTGTGCTCATTTCAATCTCTGGTTTTATGCAGCACCCCAACTCACCTTTCCCCTTAAGCAAGCATAAGTTGGTTTTCTAAATTTGAGACCCTGTTCTGTTCTGTAATTCAGTTCCTGTGTAGCCAAGTTTACATTCCGTGTATTACTGATATCTTATGATGTTTCTTTTTCTGTGTGACTTATTTCAGTTAGAATCATCATACATGAATCCACTCATTGTGCTGCTAAGGGCCTGATGACATAGATTTCATTGCTGAGTGATACTGCATTGTACGTAAGTACCACAAGTTCTTTATCCATTTTTCACTTTCTGTGATATTGAATTTGTACGGTAAACGAGGTTCTTGTAAACAGAGGCGTCCCAAACTTTGGGGTGGCTGTGTCTTTTTGATTTTAATTTCCCTAAGCTATAGGACCATAAGTGGAAGTGCCCTAGGCTCTGTTGCTTTGTTTTTTAGATGTTTCAGGAAACACCATACACTTCTCCCGAGTGTCTGTTGGCAATTTACATCCCACCCATCAGCATAACAAGGCTCCCAGTTCTCCATGGCCTGTCCTGCCTTTCTGGATTTTACACTTTTTTCAGATGGCCCTTTTGACCGGGGGGAAGTGAGACTTCATTGTAGTGCAGATTTCCTTTGCAAGCTTGCTTGGTTGGCCAAAAAGGGCGTATGCGTTTTTTCCTGAATATATTCAGGAAAAAACGCATACGCCCTTTTTGGCCAAGTGCATCATTGTGGACGTTCTGCCTCTTTTCCTATGCTTTCAATGCAATTCCAGTCTACCTCCTGAAATCGGTTTCCTGCAATTCTGCCCCGCTTTCAAGTCCTCTTGGCAGCCTTACTTCAGTCTATTTTTGGACGATAGCTGTCATTTATAACTCTGCAGGTTTGTGAATTACAGTGCCCCTGAGCTCCTTTCTTCAACTCGCTTTCTTGTGACCTGGCCACAACACCACAGGATGTCTTCAGGCCCTAATCTGGTTCTGGCACGGCATGCTGAGCCTTTGGTTAATTCCTCTTCCTGGTGGGAAATGAGAGTTAAATTTGCCCATCCAGACACCTCCAGCTAGTCTCTCATTGGTTCTCGCTATTCCTGTTCATCTTCCACAGAAATTGCAAACTGCGCCAAACAGGAGGTTAAAGGGACTGACTCTCCAAGTGGGGAGAGTGTTAGTAAAGCGTCTGGAATGTTGCACCCGAGTACCAGGGTACGAAAACTGAGACATATTTGAACACGTCTCCCGATCACATGGTTGATCATACTCTAGGTTCCACATGCATGTTTTAGCTGAAGGAAGAATACCTTAAACCTGGGTAGTTGAAACCCGTGGAATGGGTACCATGCAATATGACTTCAAAGGGTCTTCATTTGCTCACCGAACCTCTCCAATCCTATCACTGCTGCGTTTATGCCCCTCTACACATGCTTGATTCTCTTTCGGAGACATAGCAATCCATAGGTTTTAAGATACTTACTAGTCAGGTACATTCTTAGGCGTTTAATATGCGGTGTTGAGTCCATTTCGTTGAGCAAGGAGTAGCTCTTGTCTATTCCATATTTGGCTTAAGGAACTTTATCTGTGCTCATTTCAATCTCTGGTTTTATGCAGCACCCCAACTCACCTTTACCCTTAAGCAAGCATAAGTTGGTTATCTAAATTTGAGACCCTGTTCTGTTCTGTAATTCAGTTCCTGTGTAGTCAAGTTTACATTCCGTGTATTACTGATATCTTATGATGTTTCTTTTTCTGTGTGACTTATTTCAGTTAGAATCATCATACATGAATCCACTCATTGTGCTGCTAAGGGCCTGATGACACAGATTTCATTGCTGAGTGATATTGCTTTGTAAGTAAATACCACAACTTCTTTCTCCATTTTTCACTTTCTGCGATGTTGAACTTGTACTGTAAACGAGGTTCTTGTAAACAGAGCCATTCCAAACTTTGGGGTGGCTGTGTCTTTTTTATTTTAATTTCCCTAAGCTATACGACCATAAGTGGAATTGCCCTAGGTTCTGTTGCTTTGTTTTTTAGATGTTTCAGGAAACACCATACACTTCGCCCAAGTGGTTGTTGGCAATTTACATCCCGCCCATCAGCATAACAAGGCTCCCAGTTCTCCATGGCCTGTCCTGCCTTTCTGGATTTTACACTTTTTTCAGATGGCCCTTTTGACCGGGGGGAAGTGAGACTTCATTGTAGTGCAGATTTCCTTTGCAAGCTTGCTTGGTTGGCCAAAAAGGGCGTATGCGTTTTTTCCTGAATATATTCAGGAAAAAACGCATACGCCCTTTTTGGCCAAGTGCATCATTGTGGACGTTCTGCCTCTTTTCCTATGCTTTCAATGCAATTCCAGTCTACCTCCTGAGATCGGTTTCCTGCAATTCTGACCCGCTTTCAAGTCCTCTTGGCAGCCTTACTTCAGTCTATTTTTGGACAATAGCTGTCATTTATAACTCTGCAGGTTTGTGAATTACAGTGCCCCTGAGCTCCTTTCTTAAACTCGCTTTCTTGTCACCTGGCCGCATCACCGCAGCATGGCTTCAGGCCCTAATCTGGTTCCCGCACGGCACGCTGAGCCTTTGGTTAATTCCTCTTCCTGGTGGGAAATGAGAGTTAAATTTGCCCGTTCAGACACCTCCAGCTAGTCTCTCATTGGTTCTCGCTATTCCTGTTCATCTTCCGCAGAAATTGCAAACTGGGCCAAACAGGAGGTTAAAGGGACTGACTCTCCAAGTCGGGAGAGTGTTAGTAAAGCGTCTGGAATGTTGCAACCGAGTACCAGGGTACGAAAACTGAGACATATTTGAACACATCTCCCGATCAAATGGTTGATCATACTCTAGGTTCCACATGCATGTTTTAGCTGAAGGAAGAATACCTTAAACCTGGGTAGTTGAAACCCGTGGAAAGGGTACCATGCAATATGACTTCAAAGGGTCTTCATTTGCTCACCGAACCTCTCCAATCCTATCACTGCTGCATTTACGCCCCTGTACACATGCTAGATTCTCTTTTGGAGACATAGCAATCCATAGGTTTTAAGATACTTACTAGTCAGGTACATTCTTAGGCGTTTAATATGGGGTTTTGAGTCCATTTCTTTGAGCAAGGAGTAGCTGTTGTCTATTCCATATTTGGCTTAAGGAACTTTATCTGTGCTCATTTCAATCTCTGGTTTTATGCAGCACCCCAACTCACCTTTCCCCTTAAGCAAGCATAAGTTGGTTTTCTAAATTTGAGACCCTGTTCTGTTTTGGAATTCAGTTCCTGTGTAGCCAAGTTTACTTTCTGTGTATTAGTGATACCTTATGATGTTTCTTTTTCTGTGTGACTTATTTCAGTTAGAATCATCGTACCTGAATCCACTCATTATGCTGATACGGGCCTGATGACATAGATTTCATTGCTGAGTGATACTGCATTGTACGTAAGTACCACAAGTTCTTTATCCATTTTTCACTTTCTGTGATATTGAACTTGTACGGTAAATGAGGTTCTTGTAAACAGAGGCGTCCCAAAGTTTGGGGTGGCTGTGTCTTTTTGATTTTAATTTCCCTAAGCTATAGGACCATAAGTGGAAGAGCCCTAGGCTCTGTTGCTTTGTTTTTTCGATGTTTCAGGAAACACCATACACTTCTCCCGAGTGTCTGTTGGCAACTTACATCCCGCCCATCAGCATAACAAGGCTCCCAGTTCTCCATGGCCTGTCCTGCCTTTCTGGATTTTACACTTTTTTCAGATGGCCCTTTTGACTGGGGGGAAGTGAGACTTCATTGTAGTGCAGATTTCCTTTGCAAGCTTGCTTGGTTGGCCAAAAAGGGCGTATGCGTTTTTTCCTGAATATATTCAGGAAAAAACGCATACGCCCTTTTTGGCCAAGTGCATCATTGTGGACGTTCTGCCTCTTTTCCTATGCTTTCAATGCAATTCCAGTCTACCTCCTGAAATCGGTTTCCTGCAATTCTGCCCCGCTTTCAAGTCCTCTTGGCAGCCTTACTTCAGTCTATTTTTGGACGATAGCTGTCATTTATAACTCTGCAGGTTTGTGAATTACAGTGCCCCTGAGCTCCTTTCTTCAACTCACTTTCTTGTGACCTGCCGCAACACCGCAGGATGGCTTCAGGCCCTAATCTGGTTCCGGCACGGCACGCTGAGCCTTTGGTTATTTCCTCTTCCTGGTGGGAAATGAGAGTTAAATTTGCCCGTCCAGACACCTCCAGCTAGTCTCTCATTGGTTCTCCCTATTGCTGTACATCTTCCGCAGAAATTGCAAACTGGGCCAAACAGGAGGTTAAAGGCGCTGACTCTCCAAGTGGGGAGAGTGTTAGTAAAGCATCTGGAATGTTGCACCCGAGTACCAGGGGAGAAAACCTGAGACATATTTGAACACGTCTCCCGTTCACATGGTTGATCATACTCTGGGTTCCACATGCATGTTTTAGCTGAAGGAAGAATACTTTAAACCTGCAGAGTTGAGACCCGTGGAATGGGTACCGTGCAATATGACTTCAAAGGGTCTTCATTTGCTCACCGAACCTCTCCAATCCTATCACTGCTGCATTTATGCCCCTGTACACATGCTTGATTCTCTTTTGGAGACATAGCAATCCATAGGTTTTAAGATACTTACTAGTCAGGTACATTCTTAGGCGTTTAATATGGGGTTTTGAGTCCATTTCATTGAGCAAGGAGTAGCTCTTGTCTATTCCATATTTGGCTTAAGGAACTTTATCTGTGCTCATTTCAATCTCTGGTTTTATGCAGCACCCCAACTCACCTTTACCCTTAAGCAAGCATAAGTTGCTTTTCTAAATTTGAGACCCTGTTCTGTTTTGAAATTCTGTTCCTGTGTAGCGAAGTTTACATTCTGTGTATTAGTGATATCTTATGATGTTTCTTTTTCTGTGTGACTTATTTCAGTTAGAATCATCGTACCTGAATCCACTCATTATGCTGCTACGGGCCTGATGACATAGATTTCATTGCTGAGTGATACTGCATTGTACATAAGTACCACAAGTTCTTTATCCATTTTTCACTTTCTGTGATATTGAACTTGTATGGTAAACGAGGTTCTTGTAAACAGAGGCGTCCCAAACTTTGGGGTGGCTGTGTCTTTTTGATTTTAATTTCCCTAAACTATAGGACCATAAGTGGAAGTGCCCTAGGCTCTGTTGCTTTGTTTTTTAGATGTTTCAGGAAACACCATACACTTCTCCCGAGTGTCTGTTGGCAATTTACATCCCGCCCATCAGCATAACAAGGCTCCCAGTTCTCCATGGCCTGTCCTGCCTTTCTGGATTTTACACTTTTTTCAGATGGCCCTTTTGACCGGGGGGAAGTGAGACTTCATTGTAGTGCAGATTTCCTTTGCAAGCTTGCTTGGTTGGCCAAAAAGGACGTATGCGTTTTTGCCTGAATATATTCAGGAAAAAACGCATACGCCCTTTTTGGCCAAGTGCATCATTGTGGACGTTCTGCCTCTTTTCCTATGCTTTCAATGCAATTCCAGTCTACCTCCTGAAATCGGTTTCCTGCAATTCTGCCCCGCTTTCAAGTCCTCTTGGCAGCCTTACTTCAGTCTATTTTTGGACGATAGCTGTCATTTATAACTCTGCAGGTTTGTGAATTACAGTGCCCCTGAGCTCCTTTCTTCAACTCGCTTTCTTGTGACCTGGCCGCAACACCGCAGGATGGCTTCAGGCCCTAATCTGGTTCCAGCACGGCACGCTGAGCCTTTGGTTAATTCCTCTTCCTGGTGGGAAATGAGAGTTAAATTTGCCCGTCCAGACACCTCCAGCTAGTCTCTCATTGGTTCTCGCTATTCCTGTACATCTTCCGCAGAAATTGCAAACTGGGCCAAACAGGAGGTTAAAGGGACTGACTCTCCAAGTCGGGAGAGTGTTAGTAAAGCGTCTGGAATGTTGCACCCGAGTACCAGGGTACAAAAACTGAGACATATTTGAACACGTCTCCCGATCACATGGTTGATCATACTCTAGGTTCCACATGCATGTTTTAGCTGAAGGAAGAATACCTTAAACCTGGAGAGTTGAAACCCGTGGAATGGGTACCGTGCAATATGACTTCAAAGGGTCTTCATTTGCTCACCGAACCTCTCCAATCCTATCACTGCTGCATTTACGCACCTGTACACATGCTTGATTCTCTTTTGGAGACATAGCAATCCATAGGTTTTAAGATACTTACTAGTCAGGTACATTCTTAGGCGTTTAATATGGAGTTTTGAGTCCATTTCGTTGAGCAAGGAGTAGCTCTTGTCTATTCCATATTTGGCTTAAGGAACTTTATCTGTGCTCATTTCAATCTCTGGTTTTATGCAGCACCCCAACTCACCTTTCCCCTTAAGCAAGCATAAGTTGCTTTTCTAAATTTGAGACCCTGTTCTGTTTTGGAATTCAGTTCCTGTGTAGCCAAGTTTACATTCTGTGTATTAGTGATATCTTATGATGTTTATTTTTCTGTGTGACTTATTTCAGTTAGAATCATCGTACCTGAATCCACTCATTATGCTGCTACGGGCCTGATGACATAGATTTCATTGCTGAGTGATACTGCATTGTACGTAAGTACCACAAGTTCTTTATCCATTTTTCACTTTCTGTGATATTGAACTTGTACGGTAAATGAGGTTCTTGTAAACAGAGGCGTCCCAAACTTTGGGGTGGCTGTGTCTTTTTGATTTTAATTTCCCTAAGCTATAGGACCATAAGTGGCAGTGCCCTAGGCTCTGTTGCTTTGTTTTTTAGATGTTTCAGGAAACACCATACACTTCTCCCGAGTGTCTGTTGGCAATTTACATCCCGCCCATCATCATAACAAGGCTCCCAGGTCCCCAAGGCCTGTCCTGCCTTTCTGGATTTTACACTTTTTTCAGATGGCCCTTTTGACTGAGGGGAAGTGAGACTTCATTGTAGTGCAGATTTCCTTTGCAAGCTTGCTTGGTTGGCCAAAAAGGGCGTATGCGTTTTTTCCTGAATATATTCAGGAAAAAACGCATACGCCCTTTTTGGCCAAGTGCATCATTGTGGACGTTCTGCCTCTTTTCCTATGCTTTCAATGCAATTCCAGTCTACCTCCTGAAATCGGTTTCCTGCAATTCTGCCCCACTTTCAAGTCCTCTTGGCAGCCTTACTTCAGTCTATTTTTGGACGATAGCTGTCATTTATAACTCTGCAGGTTTGTGAATTACAGTGCCCCTGAGCTCCTTTCTTCAACTCGCTTTCCTTTGAGCAGGCCGCAACACCGCAGGATGGCTTCAGGCCCTAATCTGGTTCCGGCACGGCACGCTGAGCCTTTGGTTATTTCCTCTTCCAGGTGGGAAATGAGAGTTAAATTTGCCCGTCCAGACACCTCCAGCTAGCCTCTCATTGATTCTCTCTATTCCTGTTCATCTTCCGCAGAAATTGCAAACTGAGCCAAACAGGAGGTTAAAGGCGCTGACTCTCCAAGTGGGGAGAGTGTTAGTAAAGCGTCTGGAATGTTGCACCCGAGTACCAGGGGAGAAGAACTGAGACATATTTAAACACGTCTCCCGATCACACGGTTGATCATACTCTAGGTTCCACATGCATGTTTTAGCTGAAGGAAGAATACCTTAAACCTGGGTAGTTGAAACCCGTGGAATGGGTACCATGCAATATGACTTCAAAGGGTCTTCATTTGCTCACCGAACCTCTCCAATCCTATCACTGCTGCGTTTATGCCCCTGTATACATGCTTGATTCTCTTTCGGAGACATAGCAATCCATAGCTTTTAAGATACTTACTAGTCAGGTACATTCTTAGGCGTTTAATATGCGGTGTTGAGTGCATTTCGTTGAGCAAGCAGTAGCTCTTCTCTATTCCATATTTGGCTTAAGGAACTTTATCTGTGCTCATTTCAATCTCTGGTTTTATGCAGCACCCCAACTCACCTTTCCCCTTAAGCAAGCATAAGTTGGTTTTCTAAATTTGAGACCCTGTTCTGTTCTGTAATTCAGTTCCTGTGTAGCCAAGTTTACATTCCGTGTATTACTGATATCTTATGATGTTTCTTTTTCTGTGTGACTTATTTCAGTTAGAATCATCATAGCTGAATCCACTCATTGTGCTGCTAAGGGCCTGATGACATAGATTTCATTGCTGAGTGATATTGCTTTGTAAGTAAATACCACAACTTCTTTATCCATTTTTCACTTTCTGCGATGTTGAACTTGTACTGTAAACGAGGTTCTTGTAAACAGAGGCGTCCCAAACTTTGGGGTGGCTGTGTCTTTTTGATTTTAATTTCCCTAAGCTATAGGACCATAAGTAGAAGTGCCCTAGGCTCTGTTGCTTTGTTTTTTAGATGTTTCAGGAAACACCATACACTTCTCCCCAGTGTCTGTTGGCAACTTACATCCCGCCCATCAGCATAACAAGGCTCCCAGTTCTCCATGGCCTGTCCTGCCTTTCTGGATTTTACACTTTTTTCAGATGGCCCTTTTGACCGGGGGGGTTGAGACTTCATTGTAGTGCAGATTTCCTTTGCAAGCTTGCTTGGTTGGCCAAAAAGGGCGTATGCGTTTTTTCCAGAATATATTCAGGAAAAAACGCATACGCCCTTTTTGGCCAAGTGCATCATTGTGGACGTTCTGCCTCTTTTCCTATGCTTTCAATGCAATTCCAGTCTACCTCCTGAAATCAGTTTCCTGCAATTCTGCCCCGCTTTCAAGTCCTCTTGGCAGCCTTACTTCAGTCTATTTTTGGACGATAACTGTCATTTATAACTCTGCAGGTTTGTGAATTACAGTGCCCCTGAGCTCCTTTCTTCAACTCACTTTCTTGTGACCTGGCCGCAACACCGCAGGATGGCTTCAGGCCCTAATCTGGTTCCGGCACGGCACGCTGAGCCTTTGGTTATTTCCTCTTCCTGTTGGGAAATGAGAGTTAAATTTGCCCGTCCAGACACCTCCAGCTAGTCTCTCATTGGTTCTCCCTATTCCTGTACATCTTCCGCAGAAATTGCAAACTGAGCCAAACAGGAGGTTAAAGGCGCTGACTCTCCAAGTGGGGAGAGTGTTAGTAAAGCGTCTGGAATGTTGCACCCGAGTACCAGGGGAGGAAAACTGAGACATATTTGAACACGTCTCCCGTTCACACGGTTGATCATACTCTGGGTTCCACATGCATGTTTTAGCTGAAGGAAGAATTCCTTAAACCTGTAGAGTTGAGACCCGTGGAATGGGTACCATGCAATATGACTTCAAAGGGTCTTCATTTGCTCACCGAACCTCTCCAATCCTATCACTGCTGCGTTTATGCCCCTGTACACATGCTTGATTCTCTTTCGGAGACATAGCAATCCATAGGTTTTAAGATACTTACTAGTCAGGTACATTCTTAGGCGTTTAATATGCAGTGTTGAGTCCATTTCGTTGAGCAAGCAGTAGCTCTTGTCTATTCCATATTTGGCTTAAGGAACTTTATCTGTGCTCATTTCAATCTCTGGTTTTATGCAGCACTCCAACTCACCTTTACCCTTAAGCAAGCATAAGTTGGTTTTCTAAATTTGAGACCCTGTTCTGTTCTGTAATTCAGTTCCTGTGTAGCCAAGTTTACATTCCGTGTATTACTGATATCTTATGATGTTTCTTTTTCTGTGTGACTTATTTCAGTTAGAATCATCATACCTGAGTCCACTCATTGTGCTGCTAAGGGCCTGATCACATAGATTTCATTGCTGAGTGATATTGCTTTGTAAGTAAATACCACAACTTCTTTATCCATTTTTCACTTTCTGCAATGTTGAACATGTAGTGTAAACGAGGTTCTTGTAAACAGAGGCGTCCTAAACTTTGGGGTGGCTGTGTCTTTTTGATTTTAATTTCCCTAAGCTATAGGACCATAAGTGGCAGTGACCAAGGCTCTGTTGCTTTGTTTTTTAGATGTTTCAGGAAACACCATACACTTCTCCCGAGTGTCTGTTGGCAATTTACATCCCGCCCATCAGCATAACAAGGCTCCCAGTTCTCCATGGCCTGTCCTGCCTTTCTGGATTTTACACTTTTTTCAGATGGCCCTTTTGACCGAGGGGAAGTGAGACTTCATTGTAGTGCAGAGTTCCTTTGCAAGCTTGCTTGGTTGGCCAAAAACGGCGTATGCGTTTTTGCCTGAATATATTCAGAATAAAACGCATACGCCCTTTTTGGCCAAGTGCATCATTGTGGACGTTCTGCCTCTTTTCCTATGCTTTCAATGCAATTCCAGTCTACCTCCTGAAATCGGTTTCCTACAATTCTGCCCCGCTTTCAAGTCCTCTTGGCAGCCTTACTTCAGTCTATTTTTGGACGATAGCTGTCATTTATAAGTCTGCAGGTTTGTGATTTACAGTGCCCATGAGCTCCTTTCTTCAACTCGCTTTCTTTTGAGCAGGCCGCAACACCACAGGATGGCTTCAGGCCCTAATCTGGTTCCCGCACGGCACGCTGAGCCTTTGGTTATTTCCTCTTCCTGGTGGGAAATGAGAGTTAAATTTGCCCGTCCAGACACCTCCAGCTAGTCTCTAATTGGTTCTCGCTATTCCTGTACATCTTCCGCAGAAATTGCAAACTGGGCCAGACAGGAGGTTAAAGGCGCTGACTCTCCAAGTGGGGAGAGTGTTAGTAAAGCGTCTGGAATGTTGCACCTGAGTACCAGGTGAGAAAAACTGAGACATATTTGAACACGTCTCCCGTTCACACGGTTGATCATACTCTGGGTTCCACATGCATGTTTTAGCTGAAGGAAGAATTCCTTAAACCTGTAGAGTTGAGACCCGTGGAATGGGTACCATGCAATATGACTTCAAAGGGTCTTCATTTGCTCACCGAACCTCTCCAATCCTATCACTGCTGCGTTTATGCCCCTGTACACATGCTTGATTCTCTTTCGGAGACATAGCAATCCATAGGTTTTAAGATACTTACTAGTCAGGTACATTCTTAGGCGTTTAATATGCAGTGTTGAGTCCATTTCGTTGAGCAAGCAGTAGCTCTTGTCTATTCCATATTTGGCTTAAGGAACTTTATCTGTGCTCATTTCAATCTCTGGTTTTATGCAGCACTCCAACTCACCTTTACCCTTAAGCAAGCATAAGTTGGTTTTCTAAATTTGAGACCCTGTTCTGTTCTGTAATTCAGTTCCTGTGTAGCCAAGTTTACATTCCGTGTATTACTGATATCTTATGATGTTTCTTTTTCTGTGTGACTTATTTCAGTTAGAATCATCATACCTGAGTCCACTCATTGTGCTGCTAAGGGCCTGATCACATAGATTTCATTGCTGAGTGATATTGCTTTGTAAGTAAATACCACATCTTCTTTATCCATTTTTCACTTTCTGCAATGTTGAACATGTAGTGTAAACGAGGTTCTTGTAAACAGAGGCGTCCTAAACTTTGGGGTGGCTGTGTCTTTTTGATTTTAATTTCCCTAAGCTATAGGACCATAAGTGGCAGTGACCAAGGCTCTGTTGCTTTGTTTTTTAGATGTTTCAGGAAACACCATACACTTCTCCCGAGTGTCTGTTGGCAATTTACATCCCGCCCATCAGCATAACAAGGCTCCCAGTTCTCCATGGCCTGTCCTGCCTTTCTGGATTTTACACTTTTTTCAGATGGCCCTTTTGACCGAGGGGAAGTGAGACTTCATTGTAGTGCAGAGTTCCTTTGCAAGCTTGCTTGGTTGGCCAAAAAGGGCGTATGCGTTTTTGCCTGAATATATTCAGAATAAAACGCATACGCCCTTTTTGGCCAAGTGCATCATTGTGGACGTTCTGCCTCTTTTCCTATGCTTTCAATGCAATTCCAGTCTACCTCCTGAAATCGGTTTCCTGCAATTCTGCCCCGCTTTCAAGTCCTCTTGGCAGCCTTACTTCAGTCTATTTTTGGACGATAGCTGTCATTTATAAGTCTGCAGGTTTGTGATTTACAGTGCCCATGAGCTCCTTTCTTCAACTCGCTTTCTTTTGTGCAGGCCGCAACACCACAGGATGGCTTCAGGCCCTAATCTGGTTCCGGCACGGCACGCTGAGCCTTTGGTTATTTCCTCTTCCTGTTGGGAAATGCGAGTTAAATTTGCCCGTCCAGACACCTCCAGCTAGTCTCTCATTGGTTCTCCCTATTCCTGTACATCTTCCGCAGAAATTGCAAACTGGACCAAACAGGAGGTTAAAGGCGATGACTCTCCAAGTGGGGAGAGTGTTAGTAAAGCGTCTGGAATGTTGCACCCGAGTACCAGGGGAGGAAAACTGAGACATATTTGAACACGTCTCCCGTTCACACGGTTGATCATACTCTGGGTTCCACATGCATGTTTTAGATGAAGGAAGAATTCCTTAAACCTGCAGAGTTGAGACCCGTGGAATGGGTACCATGCAATATGACTTCAAAGGGTCTTCATTTGCTCACCGAACCTCTCCAATCCTATCACTGCTGCGTTTATGCCCCTGTACACATGCTTGATTCTCTTTCGGAGACATAGCAATCCATAGGTTTTAAGATACTTACTAGTCAGGTACATTCTTAGGCGTTTAATATGCAGTGTTGAGTCCATTTCGTTGAGCAAGCAGTAGCTCTTGACTATTCCATATTTGGCTTAAGGAACTTTATCTGTGCTCATTTCAATCTCTGGTTTTATGCAGCACTCCAACTCACCTTTACCCTTAAGCAACCATAAGTTGGTTTTCTAAATTTGAGACCCTGTTCTGTTCTGTAATTCAGTTCCTGTGTAGCCAAGTTTACATTCCGTGTATTACTGATATCTTATGATGTTTCTTTTTCTGTATGACTTATTTCAGTTAGAATCATCATACCTGAGTCCACTCATTATGCTGCTACGGGCCTGATGACATAGATTTCATTGCTGAGTGATACTGCATTGTACGTAAGTACCACAAGTTCTTTATCCATTTTTCACTTTCTGTGATATTGAACTTGTACGGTAAATGAGGTTCTTGTAAACAGAGGCGTCCCAAACTTTGGGGTGGCTGTGTCTTTTTGATTTTAATTTCCCTAAGCTATAGGACCATAAGTGGAAGTGCCCTAGGCTCTGTTGCTTTGTTTTTTAGATGTTTCAGGAAACACCATACACTTCTCCCCAGTGTCTGTTGGCAATTTACATCCCGCCCATCAGCATAACAAGGCTCCCAGTTCTCCATGGCCTGTCCTGCCTTTCTGGATTTTACACTTTTTTCAGATGGCCCTTTTGACCGGGGGGGAAGTGAGACTTCATTGTAGTGCAGATTTCCTTTGCAAGCTTGCTTGGTTGGCCAAAAAGGGCGTATGCGTTTTTTCCTGAATATATTCAGGAAAAAACGCATACGCCCTTTTTGGCCAAGTGCATCATTATGGACGTTCTGCCTCTTTTCCTATGCTTTCAATGCAATTCCAGTCTACCTCCTGAAATCGGTTTCCTGCAATTCTGCCCCGCTTTCAAGTCCTCTTGGCAGCCTTACTTCAGTCTATTTTTGGACGATAGCTGTCATTTATAACTCTGCAGGTTTGTGAATTACAGTGCCCCTGAGCTCCTTTCTTCAACTCACTTTCTTGTGACCTGCCGCAACACCGCAGAATGGCTTCAGGCCCTAATCTGGTTCCGGCACGGCACGCTGAGCCTTTGGTTATTTCCTCTTCCTGGTGGGAAATGAGAGTTAAATTTGCCCGTCCAGACACCTCCAGCTAGTCTCTAATTGGTTCTCGCTATTCCTGTACATCTTCCGCAGAAATTGCAAACTGGGCCAAACAGGAGGTTAGAGGCGCTGACTCTCCAAATGGGGAGAGTGTTAGTAAAGCGTCTGGAATGTTGCACCCGAGTACCAGGGGAGGAAAACTGAGACATATTTGAACACGTCTCCCGTTCACACGGTTGATCATACTCTGGGTTCCACATGCATGTTTTAGCTGAAGGAAGAATTCCTTAAACCTGCAGAGTTGAGACCCGTGGAATGGGTACCATGCAATATGACTTCAAAGGGTCTTCATTTGCTCACCGAACCTCTCCAATCCTATCACTGCTGCGTTTATGCCCCTGTACACATGCTTGATTCTCTTTCGGAGACATAGCAATGCATAGGTTTTAAGATACTTACTAGTCAGGTACATTCTTAGGCGTTTAATATGCAGTGTTGAGTCCATTTCGTTGAGCAAGCAGTAGCTCTTGTCTATTCCATATTTGGCTTAAGGAACTTTATCTGTGCTCATTTCAATCTCTGGTATTATGCAGCACTCCAACTCACCTTTACCCTTAAGCAAGCATAAGTTGGTTTTCTAAATTTGAGACCCTGTTCTCTTCTGTAATTCAGTTCCTGTGTAGCCAAGTTTACATTCCGTGTATTACTGATATCTTATGATGTTTCTTTTTCTGTGTGACTTATTTCAGTTAGAATCATCATACCTGTATCCACTCATTGTGCTGCTAAGGGCCTGATCATATAGATTTCATTGCTGAGTGATATTGCTTTGTAAGTAAATACCACAACTTCTTTATCCATTTTTCACTTTCTGCGATGTTGAACTTGTACTGTAAACGAGGTTCTTGTAAACAGAGGCGTCCTAAACTTTGGGGTGGCTGTGTCTTTTTGATTTTAATTTCCCTAAGCTATAGGACCATAAGTGGCAGTGACCAAGGCTCTGTTGCTTTGTTTTTTAGATGTTTCAGGAAACCCCATACACTTCTCCCAAGTGTCTGTTGGTAATTTACATCCCGCCCATCAGCATAACAAGGCTCCCAGGTCTCCGTGGCCTGTCCTGCCTTTCTGGATTTTACACTTTTTTCAGATGGCCCTTTTGACCGGGGGGAAGTGAGACTTCATTGTAGTGCAGATTTCCTTTGCAAGCTTGCTTGGTTGGCCAAAAGTGCGTATGCGTTTTTTCCTGAATATATTCAGGAAAAAACGCATACGCCCTTTTTGGCCAAGTGCATCATTGTGGACGTTCTGCCTCTTTTCCTATGCTTTCAATGCAATTCCAGTCTACCTCCTGAAATCGGTTTCCTGCAATTCTGCCCCGCTTTCAAGTCCTCTTGGCAGCCTTACTTCAGTCTATTTTTGGACGATAGCTGTCATTTATAACTCTGCAGGTTTGTGATTTACAGTGCCCCTGAGCTCCTTTCTTCAACTCGCTTTCTTTTGAGCAGGCCGCAACACCGCAGGATGGCTTCAGGCCCTAATCTGGTTCCCGCACGGCACGCTGAGCCTTTGGTTATTTCCTCTTCCTGGTGGGAAATGAGAGTTAAATTTGCCCGTCCAGACACCTCCAGCTAGTCTCTCATTGGTTCTCCCTATTCCTGTTCATCTTCCGCAGAAATTGCAAACTGGGCCAAACAGGAGGTTAAAGGCGCTGACTCTCCGAGTGGGGAGAGTGTTAGTAAAGCGTCTGGAATGTTGCACCCGAGTACCAGGGGAGGAAAACTGAGACATATTTGAACACGTCTCCCGTTCACACAGTTGATCATACTCTGGGTTCCACATGCATGTTTTAGCTGAAGGAAGAATACCTTAAACCTGGAGAGTTGAGACCCGTGGAATGGGTACCATGCAATATGACTTCAAAGGGTCTTCATTTGCTCACCGAACCTCTCCAATCCTATCACTGAGGCGTTTACGCCCCTGTACACAGGCTTGATTCTCTTTTGGAGACATAGCAATACATAGGTTTTAAGATACTTACTAGTCAGGTACATTCTTAGGCGTTTAATATGGGGTGTTGAGTCCATTTCGTTGAGAAAGGAGTAGCTCTTGTCTATTCCATATTTGGCTTAAGGAACTTTATCTGTGCTCATTTCAATCTCTGGTTTTACGCAGCATCCCAACTCACCTTTCCCCTTAAGCAAGCATAAGTTGGTTTTCTAAATTTGAGACCCTGTTCTGTTTTGGAATTCATTTCCTGTGTAGCCAAGTTTACATTCCGTGTATTAGTGATATCTTATGATGTTTCTTTTTCTGTGTGACTTATTTCAGTTAGAATCATCGTACTTGAATCCACTCATTATGCTGCTACGGGCCTGATGACATAGATTTCATTGCTGAGTGATACTGCATTGTACGTAAGTACCACAAGTTCTTTATCCATTTTTCACTTTCTGTGATATTGAACTTGTACGGTAAAAGAGATTCTTGTAAACAGAGCCGTCCCAAACTTTGGGGTGGCTGTGTCTTTTTTATTTTAATTTCCCTAAGCTATAGGACCATAAGTGGAAGTGCCCTAGGCTCTGTTGCTTTGTTTTTTAGATGTTTCAGGAAACACCATACACTTCTCCCGAGTGTCTGTTGGCAATTTACATCCCGCCCATCAGCATAAAAAGGCTCCCAGTTCTCCATGGCCTGTCCTGCCTTTCTGGATTTTACACTTTTTTCAGATGGCCCTTTTGACCGGGGGGAAGTGAGACTTCATTGTAGTGCAGATTTCCTTTGCAAGCTTGCTTGGTTGGCCAAAAAGGGCGTATGCGTTTTTTCCTGAATATATTCAGGAAAAAACGCATACGCCCTTTTTGGCCAAGTACATCATTGTGGACGTTCTGCCTCTTTTCCTATGCTTTCAATGCAATTCCAGTCTACCTCCTGAAATCGGATTCCTGCAATTCTGCCCCGCTTTCAAGTCCTCTTGGCAGCCTTACTTCAGTCTATTTTTGGACGATAGCTGTCATTTATAACTCTGCAGGTTTGTGAATTACAGTGCCCCTGAGCTCCTTTCTTCAACTCGCTTTCTTTTGAGCAGGCTGCAACACCGCAGGATGGCTTCAGGCCCTAATCTGGTTCCCGCACGGTACGCTGAGCCTTTGGTTATTTCCTCTTCCTGGTGGGAAATGAGAGTTAAATTTGCCCGTCCAGACACCTCCAGCTAGTCTCTCATTGGATCTCCCTATTCCTGTTCATCTTCCGCAGAAATTGCAAACTGGGCCAAACAGGTGGTTAAAGGCGCTGACTCTCCAAGTGGGGAGAGTGTTAGTAAAGCGTCTGGAATGTTGCACCCGAGTACCAGGGGAGGAAAACTGAGACATATTTGAACACGTCTCCCGTTCACACGGTTGATCATACTCTGGGTTCCACATGCATGTTTTAGCTGAAGGAAGAATACCTTAAACCTGGAGAGTTGAGACCCGTGGAATGGGTACCATGCAATATGACTTCAAAGGGTCTTCATTTGCTCACCGAACCTCTCCAATCCTATCACTGAGGCGTTTATGCCCCTGTACACAGGCTTGATTCTCTTTTGGAGACATAGCAATACATAGGTTTTAAGATACTTACTAGTCAGGTACATTCTTAGGCGTTTAATATGGGGTGTTGAGTCCATTTCGTTGAGAAAGGAGTAGCTCTTGTCTATTCCATATTTGGCTTAAGGAACTTTATCTGTGCTCATTTCAATCTCTGGTTTTACGCAGCACCCCAACTCACCTTTCCCCTTAAGCAAGCATAAGTTGGTTTTCTAAATTTGAGACCCTGTTCTGTTTTGGAATTCAGTTCCTGTGTAGCCAAGTTTACATTCCGTGTATTAGTGATATCTTATGATGTTTCTTTTTCTGTGTGACTTATTTCAGTTAGAATCATCGTACTTGAATCCACTCATTATGCTGCTACGGGCCTGATGACATAGATTTCATTGCTGAGTGATACTGCATTGTACGTAAGTACCACAAGTTCTTTATCCATTTTTCACTTTCTGTGATATTGAACTTGTACGGTAAACGAGATTCTTGTAAACAGAGGCGTCCCAAACTTTGGGGTGGCTGTGTCTTTTTGATTTTAATTTCCCTAAGCTATAGGACCATAAGTAGCAGTGCCCTAGGCTCTGTTGCTTTGTTTTTTAGATGTTTCAGGAAACACCATACACTTCTCCCGAGTGTCTGTTGGCAATTTACATCCCGCCCATCAGCATAAAAAGGCTCCCAGTTCTCCATGGCCTGTCCTGCCTTTCTGGATTTTACACTTTTTTCAGATGGCCCTTTTGACCGGGGGGAAGTGAGACTTCATTGTAGTGCAGATTTCCTTTGCAAGCTTGCTTGGTTGGCCAAAAAGGGCTTATGCGTTTTTTCCTGAATATATTCAGGAAAAAACGCATAAGCCCTTTTTGGCCAAGTACATCATTGTGGACGTTCTGCCTCTTTTCCTATGCTTTCAATGCAATTCCAGTCTACCTCCTGAAATCAGATTCCTGCAATTCTGCCCCGCTTTCAAGTCCTCTTGGCAGCCTTACTTCAGTCTATTTTTGGACGATAGCTGTCATTTATAACTCTGCAGGTTTGTGAATTACAGTGCCCCTGAGCTCCTTTCTTCAACTCGCTTTCTTTTGAGCAGGCCGCAACACCGCAGGATGGCTTCAGGCCCTAATCTGGTTCCGGCACGGCACACTGATCCTTTGGTTATTTCCTCTTCCTGGTGGGAAATGAGAGTTAAATTTGCGCGTCCAGACACCTCCAGCTAGTCTCTCATTGGTTCGCCCTATTCCTGTTCATCTTCCGCAGAAATTGCACACTGGGCGAAACAGGAGGTTAAAGGCGCTGACTCTCCAAGTGGGGAGAGTGTTAGTAAAGCGTCTGGAATGTTGCACCCGAGTACCAGGGGAGAAGAACTGAGACATATTTGAACACGTCTCCCGTTCACACGGTTGATCATACTCTGGGTTCCACATGCATGTTTTAGCTGAAGGAAGAATACCTTAAACCTGGAGAGTTGAGACCCGTGGAATGGGTACCATGCAATATGACTTCAAAGGGTCTTCATTTGCTCACCGAACCTCTCCAATCCTATCACTGAGGCGTTTACGCCCCTGTACACAGGCTTGATTCTCTTTTGGAGACATAGCAATACATAGGTTTTAAGATACTTACTAGTCAGGTACATTCTTAGGCGTTTAATATGGGGTGTTGAGTCCATTTCGTTGAGCAAGGAGTAGCTCTTGTCTATTCCATATTTGGCTTAAGGAACTTTATCTGTGCTCATTTCAATCTCTGGTTTCACGCAGCACCCCAACTCACCTTTCCCCTTAAGCAAGCATAAGTTGGTTTTCTAAATTTGAGACCCTGTTCTGTTTTGGAATTCAGTTCCTGTGTAGCCAAGTTTACATTCCGTGTATTAGTGATATCTTATGATGTTTCTTTTTCTGTGTGACTTATTTCAGTTAGAATCATCGTACCTGAATCCACTCATTATGCTGCTACGGGCCTGATGACATGGATTTCACTGCTGAGTGATAGTGCATTGTACGTAAGTACCACAAGTTCTTTATCCATTTTTCACTTTCTGTGATATTGAACTTGTACAGTAAACGAGATTCTTGTAAACAGAGGCGTCCCAAAGTTTGTGGTGGCTGTGTCTTTTTGATTTTAATTTCCCTAAGCTATAGGACCATAAGTGGCAGTGCCCTAGGCTCTGTTGCTTTGTTTTTTAGATGTTTCAGGAAACACCATACACTTCTCCCGAGTGTCTGGTGGCAATTTACATCCCGCCCATCAGCATAAAAAGGCTCCCAGTTCTCCATGGCCTGTCCTGCCTTTCTGGATTTTACACTTTTTTCAGATGGCCCTTTTGACCGGGGGGAAGTGAGACTTCATTGTAGTGCAGATTTCCTTTGCAAGCTTGCTTGGTTGGCCAAAAAGGGCTTATGCGTTTTTTCCTGAATATATTCAGGAAAAAACGCATACGCCCTTTTTGGCCAAGTACATCATTGTGGACGTTCTGCCTCTTTTCCTATGCTTTCAATGCAATTCCAGTCTACCTCCTGAAATCGGATTCCTGCAATTCTGCCCCGCTTTCAAGTCCTCTTGGCAGCCTTACTTCAGTCTATTTTTGGACGATAGCTGTCATTTATAACTCTGCAGGTTTGTGAATTACAGTGCCCCTGAGCTCCTTTCTTCAACTCTCTTTCTTTTGAGCTGGCCGCAACACCGCAGGATGGCTTCAAGCCCTAATCTGGTTCCGGTACGGCACGCTGAGCCTTTGGTTAATTCCTCTTCCTGGTGGGAAATGAGAGTTAAATTTGCCCGTTCAGACACCTCCAGCTAGTCTCTCATTGGTTCTCGCTATTCCTGTTCATCTTCCGCAGAAATTGCAAAATGGGCCAAACAGGAGGTTAAAGGGACTGACTCTCCAAGTCGGGAGAGTGTTAGTAAAGCGTCTGGAATGTTGCACCCGAGTACCAGGGTACGAAAACTGAGACATATTTGAACACGTCTCCCGATCACATGGCTGATCATACTCTAGGTTCCACATGCATGTTTTAGCTGAAGGAAGATTACCTTAAACCTGGGTAGTTGAAACCCGTGGAATGGGTACCATGCAATATGACTTTAAAGGGTCTTCATTTGCTCACCGAACCTCTCCAATCCTATCACTGCTGCGTTTACGCCCCTGTACACACGCTTGATTCTCTTTTGGAGACATAGCAATCCATAGGTTTTAAGATACTTACTAGTCAGGTACATTCTTAGGCGTTTAATATGGGGTGTTGAGTCCATTTCGTTGAGCAAGGAGTAGCTCTTGTCTATTCCATATTTGGCTTAAGGAACTTTATCTGTGCTCATTTCAATCTCTGGTTTTATGCAGCACCCCAACTCACCTTTCCCCTTAAGCAAGCATGAGTAGGTTTTCTAAATTTGAGACCCTGTTCTGTTTTGGAATGCAGTTCCTGTGTAGCCAAGTTTCCATTCCGTGTATTAGTGATATCTTATGATGTTTCTTTTTCTGTGTGTACTTATTTCACTTAGAATCATCGTACCTGAATCCACTCATTATGCTGCTACGGGCCTGATGACATAGATTTCATTGCTGATTGATACTGCATTGTACATGAGTACCACAACTTCTTTATCCATTTTTCACTTTCTGTGATATTGAACTTGTACGGTAATCGAGGTTCTTGTAAACAGAGGCGTCCCAAACTTTGGGGTGGCTGTGTCTTTTTTATTTTAGTTTCCCTAAGCTATAGGACCATAAGTGGCAGTGCCCTAGGCTCTGTTGCTTTGTTTTTTAGATGTTTCAGGAAACACCATACACTTCTCCGGAGTGGCTATTGGCAATTTACATCCCGCCCATCAGCATAACAAGGCTCCCAGTTCTCCATGTCCTGTCCTGCCTTTCTGGATTTTACACTTTTTTCAGATGGCCCTTTTGACCGGGGGGAAGTGAGACTTCATTGTAGTGCAGATTTCCTTTGCAAGCTTGCTTGGTTGGCCAAAAAGGGCGTATGCGGTTTTTCCTGAATATATTCAGGAAAAAACGCATACGCCCTTTTTGGCCAAGTGCATCACTGTGGACGTTCTGCCTCTTTTCCTATGCTTGAAATGCAATTCCTGTCTACCTCCTGAAATCGGTTTCCTGCAATTCTGCCCCGCTTTCAAGTCCTCTTGGCAGCCTTACTTCAGTATATTTTTGGACGATAGCTGTCATTTATAACTCTGCAGGTTTGTGAATTACAGTGCCCCTGAGCTCCTTTCTTCAACTCGCTTTCTTGTGACCTGGCCGCAACACCGCAGGATGTCTTCAGGCCCTAATGTGGTTCCGGCATGGCATGCTGAGCCTTTGGTTAATTCCTCATCCTGGTGGGAAATGAGAGTTAAATTTGCCCGTTCAGACACCTCCAGGTAGTCTCTCATTGGTTCTCGCTATTCCTGTTCATCTTCCGCAGAAATTGCAAACTGGGGCAAACAGGAGGTTAAAGTCACTGACTCTCCAAGTAGGGAGAGTGTTAGTAAAGCATCTGGAATGTTGCACCCGAGTACCAGGGGAGGAAACCTGAGACATATTTGAACACGTCTCCCGTTCACACGGTTGATCATACTCTGGGTTCCACATGCATGTTTTAGCTGAAGGAAGAATACCTTAAACCTGGAGAGTTGAAACCCGTGGAATGGGTACCATGCAATATGACTTCAAAGGGTCTTCATTTGCTCACCGAACCTCTCTAATCCTCTCACTGCTGCGTTTATGCCCCTGTACACACGCTTGATTCTCTTTTGGAGACATAAGAATCCATAGGTTTTAAGATACTTACTAGTCAGGTACATTCTTAGGCGTTTAATATGCGGTGTTGAGTCCATTTCGTTGAGCAAGGAGTAGCTCTTGTCTATTCCATATTTGGCTTAAGGAACTTTATCTGTGCTCATTTCAATCTCTGGTTTTATGCAGCACCCCAACTCACCTTTCCCCTTAAGCAAGCATAAGTTGGTTTTCTAAATTTGAGACCCTGTTCTGTTTTGGAATTCAGTTCCTGTGTAGCCAAGTTTACATTCCGTGTATTAGTGATATCTTATGATGTTTCTTTTTCTGTGTGACTTATTTCAGTTAGAATCATCGTACCTGAATCCACTCATTGTGCTGCTATGGGCCTGATGACATAGATTTCATTGCTGAGTGATACTGCATTGTACGTAAGTACCACAAGTTCTTTATCCATTTTTCACTTTCTGTGATATTGAATTTGTATGGTAAACGAGGTTCTTGTAAACAGAGGCGTCCCAAACTTTGGGGTGGCTGTGTCTTTTTGATTTTAATTTCCCTAAGCTATAGGACCATAAGTGGAAGTGCCCTAGGCTCTGTTGTTTTGTTTTTTAGATGTTTCAGGAAACACCATACACTTCTCCCGAGTGGTTGTTGGCAATTTACATCCCGCCCATCAGCATAACAAGGCTCCCAGTTCTCCATGGCCTGTCCTGCCTTTCTGGATTTTACACATTTTTCAGATGGCCCTTTTGACCGGGGGGAAGTGAGACTTCATTGTAGTGCAGATTTCCTTTGCAAGCTTGCTTGGTTGGCCAAAAAGGGCGTATGCGTTTTTTCCTGAATATATTCAGGAAAAAACGCATACGCCCTTTTTGGCCAAGTGCATCATTGTGGACGTTCTGCCTCTTTTCCTATGCTTTCAATGCAATTCCAGTCTACCTCCTGAAATCGGTTTCCTGCAATTCTGCCCCGCTTTCAAGTCCTCTTGGCAGCCTTACTTCAGTATATTTTTGGACGATAGCTGTCATTTATAACTCTGCAGGTCTGTGAATTACAGTGTCCCTGAGCTCCTTTCTTCAACTCGCTTTCTTGTGAGCTGGCCGCAAGACCGCAGGATGGCTTCAGGCCCTAATCTGCTTCTGCCACGGCACGCTGAGCCTTTGGTTAATTCCTCATCCTGGTGGGAAATGAGAGTTAAATTTGCCCGTCCAGACACCTCCAGCTAGTCTCTCATTGGTTCTTGCTATTCCTGTTCATCTTCCGCAGAAATTGCAAACTGGGCCAAACAGGAGGTTAAAGGCGCTGACTCTCCAAGTGGGGAGAGTGTTAGTAAAGCGTCTGGAATGTTGCACCCGAGTACCAGGGTACGAAAACTGAGACATATTTGAACACGTCTCCCGATCACATGGTTGATCATACCCTAGGTTCCACATGCATGTTTTAGATGAAGGAAGAATACCTTAAACCTAGGTAGTTGAAACCCGTGGAATGGGTACCATGCAATATGACTTCAAAGGGTCTTCATTTGCTCACCGAACCTCTCCAATCCTATCACTGCTGCGTTTATGCCCCTGTACACACGCTTGATTCTCTTTTGGAGACTTAGCAATCCATAGGTTTTAAGATACTTACTAACCAGGTAAATTCTTAGGCGTTTAATATGGCGTTTTGAGTCCATTTCGTTGAGCAAGGAGTAGCTCTTGTCTATTCCATATTTGGCTTAAGGAACTTTATCTGTGCTCATTTCAATCTCTGGTTTTATGCAGCACCCCAACTCACCTTTCCCCTTAAGCAAGCATAAGTTGGTTTTCTAAATTTGAGACCCTGTTCTGTTCTGTAATTCAGTTCCTGTGTAGCCAAGTTTACATTCCGTGTATTACTGATATCTTATGATGTTTCTTTTTCTGTGTGACTTATTTCAGTTAGAATCATCATACATGAATCCACTCATTGTGCTGCTAAGGGCCTGATGACATAGATTTCATTGCTGAGTGATACTGCATTGTACGTAAGTACCACAAGTTCTTTATCCATTTTTCACTTTCTGTGATATTGAACTTGTACGGTAAACGAGGTTCTTGTAAACAGAGGCGTCCCAAACTTTGGGGTGGCTGTGTCTTTTTGATTTTAATTTCCCTAAGCTATAGGACCATAAGTGGCAGTGCCCTAGGCTCTGTTGCTTTGTTTTTTAGATGTTTCAGGAAACACCATACACTTCTCCCGAGTGTCTGTTGGCAATTTACATCCCGCCCATCAGCATAACAAGGCTCCCAGTTCTCCATGGCCTGTCCTGCCTTTCTGGATTTTACACTTTTTTCAGATGGCCCTTTTGACCGGGGGGAAGTGAGACTTCATTGTAGTGCAGATTTCCTTTGCAAGCTTGCTTGGTTGGCCAAAAAGGGCGTATGCGTTTTTTCCTGAATATATTCAGGAAAAAACGCATACGCCCTTTTTGGCCAAGTGCATCATTGTGGACGTTCTGCCTCTTTTCCTATGCTTTAAATGCAATTCCAGTCTACCTCCTGAGATCGGTTTCCTGCAATTCTGACCCGCTTTCAAGTCATCTTGGCAGCCTTACTTCAGTCTATTTTTGGACAATAGCTGTCATTTATAACTCTGCAGGTTTGTGAATTACAGTGCCCCTGAGCTCCTTTCTTAAACTCGCTTTCTTGTCACCTGGCCGCATCACCGCAGCATGGCTTCAGGCCCTAATCTGGTTCCCGCACGGCATGCTGAGCCTTTGGTTAATTCCTCTTCCTGGTGGGAAATGAGAGTTAAATTTGCCCGTCCAGACACCTCCAGCTAGTCTCTCATTGGTTCTCGCTATTCCTGTTCATCTTCCGCAGAAATTGCAAACTGGGCCAAACAGGAGGTTAAAGGGACTGACTCTCCAAGTCGGGAGAGTGTTAGTAAAGCGTCTGGCATGTTGCACCCGAGTACCAGGGTATGAAAAGTGAGACATATTTGAACACGTCTCCCGATCACATGGTTGATCATACTCTAGGTTCCACATGCATGTTTTAGCTGAAGGAAGAATACCTTAAACGTGGGTATTTGAAACCCGTGGAATGGGTACCATGCAATATGACTTCAAAGGGTCTTCATTTGCTCACCGAACCTCTCCAATCCTATCACTGCTGCGTTTATGCCCCTGTACACATGCTTGATTCTCTTTCGGAGACATAGCAATCCATAGGTTTTAAGATACTTACTAGTCAGGTACATTCTTAGGCGTTTAATATGGGGTGTTGAGTCCATTTCGTTGAGCAAGGAGTAGCTCTTGTCTATTCCATATTTGGCTTAAGGAACTTTATCTGTGCTCATTTCAATCTCTGGTTTTATGCAGCACCCCAACTCACCTTTACCCTTAAGCAAGCATAAGTTGGTTTTCTAAATTTGAGACCCTGTTGTGTTCTGTAATTCAGTTCCTGTGTAGCCAAGTTTCCATTCCGTGTATTACTGATATCTTATGATGTTTCTTTTTCTGTGTGACTTATTTCAGTTAGAATCATCATACCTGAATCCACTCATTGTGCTGCTAAGGGCCTGATGACACAGATTTCATTGCTGAGTGATATTGCTTTGTAAGTAAATACCACAACTTCTTTATCCATTTTTCACTTTCTGCGATGTTGAACTTGTACTGTAAACGAGGTTCTTGTCAACAGAGCCGTTCCAAACTTTGGGGTGGCTGTGTCTTTTTGAATTTAATTTCCCTAAGCTATAGGACCATAAGTGGAAGTGCCCTAGGCTCTGTTGCTTTGTTTTTTAGTTGTTTCAGGAAACACCATACACTTCTTCCGAGTGGTTGTTGTCAATTTACATCCCGCCCATCAGCATAACAAGGCTCCCAGTTCTCCATGGCCTGTCCTGCCTTTCTGGATTTTACACTTTTTTCAGATGGCCCTTTTGACTGGGGGGAAGTGAGACTTCCTTGTAGTGCAGATTTCCTTTGCAAGCTTGCTTGGTTGGCCAAAAAGGGCGTATGCGTTTTTTCCTGAATATATTCAGGAAAAAACGCATACGCCCTTTTTGGCCAAGTGCATCATTGTGGACGTTCTGCCTCTTTTCCTATGCTTTCAATGCAATTCCAGTCTACCTCCTGAAATCGGTTTCCTGCAATTCTGCCCCGCTTTCAAGTCCTCTTGGCAGCCTTACTTCAGTCTATTTTTGGACGATAGCTGTCATTTATAACTCTGCAGGTTTGTGAATTACAGTGCCCCCGAGCTCCTTTCTTCAACTCGCTTTCTTGTGAGCTGGCTGAAACACCGCAGGATGGCTGCAGGCCCTAATCTGGTTCCGGCACGGCACGCTGAGCCTTTGGTTAATTCCTCTTCCTGGTAGGAAATGAGAGTTAAATTTGCCCGTCCAGACACCTCCAGCTAGTCTCTCATTGGTTCTCGCTATTCCTGTTCATCTTCCGCAGAATTTGCAAACTGGGCCAAACAGGAGGTTAAAGGCGCTGACTCTCCAAGTGGGGAGAGTGTTAGTAAAGCGTCTGGAATGTTGCACCCGAGTACCAGGGTACGAAAACTGAGACATATTTGAACACGTCTCCCGTTCACATGGTTGATCATACTTGGGTTCCACATGCATGTTTTAGCTGAAGGAAGAATACCTTAAACCTGGGTAGTTGAAACCCGTGGAATGGGTACCATGCAATATGACTTCAAAGGGTCTTCATTTGCTCACCGAACCTCTCCAATCCTATCACTGCTGCGTTTATGCCCCTGTACACATGCTTGATTCTCTTTCGGAGACATAGCAATCTATAGGTTTTAAGATACTTACTAGTCAGGTACATTCTTAGGCGTTTAATATGCGGTGTTGAGTCCATTTCGTTGAGCAAGGAGTAGCTCTTGTCTATTCCATATTTGGCTTAAGGAACTTTATCTGTGCTCATTTCAATCTCTGGTTTTATGCAGCACCCCAACTCACCTTTACCCTTAAGCAAGCATAAGTTGGTTTTCTAAATTTGAGACCCTGTTCTGTTCTGTAATTCAGTTCCTGTGTAGCCAAGTTTCCATTCCGTGTATTACTGATATCTTATGATGTTTCTTTTTCTGTGTGACTTATTTCAGTTAGAATCATCATAGCTGAATCCACTCATTGTGCTGCTAAGGGCCTGATACACAGATTTCATTGCTGAGTGATATTGCTTTGTAAGTAAATACCACAACTTCTTTATCCATTTTTCACTTTCTGCGATGTTGAACTTGTACTGTAAACGAGGTTCTTGTAAAGAGAGCCGTTCCAAACTTTGGGGTGGCTGTGCCTTTTTGAGTTTAATTTCCCTAAGCTATAGGACCATAAGTGGAAGTGCCCTAGGTTCTGTTGCTTTGTTTTTTAGATGTTTCAGGAAACACCATACACTTCTCCCGAGTGTCTGTTGGCAAATTACATCCCGCCCATCAGCATAACAAGGCTCCCAGTTCTCCATGGCCTGTCCTGCCTTTCTGGATTTTACACTTTTTTCAGATGGCCCTTTTGACCGGGGGGAAGTGAGACTTCATTGTAGTGCAGATTTCCTTTGCAAGCTTGCTTGGTTGGCCAAAAAGGGCGTATGCGTTTTTTCCTGAATATATTCAGGAAAAAACGCATACGCCCTTTTTGGCCAAGTGCATCATTGTGGACGTTCTGCCTCTTTTCCTATGCTTTCAATGCAATTCCAGTCTACCTCCTGAAATCGGTTTCCTGCAATTCTGCCCCGCTTTCAAGTCCTCTTGGCAGCCTTACTTCAGTCTATTTTTGGACGATAGCTGTCATTTATAACTCTGCAGGTTTGTGAATTACAGTGCCCCTGAGCTCCTTTCTTCAACTCGCTTTCTTTTGAGCAGGCCGCAACACCGCAGGATGGCTTCAGGCCCTAATCTGGTTCCGGCACGGCACGCTGAGCCTTTGGTTAATTCCTCTTCCTGGTGGGAAATGAGAGTTAAATTTGCCCGTCCAGACACCTCCAGCTAGTCTCTCATTGGTTCTCGCTATTCCTGTTCATCTTCCGCAGAAATTGCAAACTGGGCCAAACAGGAGGTTAAAGGCGCTGACTCTCCAAGTCGGGAGAGTGTTAGGAAAGCGTCTGGAATGTTGCACCCGAGTACCAGCGTACGAAAACTGAGACATATTTGAACACGTCTCCCGTTCACACAGTTGATCATACTCTGTGTTCCACATGCATGTTTTAGCTGAAGGAAGAATACCTTAAACCTGGAGAGTTGAGACCCGTGGAATGGGTACCATGCAATATGACTTCAAAGGGTCTTCATTTGCTCACGAACCTCTCCAATCCTATCACTGCTGCGTTTATGCCCCTGTACACATGCTTGATTCTCTTTCGGAGACATAGCAATCCATAGGTTTTAAGATACTTACTAGTCAGGTACATTCTTAGGCGTTTAATATGCGGTGTTGAGTCCATTTCGTTGAGCAAGGAGTAGCTCTTGTCTATTCCATATTTGGCTTAAGGAACTTTATCTGTGCTCATTTCAATCTCTGGTTTTATGCAGCACCCCAACTCACCTTTAACCTTAAGCAAGCGTAAGTTGGTTTTCTAAATTTGAGACCCTGTTCTGTTCTGTAATTCAGTTCCTGTGTAGCCATGTTTACATTTCGTGTATTACTGATATCTTATGATGTTTCTTTTTCTGTGTGACTTATTTCAGTTAGAATCATCATACCTGAATCCACTTGTGCTGCTAAGGGCCTGATGACACAGATTTCATTGCTGAGTGATATTGCTTTGTAAGTAAATACCACAACTTCTTTATCCATTTTTCACTTTCTGCGATGTTGAACTTGTACTGTAAACGAGGTTCTTGTAAACAGAGCCGTTCCAAACTTTGGGGTGGCTGTGTCTTTTTGATTTTAATTTCCCTAAGCTATAGGACCATAAGTGGAAGTGCCCTAGGTTCTGTTGCTTTGTTTTTTAGATGTTTCAGGAAACACCATACACTTCTCCCGAGTGGTTGTTGGCAATTTACATCCCGCCCATCAGCATAACAAGGCTCCCAGTTCTCCATGGCCTGCCCTGCCTTTCTGGATTTTACACTTTTTTCAGATGGCCCTTTTGACCGCGGGGAAGTGAGACTTCATTGTAGTGCAGATTTCCTTTGCAAGCTTGCTTGGTTGGCCAAAAAGGGCGTATGCGTTTTTTCCTGAATATACTCAGGAAAAAACGCATACGCCCTTTTTGGCCAAGTGCATCATTGTGGACGTTCTGCCTCTTGTCCTATGCTTTCAATGCAATTCCAGTCTACCTCCTGAAATCGGTTTCCTGCAATTCTGCCCCGCTTTCAAGTCCTCTTGGCAGCCTTACTTCAGTCTATTTTTGGACGATAGCTGTCATTTATAACTCTGCAGGTTTGTGAATTACAGTGCCCCTGAGCTCCTTTCTTCAACTCGCTTTCTTTTGAGCAGGCCGCAACACCGCAGGATGGCTTCAGGCCCTAATCTGGTTCCGGCACGGCACGCTGAGCCTTTGGTTATTTCCTCTTCCTGGTGGGAAATGAGAGTTAAATTTGCCCGTCCAGACACCTCAGCTAGTCTCTCATTGGTTCTCCCTCTTCCTGTTCATCTTCCGCAGAAATTGCAAACTGGGCCAAACAGGAGGTTAAAGGCGCTGACTCTCCAAGTGGGGAGAGTGTTAGTAAAACGTCTGGAATGTTGCACCCGAGTACCAGGGGAGGAAAACTGAGACATATTTGAACACGTCTACCGTTCACATGGTTGATCATACTCTGGGTTCCACATGCATGTTTTAGCTGAAGGAAGAATACCTTAAACCTGGAGAGTTGAGACCCGTGGAATGGGTACCATGCAATATGTCTTCAAAGGGTCTTCATTTGCTCACCGAACCTCTCCAATCCTATCACTTCTGCGTTTATGCCCCTGTACACACGCTTGATTCTCTTTTGGAGACATAGCAATCCATAGGTTTTAAGATACTTACTAGTCAGGTACATTCTTAGGCGTTTAATATGGGGTGTTGAGTCCATTTCGTTGAGCAAGGAGTAGCTCTTGTCTATTCCATATTTGGCTTAAGGAACTTTATCTGTGCTCATTTCAATCTCTGGTTTTATGCAGCACCCCAACTCACCTTTCCCCTTAAGCAAGCATAAGTTGGTTTTCTAAATTTGAGACCCTGTTCTGTTTTGGAATGCAGTTCCTGTGTAGCCAAGTTTACATTCCGTGTATTACTGATATCTTATGATGTTTCTTTTTCTGTGTGACTTATTTCAGTTAGAATCATCATACCTGAATCCACTCATTATGCTGCTACGGTCCTGATGACATAGATTTCATTGCTGAGTGATACTGCATTGTACGTAAGTACCACAAGTTCTTTATCCATTTTTCACTTTCTGTGATATTGAACATGTACGGTAAATGAGGTTCTTGTAAACAGAGGCGTCCCAAACTTTGGGGTGGCTGTGTCTTTTTGATTTTAATTTCCCTAAGCTATAGGACCATAAGTGGAAGTGCCCTAGGCTCTGTTGCTTTGTTTTTCGATGTTTCAGGAAACACCATACACTTCTCCCGAGTGTCTGTTGGCAATTTACATCCCGCCCATCAGCATAACAAGGCTCCCAGTTCTCCATGGCCTGTCCTGCCTTTCTGGATTTTACACTTTTTTCAGATGGCCCTTTTGACCGGGGGGAAGTGAGACTTCATTGTAGTGCAGATTTCCTTTGCAAGCTTGCTTGGTTGGCCAAAAAGCGCGTATGTGTGTTTTCCTGAATATATTCAGGAAAAAACGCATATGCCCTTTTTGGCCAAGTGCATCACTGTGGACGTTCTGCCTCTTTTCCTATGCTTGAAATGCAATTCCTGTCTACCTCCTGAAATAGGTTTCCTGCAATTCTGCCCCGCTTTCAAGTCCTCTTGGCAGCCTTACTTCAGTCTATTTTTGGACGATAGCTGTCATTTATAACTCTGCAGGTTTGTGAATTACAGTGCCCCTGAGCTCCTTTCTTCAACTCGCTTTCTTGTGACCTGGCCGCAACACCGCAGGATGGCTTCAGGCCCTAATCTGGTTCCGGCATGGCACGCTGAGCCTTTGGTTAATTCCTCTTCCTGGTGGGAAATGAGAGTTAAATTTGCCCGTTCAGACACCTCCAGCTAGTCTCTCATTGGTTCTCCCTATTCCTGTTCATTTTCCGCAGAAATTGCAAACTGGGGCAAACAGGAGGTTAAAGGCACTGACTCTCCAAGTAGGGAGAGTGTTAGTAAAGCATCTGGAATGTTGCACCCGAGTACCAGGGGAGGAAAACTGAGACATATTTGAACACGTCTCCCGTTCACATGGTTGATCATACTCTGGGTTCCACATGCATGTTTTAGCTGAAGGAAGAATACCTTAAACCTGGAGAGTTGAGACCCGTGGAATGGGTACCATGCAATATGACTTCAAAGGGTCTTCATTTGCTCACCGAACCTCTCCAATCCTATCACTGCTGCGTTTATGCCCCTGTACACACGCTTGATTCTCTTTTGGAGACATAGCAATCCATAGGTTTTAAGATACTTACTAGTCAGGTACATTCTTAGGCGTTTAATATGCGGTGTTGAGTCCATTTCGTTGAGCAAGGAGTAGCTCTTGTCTATTCCATATTTGGCTTAAGGAACTTTATCTGTGCTCATTTCAATCTCTGGTTTTATGCAGCACCCCAACTCACCTTCCCCGTTAAGCAAGCATAAGTTGGTTTTCTAAACTTGAGACACTGTTCTGTTTTGTAATTCATTTCATGTGTAGCCAAGTTCACATTCTGTGTATTAGTGATACCTTATGATGTTTCTTTTCTGTGTGACTTATTTCAGTTCGAATCATCATACCTGAATCCACTCATTATGCTGCTACGAGCCTGATGACATAGATTTCATTGCTTAGTGATATTGCATTGTACGTAAGTACCACAAGTTCTTTATCCATTTTTCACTTTCTGCGATATTGAACTTGTACGGTAAACGAGGTTCTTGTAAACAGAGGCATCCCAAACTTTGGGGTGGCTGTGTCTTTTTGATTTTAATTTCCCTAATCTATAGGACCATAAGTGGAAGTGCCCTAGGCTCTGTTGCTTTGGTTTTTAGATGTTTCAGGAAACACCATACACTTCTCCAGAGTGGCTGTTGGCAATTTACATCCCGCCCATCAGCATAAGAAGGCTCCCAGTTCTCCATGGCCTGTCGTGCCTTTATGGATTTTACACTTTTTTCAGATGGCCCTTTTGACCGGGGGGAAGTGAGACTTCATTTTAGTGCAGATTTCCTTTGCAAGCTTGCTTGGTTGGCCAAAAAGGGTGTATGCGTTTTTTCCTGAATATATTCAGGAAACAACACATACGCCCTTTTTGGCCAAGTGCATCATTGTCGAGTTTCTGACTCTCTTCATATGTTTTCAATGCAATTCCAGTCTACCTCCTGAAATCGGTTTCCTGCAATTCTGCCTTGCTTTCAATGCCTCTTCATAGCCTTACCTCAATATATTTTTTAAAAATAGTTGGCCTTTATAACTCTGCAGGTTTTTGAATTGCAGTGGCCCTTAGCTCCATTTTTTAGCTCTTATTTTTGTGGTCTTGCCCCGTAACCACAGGATTCCTTGAAGCCCTATTTTTCTTCTGGGGCACCTTGCTGTGCCTTTGGTTAATTCTTCTTACTGATGTGATATTAGAGTGACATGTGCCCATTGAAACCGCTACAGCTAGTTTCTCACTGGTTCCCCCTATTCCCATTCATCCTCTGCACTAACTGCAGACTGTGCGATACCAGAACTTAAAGGCATTGACTCCATGTGGGGATGTTGTTAGTAAAGTGGCTGGAATGTTGATCCGGAGCCCCAGGAGAGGAAAAATGAGGTGCGTTTTAGAAACCTTTCCCGATCATATGGTATACCAGTCGCTGGGTTTCCCAAGCATGGTTTAGCTGTAGGAAGATTCCCTTCAACCTGGAGTGTTGGGACCCTTGGACTGAGTAGCATGAAGTATTGCATTAAACTTTCGGCAGTTGCTCACCAAAGCTCACCAATCCTGTCAGCCCCAAGTGTCCAGCCTTATGTCTTATCCAGCTGTGGGTTTATATGTGGTCAATCCAGGTTGCATCACAGCCCCTGAGCGAATTTTGTAAGAATTTTTCTCTCTTTCATTGTTTCAGCGTTTTGTTTTTAAAATTTATTTCTATAATGGGGTTTAGCTCATTTTCACTGCTGTGTTTGTGCCGCTCTGCACACACTTGATTCCCTTATGGAGATATATCAATACATGGGTTTTAAGATTCTTATTACTCAGATATATTTCTCTGCGGTGTATAGGGTGTGTTGAGGCCAGTTCATTGAGCAAGGTGTAGATCTTGTCTAATACCTATTTGGTTTATTGAACGGTATCTGTGCTAATTTCAAACTCTGGTTTTATGCATCATCCCACCTCTCCTTTCCCCTTAAGCTGACATAAGTGTGTTTTCTAAATGTGAGACACTGTTCTGTTCTGTAATTCATTTCTTGTGCAGCCATATTTACCCTCCCTCTATAAGTGATATCTTATGATATGTTTCTTTTTCTGTTTGACTTATTTCAAGTAGTATTATCGGACCTAAATCCACTCTTTATCCTTCTACTAGCCTTATTACATTGATTTCATGGTGAAGAGATATTCCATTGTACATAAGTACCACATCTTCTTTATCCATTGTTCTCTTTCCTGGGATATTTAAGGTGTACTGAAGTTGAGGTTCTTGTAAACAGAGTAGCCCTAAACTGTGGTGTGCTTGTGTCTTGTTGATTTTTAGACTTCCCTAGATATACTCCCATGATTGGAAGAGTCCTATGCTCTGTAGCTCTGTTTTTTAGATGATTTAGGAACCACCATACACTTCTCCAGAGTGGCTCTCGGCAGTTCACACACTGCCCATCAGCGTATAAAGGCTCCCTGTTCTCCATGGCCTGTCCTGCATTTCTGGTTTTTACAATTTTTTAGGATGGCCCTTTTGACCGGTGGGAAGTGAGACTTCTTTGTTGTGCACATTTGCATTGCTTGCTTGCTTCGTTGCCCATAAAGTGCGTATGCGTTTTTTTCCTGGATATAATCAGGAAAAAACGCATACGCCCTTTTGGGCCAACTGCATCATTGTCGAAATTCTGCCGCTTTTCATGTGCGTTAAAGACGAGTCCAATCTATCTCTTGAAATCTGTTTCTTGCAATTCTGTCTTGCATTCAGATCCTCTTCTTTGCCTTACCTCAACATATTTTTGGACGTTAGTTTTCATTTATAACTCTGCAGGTTTGTGAATTGCAGTGACCCTGAGCTCCATTTTTTAAGTTGCTCTTTTGTGAGCTGGCCTCAAACCCGCAGGATTGCTTCAGGCCCTATTTTGGCTCCGGCGAGGCAGGCTGAGCCTTTCTTTAATTCTTATTCTTAATGGGAAATTAGAGTGATATGTGCCCGTCCAAACCCCTACAACTCTTCTCTCATTGGTTCCCCCTCTTCCCGTTCATCCTCCTCACAATTTGCAAAATGTGTGAAACAGAAGTTTAAATGTGCTGATTCTCCAAGTGGGGAGATTCTAAGTAGCGTGGCTGGAATGGTGAACAGGAGCACCAGGAGAGGATAAATGAGGTGCATTTTAGACACATCTCCCGATCACATGGTGTACAGTCCTCTGGGTTTTCCATGCATGTTTTAGCTGTAGGAAGATCCCTTGAACCTGCAGATTTGGGACCCATTGAATGGGTACCAGGTAGTATTACTTTAAAGGGTGTGCATTTCCTCACCCAACCTCACATTTCTCTTAGTGCAAACAGTTTCCAGCCTTATGTCTCATCCTGCTGTGGGTCTAGATGTGTTCAATCCATGTTGCATCACCGTCCCTGAGGAAAAGTTGTAAGAGGTTTTCTCTGTCGTTTATTTTTTTCAATTTATTACTATATTGGTTACAGCTGATTTTCAAAGCTCTGTTTCTTGCTGCTGTACATCCACTTGATTCACGTACAGAGAGACATCAATAAATTCTTTTTCAGATTCTTACCAGTCGTATATATTCTTTTCCGGTGACTTGAGTGTGCTGAGTGCAGTTCTTTTAGCTACCGTGTAGGCCTTGTTGATTATCAGTTTGGTATTTGGAATGGTATCTTTGCTAATTTCAACCTCCTGAATGATGCCTCACCCCTCCCCACCTTTCCCGTTTAGCAGCCTTATGCGTGTTTTCTACATATTTGACTATGTTTTTGTTTTGTAATTTATTTCATGTGTAGCCATTTTGGATTCCACCTTTAAGTGATATCTTATGATATGTGTCTTTTTCTTTTTGAATTCTGTCACTTAGAATGATCATACGTAACTCCTCCGGAGTTGTTACAACTGGCCATATTTCATTGATTTCCAGGCTGAATAATATTCCACTCTACCTAAGTACCACATCTCTATCCATTTTTTCCCTCCAGAGACATTTAAGTTATATCCTAGTCGAGGATCTTTTAAACAGAGAGGGGGTAAACATTGGGGTGCCTGTGTCCTCTCGATTTTTGTTTTTCCCAAGATATACGCCCATGAGTGCAAGTGCCCTATGCTCTGTAGCTCATTTTTTAGATGCTTTAGTAAACACAATACACTTCTCCAGAATGGCCGTTGGCAATATACATTTCCACTATAAGTCTCACAGGGCTCCCTCTTCTCGTTGCCCTGTCCTGCATTTCTGTTGTTTACGCTTTATGAGGATGGCTCTTCTGACTGATGCGAAGTGATATCTTTTGTGGTATTGACTTCCAGTGCCCACCTGTTTGGTTGGCTAAAAAAGTGTATGCCCTTTTCTTGAATATATACAGAAAAGAACGCATACACCCTTTTTGGCCAACTGCAATGTTGGCAATGTTCAGCTCCTTTTCTTGTGCTTAATGGCGAGTCCTTTCTACCTCCTCAAATCCCTTTCCTGCCATTCTCCCTTGCTTACAAGTCCTTTTCTCTGACTTTCCTCAAGACATTTTTCAGTGATGGATATTTTCAACTCTGCAGTTTTGTGAATTTTACTGCCCTTGAGTTCCATTGTTCAACTCGTGTTTATGGGAACTGGCCACAAAGCAGCGGGATTTCCTCAAGCCCTATACTGTTTCCATGGGCAACCCTAGCCTTTGGTCAATTCGTCTTCCTGATTGGAAATTAGAGTGACATGTGCCTGTCTGAACACCTAGGACTTGTCTCTCATTGTTCCTCATCCTTCCGCTTCATCCTCTGGACAAATTCCAAACTGTACGCAACAGGATGTTGACAGTGCTGACATCTCCAAGTGGGGAGACTGTTAGTAAAGACGCTGGAGGGGTGAACCCGAGCACCAGGAGATGAGGAGATGAGATGCCTTTTCCAAACTCTTCCCGATCAGACGGTATACCATCCTCTGGGTGTGACAGACATGTTTTAGCAGTAGGAAGAGTCCCATTCATGTAAGGAGAACACCAGGGCTTTTTCAAAATCAGTGTCTCCCCGAAACCCAAACTGGGGAAGTTTTTAAGCTACGGCTACACATATGTTCATTAAGGGCCTTGGGAAGTAGGCAGAGTCCAAACTTTAGATGATTGAAGTCTTCAGGGTCAGAAGCACTCACCACCAGCTTCCCTTAGGCTACACTTTAACTGTCATTGATAGATGATGTCAATAAAAATATCTATTCTTTTTCAGATTATTTCCCCTTATAGGTTATTGCAAAATGTTGAGTGTAGTTCCCTGTGCTATACAGTAGTTCCTTGTTGATGATCTATTTTATACATAGCAGTGTGTATGTGTTCATTCCAAACTGTTAATTTATCCCTCCTCCCACCTTTCCCCTTTGGTAATAATAAATTATAAGATTTTATACTTCTCAGAAATGGGGGAGCTGAAAGAGAGGTATCATTTTCAATGGAAAAGCATTTAAAACAAGATTGAAGGTTTAACCAAGATTATTAGATGTACATCCTTGGAAAGAAATCACTTCGTTTCTCTAATATTGACCTGACAAATAAGACAAACCTTTTCACTGAACTTGCTTATAAAAAGTGATGGAAATATCAAATGGAAGTGTTAAAAACATCTTATTTTACCCGAGCCTTATACACTGTTCTATGTTAACTACAGTTTGGCTCACACATCTGTTCATTGAGGTTACAATAGTCTCAATTTCTGTTACTGATCCTCCAGAGTGGACCCCAACAAGTGTCCCCCTGCCCAGTGTCATTGGGGCCAACAGATCGAGACTGAGTTTGGTTCACAAGCAAAGGAAACTTTATATTTTGATCAGAGAATGGAGAGGTGAGAGCATGCACTACCCCGTGGGCTGTGGGCTGGGCTGCTGTGTAGAGATCCTGTCAGAGTCAGTGGGAGGGAGGGAGGCGGCGGAGCTCTCGAGGGCCGGGTTGGCTGTAGCTCAGGCTCTATATCGTGGAGTCTGCACTGGGCCCCAGGAGCTGAGGTGTCGACCCAGCCATTCTGCACTAGGAAATCTGGTCTGAAGTGCCGGGTGTGGAACCTCTGCATGCGGGACCCTAGGAGCACGTGAAATTAGACAAAGCACAAAGGATAAAAAAGGTTAGACTTGACTTTATTGCCCAGATTCTATTTTTATCTCCCAGGGATTTTTAATGGGCTTTGCTGGGGACAAACCCCTCCTCTGCCTTTTGTCCCGTTCCTCATTCTTGGAGTGCTGAGGGTGCAGACCCTTCTTCTGTAACTGCTGAGTGCTGAGTTGGGAGCCCTCATACCCTGGGGCGAGGGTCAGAGCTTCTCCCCAGCAGCCTCCCGGTGACGTTGATTGTCCCCAGGACCCCTGCCTCCCTGCTCGTCCACCTGAGCACCAGCATTGGAAGTGTTATAGATTCTAATGACCTTTAAGGGTCCAGGAAAGAGATGTGCAGAGACGCTGTGGGGGCCGGTTTCACCCCGCCCCACATTTGTTCGGCCACCTTAGGCTGACCGTCTCTGCCAGCCTAGATGCTCTGACCAGTAGTCTGCGCTTTCTTCAGTTAGGCCCCTGAATTAACGTACAAACAGCACCAGGTGTCAGAGCCCTGCCCGCTCAACTCCCAGACAGTCCAGGGTCAGTGGTGACCAAGGACCATGATGGCTACTGAGTCAACAGCCTTTTGAAGTAAACAGGAGTCCAGCCGGTCTTATTGGCCACCATCATCACGGTGTCTGTAGGCTTTTCTATGGTGACAGTGTGGTATACTGTTCCCCCGCCAAGATTATTAGCTCCCCTCTGGGTGCAGTAAGTCCTGCAAGCAGTAGTCTACTCTTTTGGGACACACTCTTGTTGTTTTATGAGAGAAACTCCAGGTCAAGTGATGTTCACACGAGTCGTCATGGTGCCCTGTTGCCCCCGGTTATCTCTCTGGATGTTGGAGTTGGAGGGCCTCCTCACTTGAGGTCGGTGTGCCCACGGAGCGAACCCTGCAACTTCAGGGCATGGTTGGTGGTTAGGATCACCACGTGGGGTCCTTTTCCCTTAGGAGGGAGGTGGCCTTTTGGGCTGCTGATTTCCAGGTTTTTAGATACCGCCAGTATCTTGGCCAGATGTGGCAGTGGGCCAAGCCCCTTAGTGACCGTAGTTTATCCTACCTGGATGGCATTCTTGCATTGTTCCATTTCAAGTGGTCCCAGTTTTTGCACTAATTCTCCAATGGCGATTCACCTTTCACCGGGAATGTAAAGGTCAAAGGGTTTAGCTAAATTAGGGAGTTCCAGGGCAAGGGTCTGAATTGACTGCTCTTTCCATTCTTGAAAGGCCACTTCTGGATTCTATTCAAAAGGATCATCATCTTTTCCTTTCAGTGTTTCATATAGAGGCCCAGCTAGTAGACTGTAGCTAGGGATCCAGAAGCAGCAAACCCTGGCCTCCCCAGGAACCCCTAAGCTGTCTTCTAGTTTTAGAAAGGGGTAAGGCTGAAAATGGTTTCTTCCCTTTCCTGGGATGGGCTTCTCTGACCTTCTGTGAGAATGAAGCCCAGGCAGGTCACCGCAGTCTGTGATATTTGAGCTTTTTCTTGGACAACTTCTATCCTTTATTGGCTTGGTAGTTCAGAGGCCTCCTTAGTAGGGCTGGTGATCAGAATGTCGTCTGCATATTGAAGGAGGGTTTCCTTTTCCAGAGGTAGAACTTTTAGGTCTTTAGCTAAGCTTTCCCCAAAGATGGTGTGGGAATTTTTGCACCCTTGGGGCCAGACGGCCCGGAAGTATTGTTTTAGTTGTATGTTGAGTCCTGCCACTCACAAGCCAAAATTTCTTGTGACTCTGGGACTAATGGAATACAAAAGAAGGCATCATTGAAGACTAATACAGAATACCATGTCCTGGTGGTTGGTAGAATGACCAGCAGGGTGTAGGAATTAGGAGCAACTGGAGGTATATCCTCGGTGGCTTCACTGACTGTCCTGACATCCTTTACCAGGTCCCCAGCAGCCCATGGGGCTCTCGTGGTCAGACCAATCCCAGAATATGGAGCTCACCTGGGCAGGTACCCCACCCCCACCCCAGCCCACGGGGCTCTCGTGGTCAGGCCCCTCCCAGGATACAGAGCTACCCTTGCAGGTACCGTGGCAGGGCTGGGCACACAGGAACCGTGCACATAGCCCTCATTGCAGAGCACCCCCAGCTCACCTGTCGCTCAGAGCTGACACAGAGCACCTCAGAGCAGGACTTGAACTAACAAACAGCAGCTGCGACAGGTCTGTGACCCTGGGCATCACTCCATGAGGCCTCCCTCCACCTGGTCTTCCAGAGACTTCCACTGCACCCGGGGCACCAGGCCTCTGTCTCCAACCACCACCCACCCCTCCTCTCCCTGACTCCTGGGTTCCTCTCATTAGGAGAGGGTTTTCTTGAAGTTGTCTCCCACTCATGGGCCAGATAAAATGATTAGAAAACAAGCCAAAGCTGCAGCCCCTTGTCTATCCTGACTCTCAGGAGCCCACACCTGTTCCTTGGACCTGGCCGGTTCAGCAAGTTCCATTTTCTGCAACTGTGAGCCCCTGAGGGGTGATGATTGGCTGACCTGGGCAGCCTTACCGTGCCGGCCAGCCCTCCCCAGGTGTGCCGTGGTTGAGATCAATATAAATACCACTCCAGGCAGCAAGAGCCCCTGCAGCCGTGCCTGACGCCATTTTCTCTGCCCTGTCAGCAGTCTCGGGGCTGGGCTGGTGGGAGGGAGTGAGAGGCCACGGCTTTGTGGGTGGCCCAGTGTGAGTGGGGCTCTGCTGGACTTTCTGCAGCAGTTGCCAGGCTGCCACCTGCTAAAGAAGAGGATGTGTCACCCATACCTGCTGCTGGAATTTCTCCCTGGGCAGAGGTGAGGAAGGAAAAAAGCAGTGGGGGCAGGGACAGGACGGGTATCTCAGGCAGGGAAATGGAAATCTTCCAGAAGAGCACCCAGGGCCAGGACCATCCTGGCTGGCCTGCAGGCACCAAGTCGGCCGGCATGCTGTCACTCGTGTGGCTCTATGGCCCTTCCTCTAGGCTTTCAAGTCCTTGTATATATTCAGGTGTTTTACCTGGGATGGGTGGGAATAGTTCAGCAGCAACTGGCCTGGGGCTCAGCTCACGTTTACTCACAGATGCCTCGGCATGGTGCCCCAGCTTTGCAATGAGGACGCTTGTTGCGTGGGGGCTGCTGGCTGAATGGGAGACGATTCCCCACCACTGACCAACTTCAGAATTGTTTACAACTGGAGCAAGTGCCCTGATACGGTTTTCCTCTGTGTAACTGGTGGGTTCTGTGTTTTTTTTCTCTTTTTCGTTTTTGGTTCAAGGTAGATTTTATTCCTCTTTTTTGTATTTACAGATATAAGCATGGAAATAATTTATTCATATAAATACATGTATGTGCAGGGAATAATTGTTTTTTCTGTTTTATTTTTTAAATTTTATTTCTTTTTAATTTTGAATTTTATTTTATATTTTTATACAGCAGGTTCTTATTGGTTATCTATTTTATACATATAAATGTATACATGCCAATCCCAGTCTCTCAACTCCTCCCACCACCACCCCCCCAACAGCTTTCCCCCCTTGTTGTCCATACGTTTGTTGTCTACATCTGTTGCTCTATTTATGCCTTGCAAAATGGTTAACCTGTACAGTTTTTCTAGGTTCCACATATATGCATGAATATACAAGATTTGTTTTTCTCTTTCTGACTTACTTCACTCTGTATGACAGTCTCTAGATCCATCGACGTCTCTACAAATGACCCAATTTCATTCCTTTTCATGGCTTAGTAATATTCCATTTTATATATGTACCACAGCTTTATGCATTCGTCTGTCTGTGGGCATTTAGGTTGCTTCCATTACCTCGATATTGTAAATAGTGATGCAATGAACATTGCGGTGAATGACTCTTTTTGATTTATGGTTTTGTCTGGGTATATGTCCAGTACTGGGATTGCTGTATCATATGGTAATTCTATTGTTAGTTTCTTAAGAAATTCCATATTGTTCTCCATAATGACTGTATCAATTTATATTCCCAACAATAGTGGAAGAGGGTTCCTTTTCTCCACACCCTTCCCAGCATTTTTTGTTTGTAGGTTTTCAATGATGCCTATTCTACCAGGTGTGAGGTGATACCTCATTGTTGAATCCATTTCGTTGAGCAAGGGGTAGCTCTTGTCTATTACATATTTGGCTTATGGAACGGTATCTGTGCTAATTTTAAACTCTGCTTTTATGCAGCACCCCAACTCACCTTCCCCCTTAAGCAGGCATAAGTTGGTTTTCTAAATTTGAGACCCTGTTCTGTTCTGTAATTCAGTTCCTGTGTAGCCAAGTTCACATTCCGTGTATTAGTGATATCTTATGATGTTTCTTTTTCTGTGTGACTTATTTCAGTTAGAATCATCATACCTGAATCCACTCATTGTGCTGCTAAGGGCCTGATGACACAGATTTCATTGCTGAGTGATATTGCTTTGTAAGTAAATACCACAACTTCTTTACCCATTTTTCACTTTCTGCAATGTTGAACTTGTACTGTAAACGAGGTTCTTGTAAACAGAGGCGTCCCAAACTTTGGGGTGGCTGTGTCTTTTTGATTTTAATTTCCCTAAGCTATAGGACCATAAGTGGAAGTGCCCTAGGCTCTGTTGCTTTGTTTTTTAGATGTTTCAGGAAACACCATACACTTCTCCCAACTGGTTGTTGGCAATTTACATCCCGACCATCAGCATAACAAGGCTCCCAGTTCTCCATGGCCTGTCCTGCTTTTCTGGATTTTACACTTTTTTCAGATGGCCCTTTTGACCGGGGGGAAGTGAGACTTCATTGTAGTGCAGATTTCCTTTGCAAGCTTGCTTGGTTGGCCAAAAAGGGCGTATGCGTTTTTTCCTGAATATATTCAGGAAAAAACGCATACGCCCTTTTTGGCCAAGTGCATCATTGTGGACGTTCTGCCTCTTTTCCTATGCTTTCAATGCAATTCCAGTCTAACTCCTGAATTCGGTTTCCTGCAATTCTGCCCCGCTTTCAAGTCCTCTTGGCAGCCTTACATCAGTCTATTTTTGGACGATAGCTGTCATTTATAACTCTGCAGGTTTGTGAATTACAGTGCCCCTGAGCTCCTTTCTTCAACTCGCTTTCTTGTGACCTGGCCGCAACACCGCAGGATGGCTTCAGGCCCTAATCTGGTTCCGGCACGGCATGCTGAGCCTTTGGTTAATTCCTCTTCCTGGTGGGAAATGAGAGTTAAATTTGCCCGTTCAGACACCTCCAGCTAGTCTCTCATTGGTTCTCGCTATTCCTGTTCATCTTCCGCAGAAATTGCAAACTGGGCCAAACAGGAGGTTAAAGGGACTGACTCTCCAAGTCGGGAGAGTGTTAGTAAAGCGTCTGGAATGTTGCACCCGAGTACCAGGGTACGAAAACTGAGACAAATTTGAACACGTCTCCCGATCACATGGTTGATCATACTCTAGGTTCCACATGCATGTTTTAGCTGAAGGAAGAATACCTAAAACCTGGGTAGTTGAAACCCATGGAATGGGTACCATGCAATATGACTTCAAAGGGTCTTCATTTGCTCACCGAACATCTCCAATCCTATCACTGCTGCGTTTATGCCCCTGTACACATGCTTGATTCTCTTTTGGAGACATAGCAATCCACAGGTTTTAAGATACTTACTAGTCAGGTACATTCTTAGGCGTTTAATATGCGGTGTTGAGTCCATTTCATTGAGCAAGGAGTAGCTCTTGTCTATTCCATATTTGGCTTAAGGAACTTTATCTGTGCTCACTTCAATCTCTGGTTTTATGCAGCTCCCCAACTCACCTTTACCCATAAGCAAGCATAAGTTGGTTTTCTAAATTTGAGACCCTGTTCTGTTCTGTAATTCAGTTCCTGTGTAGCCAAGTTTCCATTCCGTGTATTACTGATATCTTATGATGTTTCTTTTTCTGTGTGACTTATTTCAGTTAGAATCATCATACCTGAATCCACTCATTGTGCTGCTAAGGGCCTGATGACATAGATTTCATTGCTGAGTGATATTGCTTTGTAAGTGAATACCACAACTTCTTTATCCATTTTTCACTTTCTGCGATGTTGAACTTGTACTGTAAACGAGGTTCTTGTAAACAGAGCCGTTCCAAACTTTGGGGTGGCTGTGTCTTTTTGATTTTAATTTCCCTAAGCTATAGGACCATAAGTGGAAGTGCCCTAGGCTCTGTTGCTTTGTTTTTTAGATGTTTCAGGAAACACCATACACTTCTGCGGAGTGTCTGTTGGCAATTTACATCCCGCCCATCAGCATAACAAGGCTCCCAGTTCTCCATGGCCTGTCCTGCCTTTCTGGATTTTACACTTTTTTCAGATGGCCCTTTTGACTGGGGGGAAGTGAGACTTCATTGTAGTGCAGATTTCCTTTGCAAGCTTGCTTGGTTGGCCAAAAAGGGCGTATGCATTTTTTCCTGAATATATTCAGGAAAAAACGCATATGCCCTTTTTGGCCAAGTGCATCATTGTGGACGTTCTGCCTCTTTTCCTATGCTTTCAATGCAATTCCAGTCTACCTCCTGAAATCGGTTTCCTGCAATTCTGCCCCGCTTTCAAGTCCTCTTGGCAGCCTTACTTCAGTCTATTTTTGGACGATAGCTGTCATTTATAACTCTGCAGGTTTGTGAATTACAGTGCCCCTGAGCTCCTTTCTTCAACTCGCTTTCTTGTGAGCTGGCCGCAACACCGCAGGATGGCTTCAGGCCCTAATTTGGTTCTGGCATGGCACGCTGAGCCTTTGGTTAATTCCTCTTCCTGGTAGGAAATGAGAGTTAAATTTGCCCGTCCAGACACCTCCAGCTAGTCTCCATTGGTTCTCGCTATTCCTGTTCATCTTCCGCAGAAATTGCAAACTGGGCCAAACATTAGGTTAAAGGCGCTGACTCTCCAAATGGGGAGAGTGTTACTAAAGCGTCTGGAATGTTGCACCCGAGTACCAGGGGAAGAAAACTGAGACATATTTGAACACGTCTCCCGTTCACATGGTTGATCATACTTGGATTCCACATGCATGTTTTAGCTGAAGGAAGAATACCTTAAACCTGGAGAGTTGAGACCCGTGTAATGGGTACCATGCAATATGACTTCAAAGGGTCTTCATTTGCTCACCGAACCTCTCCAATCCTATCACTGCTACGTTTATGCCCCTGTACACATGCTTGATTCTCTTTCAGAGACATAGCAATCCATAGGTTTTACGATACTTACTAGTCAGGTACATTCTTAGGCGTTTAATATGCGGTGTTGAGTCCATTTCATTGAGCAAGGAGTAGCTCTTGTCTATTCCATATTTGGCTTAAGGAACTTTATCTGTGCTCATTTCAATCTCTGGTTTTATGCAGCACCCCAACTCACCTTTCCCCTTAAGCAAGAATAAGTTGGTTTTCTAAATTTGAGACCCTGTTCTGTTCTGTAATTCAGTTCCTGTGTAGCCAAGTTTACATTCCGTGTATCACTGATATCTTATGATGTTTCTTTTTCTGTGTGACTTATTTCAGTTAGAATCATCATACCTGAATCCACTCATTGTGCTGCTAAGGGCCTGATGACACAGATTTCATTGCTGAGTGATATTGCTTTGTAAGTAAATACCACAACTTCCTTATCCATTTTTCACTTTCTGCGATGTTGAACTTGTACTGTAAACGAGGTTCTTGTAAACAGAGCCGTTCCAAACTTTGGGGTGGCTGTGTCTTTTTGATTTTAATTTCCCTAAGCTATAGGACCATAAGTGGAAGTGCCCTAGGTTCTGTTGCTTTGTTTTTTAGATGTTTCAGGAAACACCATATACTTCTCCCGAGTGGTTGTTGGCAATTTACATCCCGCCCATCAGCATAACAAGGCTCCCAGTTCTCCATGGCCTGTCCTGCCTTTCTGGATTTTACACTTTTTTCAGATGGCCCTTTTGACCGGGGGGAAGTGAGACTTCATTGTAGTGCAGATTTGCTTTGCAAGCTTGCTTGGTTGGCCAAAAAGTGCGTATGCGTTTTTTCCTGAATATATTCAGGAAAAAACGCATACGCCCTTTTTGGCCAAGTGCATCATTGTGGACGTTCTGCCTCTTTTCCTATGCTTTCAATGCAATTCCAGTCTACCTCCTGAAATCGGTTTCCTGCAATTCTGCCCCGCTTTCAAGTCCTCTTGGCAGCCTTACTTCAGTCTATTTTTGGACGATAGCTGTCATTTATAACTCTGCAGGTTTGTGAATTACAGTGCCCCTGAGCTCCTTTCTTCAACTCGCTTTCTTGTGAGCTGGCCGAAACACCGCAGGATGGCTTCAGGCCCTAATCTGGTTCCGGCCCGGCATGCTGAGCCTTTGGTTAATTCCTCTTCCTGGTTGGAAATGAGAGTTAAATTTGCCCGTCCAGACACCTCCATCTAGCCTCTCATTGGTTCTCGCTATTCCTGTTCATCTTCCACAGAAATTGCAAACTGGGCCAAACAGGAGGTTAAAGGGACTGACTCTCCAACTCGGGAGAGTGTTAGTAAAGCGTCTGGAATGTTGCACCCGAGTACCAGGGTACGAAAACTGAGACATATTTGAATACGTCTCCCGTTCACATGGTTGATCATACTCTGGGTTCCACATGCATGTTTTAGCTGAAGGAAGAATACCTTAAACCTGGGTAGTTGAAACCCGTGGAATGGGTACCATGCAATATGACTTCAAAGGGTCTTCATTTGCTCACCGAACCTCTCCAATCCTCTCACTGCTGCGTTTATGCCCCTGTACACATGCTTGACTCTCTTTCGGAGACATAGCAATCCATAGGTTTTAAGATACTTACTAGTCAGGTACATTCTTAGGCGTTTAATATGGGGTGTTGAGTCCATTTCGTTGAGCAAGGAGTAGCTCTTGTCTATTCCATATTTGGCTTAAGGAACTTTATCTGTGCTCATTTCAGTCTCTGGTTTTATGCAGCACACCAACTCACCTTTACCCTTAAGCAAGAATAAGTTGGTTTTCTAAATTTGAGACCCTGTTCTGTTCTGTAATTCAGTTCCTGTGTAGCCAAGTTTACATTCCGTGTATTACTGATATCTTATGATGTTTCTTTTTCTGTGTGACGTATTTCAGTTAGAATCATCATACCTGAATCCACTCATTGTGCTGCTAAGGGCCTGATGACACAGATTTCATTGCTGAGTGATATTGCTTTGTAAGTAAATACCACAACTTCTTTATCCATTTTTCACTTTCTGCGATGTTGAACTTGTACTGTAAACGAGGTTCTTGTAAACAGAGCCGTTCCAAACTTTGGGGTGGCTGTGTCTTCTTGATTTTAATTTCCCTAATCTATAGGACCATAAGTGGAAGTGCCCTAGGTTCTGTTGCTTTGTTTTTTAGATGTTTCAGGAAACACCATACACTTCTCCCGAGTGGTTGTTGGCAATTTACATCCCGCCCATCAGCATAACAAGGCTCCCAGTTCTCCATGGCCTGTCCTGCCTTTCTGGATTTTACACTTTTTTCAGATGGCCCTTTTGACCGGGGGGAAGTGAGACTTCATTGTAGTGCAGATTTCCTTTGCAAGCTTGCTTGGTTGGCCAAAAAGGGCGTATGCGTTTTTTCCTGAATATATTCACGAAAAAACGCATACGCCCTTTTTGGCCAAGTGCATCATTGTGGACGTTCTGCCTCTTTCCCTATGCTTTCAATGCAATTCCAGTCTACCTCCTGAAATCGGTTTCCTGCAATTCTGCCCCGCTTTCAAGTCCTCTTGGCAGCCTTACTTCAGTCTATTTTTGGACGATAGCTGTCATTTATAACTCTGCAGGTTTGTGAATTACATTGCCCCTGAGCTCCTTTCTTCAACTCGCTTTCTTTTGTGCTGGCCGCAACACCGCAGGATGGCTTCAGGCCCTAATCTGGTTCCGGCACGGCACGCTGAGCCTTTGGTTAATTCCTCTTCCTGGTGGGAAATGAGAGTTAAATTTGCCCGTCCAGACACCTCCAGCTAGCCTCTCATTGGTTCTCGCTATTCCTGTTCATCTTCCGCAGAAATTGCAAACTGGGCCAAACAGGAGGTTAAAGGCGCTGACTCTCCAAGTGGGGAGAGTGTTAGTAAAGCGTCTGGAATGTTGCACCCGAGTACCAGGGGAGGAAAACTGAGACATATTTGAACACATCTCCCGTTCACATGGTTGATCATACTTGGGTTCCACATGCATGTTTTAGCTGAAGGAAGAATACCTTAAACCTGGAGAGTTAAGACCCGTGTAATGGGTACCATGCAATATGACTTCAAAGGGTCTTCATTTGCTCACCGAACCTCTCCTAACTATCACTGCTGCGTTTATGCCCCTGTACACATGCTTGATTCTCTTTCGGAGACATAGCAATCCATAGGTTTTAAGATACTTACTAGTCAGGTACATTCTTAGGCGTTTAATATGCGGTGTTGAGTCCATTTCATTGAGCAAGGAGTAGCTCTTGTCTATTCCATATTTGTCTTAAGGAACTTTATCTGTGCTCATTTCAATCTCTGGTTTTATGCAGCACCCCAACTCACCTTTACCCTTAAGCAAGCATAAGTTGGTTTTCTAAATTTGAGACCCTGTTCTGTTCTGTAATTCAGTTCCTGTGTAGCCAAGTTTCCATTCCATGTATTACTGATATCTTATGATGTTTCTTTTTCTGTGTGACTTATTTCAGTTAGAATCATCATACCTGAATCCACTCATTGTGCTGCTAAGGGCCTGATGACATAGATTTCATTGCTGAGTGATATTGCTTTGTAAGTGAATACCACAACTTCTTTATCCATTTTTCACTTTCTGCGATGTTGAACTTGTACTGTAAACGAGGTTCTTGTAAACAGAGGCGTTCCAAACTTTGGGGTGGCTGTGTCTTTTTGATTTTAATTTCCCTAAGCTATAGGACCATAAGTGTCAGTGCCCTAGGCTCTGTTGCTTTGTTTTTTAGATGTTTCAGGAAACACCATACACTTCTCCCAAGTGTCTGTTGGCAATTTACATCCCGCCCTTCAGCATAACAAGGCTCCCAGTTCTCCATGGCCTGTCCTGCCTTTCTGGATTTTACACTTTTTTCAGATGGCCCTTGTGACTGGGGGGAAGTGAGACTTCATTGTAGTGCAGATTTCCTTTGCAAGCTTGCTTGGTTGGCCAAAAAGGGCGTATGCGTTTTTTCCTGAATATATTCAGGAAAAAACGCATACGCCCTTTTTGGCCAAGTGCATCATTGTGGACGTTCTGCCTCTTTTCCTACGCTTTCAATGCAATTCCAGTCTACCTCCTGAAATCGGTTTCCTGCAATTCTGCCCCGCTTTCAAGATCTCTTGGCAGCCTTACTTCATTATATTTTTGGACGATAGCTGTCATTTATAACTCTGCATGTTTGTGAATTACAGTGCCCCTGAGCTCCTTTCTTCAACTCGCTTTCTTTTGTTTTGGCCGCAACACCGCAGGATGGCTTCAGGCCCTAATCTGTTTACGGCACGGCACGCTGAGCCTTTGGTTATTTCCTCTTCCTGGTGGGAAATGAGAGTTAAATTTGCCCGTCCAGACACCTCCAGCTAGTCTCTCATTGGTTCTCCCTATTCCTGTTCATCTTCCGCAGAAATTGCAAACTGTGCCAAACAGGAGGTTAAAGGCGCTGACTCTCCACGTGGGGAGAGTGTGAGTAAAGCGTCTGGAATGTTGCACCCGAGTACCAGGGGAGGAAAACTGAGACATATTTGAACACGTCTCCCGATCACATGGTTGATCATACTCTGGGTTCCACATGCATGTTTTAGCTGAAGGAAGAATACCTAAAACCTGGGTAGTTGAAACCCGTGGAATGGGTACCATGCAATATGACTTCAAAGGGTCTTCATTTGCTCACCGAACCTCTCCAATCCTATCACTGCTGCGTTTATGCCCCTGTACACATGCTTGATTCTCTTTCGGAGACATAGCAATCCATAGGTTTTAAGATACTTACTAGTCAGGTACATTCTTAGGCGTTTAATATGGGGTTTTGAGTGCATTTCGTTGAGCAAGGAATAGCTCTTGTCTATTCCATATTTGGCTTAAGGAACTTTATCTGTGCTCATTTCAATCTCTGGTTTTATGCAGCACCCCAACTCACCTTTCCCCTTAAGCAAGCATAAGTTGGTTTTCTAAATTTGAGACCCTGTTCTGTTTTGGAATGCAGTTCCTGTGTAGCCAAGTTTACATTCCATGTATTAGTGATATCTTATGATGTTTCTTTTTCTGTGTGACTTATTTCAGTTAGAATCATCGTACCTGAATCCACTCATTATGCTGCTACGGGCCTGATGACATAGATTTCATTGCTGAGTGATACTGCATTGTACGTAAGTACCACAAGTTCTTTATCCATTTTTCACTTTCTGTGATATTGAACTTGTACGGCAAACGAGGTTCTTGTAAACGGAGGCGTCCCAAACTTTGGGGTGGCTGTGTCTTTTTGATTTTAATTTCCCTAAGCTATAGGACCATAAGTGGAAGTGCCCTAGGTTCTGTTGCTTTGTTTTTTAGATGTTTCAGGAAACACCATACACTTCTCCGGAGTGTCTGTTGGCAATTTACATCCCGCCCATCAGCATAACAAGGCTCCCAGTTCTCCATGGCCTGTCCTGCCTTTCTGGATTTTACACTTTTTTCAGATGGCCCTTTTGACCGGGGGGAAGTGAGACTTCATTGTAGTGCAGATTTCCTTTGCAAGCTTGCTTGGTTGGCCAAAAAGGGCGTATGCGTTTTTTCCTGAATATATTCAGGAAAAAACGCATACGCCCTTTTTGGCCAAGTGCATCATTGTGGACGTTCTGCCTCTTTTCCTATGCTTTCAATGCAATTCCAGTCTACCTCCTGAAATCGGTTTCCTGCAATTCTGCCCCGCTTTCAAGTCCTCTTGGCAGCCTTACTTCAGTCTATTCTTGGACGATAGCTGTCATTTATAACTCTGCAGGTTTGTGAATTACAGTGCCCCTGAGCTCCTTTCTTCAACTTGCTTTCTTTTGTGCTGGCCGAAACACCGCAGGATGGCTTCAGGCCCTAATCTGGTTGAGGCACGGAACGCTGAGCCTTTGGTTAATTCCTCTTCCTGGTGGGAAATGAGAGTTAAATTTGCCCGTCCAGACACCTCCAGCTAGCCTCTCATTGGTTCTCGCTATTCCTGTTCATCTTCCGCAGAAATTGCAAACTGGGCCAAACAGGAGGTTAAAGGGACTGACTCTCCAAGTCGGGAGAGTGTTAGTAAAGCGTCTGGAATGTTGCACCCGAGTACCAGGGTATGAAAACTGAGACATATTTGAACACGTCTCCCGATCACATGGTTGATCATACTCTAGCTTCCACATGCATGTTTTAGCTGAAGGAAGAATACCTTAAAACTGGGTAGTTGAAACCCGTGGAATGGGTACCATGCAATATGACTTCAAAGGGTCTTCATTTGCTCACCGAACCTCTCCAATCCTATCACTGCTGCGTTTATGCCCCTGTACACATGCTTGATTCTCTTTCGGAGACATAGCAATCCATAGGTTTTAAGATATTTACTAGTCAGGTACATTCTTAGGCGTTTAATATGGGGTGTTGAGTCCATTTCGTTGAGCAAGGAGTAGCTCTTGTCTATTCCATATTTGGCTTAAGGAACTTTATCTGTGCTCATTTCAATCTCTGGTTTTATGCAGCACACCAACTCACCTTTACCCTTAAGCAAGAATAAGTTGGTTTTCTAAATTTGAGACCCTGTTCTGTTCTGTAATTCAGTTCCTGTGTAGCCAAGTTTCCATTCCGTGTATTACTGATATCTTATGATGTTTCTTTTTCTGTGTGACTTATTTCAGTTAGAATCATCATACCTGAATCCACTCATTGTGCTGCTAAGGGCCTGATGACACAGATTTCATTGCTGAGTGATATTGCTTTGTAAGTAAATACCACAACTTCTTTATCCATTTTTCACTTTCTGCGATGTTGAACTTGTACTGTAAACGAGGTTCTTGTCAACAGAGCCGTTCCAAACTTTGGGGTGGCTGTGTCTTTTTGATTTTAATTTCCCTAAGCTATAGGACCATAAGTGGAAGTGCCCTAGGCTCTGTTGCTTTGTTTTTTAGATGTTTCAGGAAACACCATACACTTCTCCCAAGTGGTTGTTGGCAATTTACATCCCGTCCATCAGCATAACAAGGCTCCCAGTTCTCAATGGCCTGTTGCCTTTCTGGGTTTTACACTTTTTTCAGATGGCCCTCTTGACCGGGGGGAAGTGAGACTTCATTGTAGTGCAGATTTCCTTTGCAAGCTTGCTTGGTTGGCCAAAAAGGGCGTATGCGTTTTTTCCTGAATATATTCAGGAAAAAACGCATACGCCCTTTTTGGCCAAGTGCATCATTGTGGACGTTCTGCCTCTTTTCCTATGCTTGCAATGCAATTCCAGTCTACCTCCTGAAATCGGGTTCCTGCAATTCTGCCCCGCTTTCAAGTCCTCTTGGCAGCCTCACTTCAGTCTATTTTTGGACGATAGCTGTCATTTATAACTCTGCAGGTTTGTGAATTACAGTGCCCCTGAGCTCCTTTCTTCAACTCGCTTTCTTGTGACCTGGCCGCAACACCGCAGGATGGCTTCAGGCCCTAATCTGGTTCCAGTACGGCACGCTGAGCCTTTGGTTATTTCCTCTTCCTGGTGGGAAATGAGAGTTAAATTTGCCCATCCAGACACCTCCAGCTAGCCTCCCATTGGTTCTCGCTATTCCTGTTCATCTTCCGCAGAAATTGCAAACTGGGCCAAACAGGAGGTTAAAGGGACTGACTCTCCAAGTCGGGAGAGTGTTAGTAAAGCATCTGGAATGTTGCACCCGAGTACCAGGGGAGGAAAACTGAGACATATTTGAACACGTCTCCCGTTCACATGGTTGATCATACTCTGGGTTCCACATGCATGTTTTAGCTGAAGGAAGAATACCTTAAACCTGGAGAGTTGAGACCCGTGTAATGGGTACCATGCAATATGACTTCAAAGGGTCTTCATTTGCTCACCGAACCTCTCCAATCCTATCACTGCTGCGTTTATGCCCCTGTACACATGCTTGATTCTCTTTTGGAGACATAGCAATCCATAGGTTTTAAGATACTTACTAGTCAGGTACATTCTTAGGCGTTTAATATGGGGTGTTGAGTCCATTTCGTTGACAAAGGAGTAGCTCTTGTCTATTCCATATTTGGCTTAAGGAACTTTATCTGTGCTCATTTCAATCTCTGGTTTTATGCAGCACCCCAACTCACCTTTCCCCTTAAGCAAGCATAAGTTGGTTTTCTAAATTTGAGACCCTGTTCTGTTTTGGAATGCAGTTCCTGTGTAGCCAAGTTTACATTTCCGTGTATTAGAGATATCTTATGATGTTTCTTTTTCTGTGTGACTTATTTCAGTTAGAATCATCGTACCTGAATCCACTCATTATGCTGCTACGGGCCTGATGACATAGATTTCATTGCTGAGTGATACTGCATTGTACGTAAGTACCACAAGTTCTTTATCCATTTTTCACTTTCTGTGATATTGAACTTGTACGGTAAACGAGGTTCTTGTAAACAGAGGCGTCCCAAACTTTGGGGTGGCTGTGTCTTTTTGATTTTAATTTCCCTAAGCTATAGGACCATAAGTGGAAGTGCCCTAGGTTCTGTTGCTTTGTTTTTTAGATGTTTCAGGAAACACCATATACTTCTCCCGAGTGGTTGTTGGCAATTTACATCCCGCCCATCAGCATAACAAGGCTCCCAGTTCTCCATGGCCTGTCCTGCCTTTCTGGATTTTACACTTTTTTCAGATGGCCCTTTTGACCGGGGGGAAGTGAGACTTCATTGTAGTGCAGATTTCCTTTGCAAGCTTGCTTGGTTGGCCAAAAAGGGCGTATGCGTTTTTTCCTGAATATATTCAGGAAAAAACGCATACGCCCTTTTTGGCCAAGTGCATCATTGTGGACGTTCTGCCTCTTTTCCTATGCTTTCAATGCAATTCCTGTCTACCTCCTGAAATCGGTTTCCTGCAATTCTGCCCCGCTTTCAAGTCCTCTTGGCAGCCTTACTTCAGTCTATTTTTGGACGATAGCTGTCATTTATAACTCTGCAGGTTTGTGAATTACAGTGCCCCTGAGCTCCTTTCTTCAACTCGCTTTCTTGTGACCTGGCCGCAACACCGCAGGATGGCTTCAGGCCCTAATCTGGTTCCGGCCCGGCATGCTGAGCCTTTGGTTAATTCCTCTTCCTGGTTGGAAATGAGAGTTAAATTTGCCCGTCCAGACACCTCCATCTAGCCTCTCATTGGTTCTCGCTATTCCTGTTCATCTTCCACAGAAATTGCAAACTGGGCCAAACAGGAGGTTAAAGGGACTGACTCTCCAACTCGGGAGAGTGTTAGTAAAGCGTCTGGAATGTTGCACCCGAGTACCAGGGGAGGAAAACTGAGACATATTTGAATACGTCTCCCGTTCACATGGTTGATCATACTCTGGGTTCCTCATGCATGTTTTAGCTGAAGGAAGAATACCTTAAACCTGGAGAGTTGAGACCCGTGTAATGGGTACCATGCAATATGACTTCAAAGGGTCTTCATTTGCTCACCGAACCTCTCCAATCCTCTCACTGCTGCGTTTATGCCCCTGTACACATGCTTGACTCTCTTTCGGAGACATAGCAATCCATAGGTTTTAAGATACTTACTAGTCAGGTACATTCTTAGGCGTTTAATATGCGGTGTTGAGTCCATTTCGTTGAGCAAGGAGTAGCTCTTGTCTATTCCATATTTGGCTTAAGGAACTTTATCTGTGCTCATTTCAATCTCTGGTTTTATGCAGCACACCAACTCACCTTTACCCTTAAGCAAGAATAAGTTGGTTTTCTAAATTTGAGACCCTGTTCTGTTCTGTAATTCAGTTCCTGTGTAGCCAAGTTTACATTCCGTGTATTACTGATATCTTATGATGTTTCTTTTTCTGTGTGACGTATTTCAGTTAGAATCATCATACCTGAATCCACTCATTGTTCTGCTAAGGGCCTGATGACACAGATTTCATTGCTGAGTGATATTGCTTTGTAAGTAAATACCACAACTTCTTTATCCATTTTTCACTTTCTGCGATGTTGAACTTGTACTGTAAACGAGGTTCTTGTAAACAGAGCCGTTCCAAACTTTGGGGTGGCTGTGTCTTTTTGATTTTAATTTCCCTAAGCTATAGGACCATAAGTGGAAGTGCCCTAGGTTCTGTTGCTTTGTTTTTTAGATGTTTCAGGAAACACCATACACTTCTCCCGAGTGGTTGTTGGCAATTTACAACCCGCCCATCAGCATAACAAGGCTCCCAGTTCTCCATGGCCTGTCCTGCCTTTCTGGATTTTACACTTTTTTCAGATGGCCCTTTTGACCGGGGGGAAGTGAGACTTCATTGTAGTGCAGATTTCCTTTGCAAGCTTGCTTGGTTGGCCAAAAAGGGCGTATGCGTTTTTTCCTGAATATATTCAGGAAAAAACGCATACGCCCTTTTTGGCCAAGTGCATCATTGTGGATGTTCTGCCTCTTTCCCTATGCTTTCAATGCAATTCCAGTCTACCTCCTGAAATCGGTTTCCTGCAATTCTGCCCCGCTTTCAAGTCCTCTTGGCAGCCTTACTTTAGTATATTTTTGGACGATAGCTGTCATTTATAACTCTGCAGGTTTGTGAATTACAGTGCCCCTGAGCTCCTTTCTTCAACTCGCTTTCTTTTGTGCTGGCCGCAACACCGCAGGATGGCTTCAGGCCCTAATCTGGTTCCGGCACGGCACGCTGAGCCTTTGGTTAATTCCTCTTCCTGGTGGGAAATGAGAGTTAAATTTGCCCGTCCAGACACCTCCAGCTAGCCTCTCATTGGTTCTCGCTATTCCTGTTCATCTTCCGCAGAAATTGCAAACTGGGCCAAACAGGAGTTTAAAGGGGCTGACTCTCCAAGTCGGGAGAGTGTTAGTAAAGCGTCTGGAATGTTGCACCCGAGTAGCAGGGTACGAAAACTGAGACATATTTGAACACGTCTCCCGATCACATGGTTGATCATACTCTAGGTTCCACATGCATGTTTTAGCTGAAGGAAGAATACCTTAAACCTGGGTAGTTGAAACCCGTGGAATGGGTACCATGCAATATGACTTCAAAGGGTCTTCATTTGCTCACCGAACCTCTCCAATCCTATCACTGCTGCATTTATGCCCCTGTACACATGCTTGATTCTCTTTTGGAGACATAGCAATCCATAGGTTTTAAGATACTTACTAGTCAGGTACATTCTTAGGCGTTTAATATGGGGTGTTGAGTCCATTTCGTTGAGCAAGGAGTAGCTCTTGTCTATTCCATATTTGGCTTAAGGAACTTTATCTGTGCTCATTTCAATCTCTGGTTTTATGCAACACCCCAACTCACCTTTACCCTTAAGCAAGAATAAGTTGGTTTTCTAAATTTGAGACCCTGTTCTGTTCTGTAATTCAGTTCCTGTGTAGCCAAGTTTACATTCCATGTATTAGTGATATCTTATGATGTTTCTTTTTCTGTGTGACTTATTTCAGTTAGAATCATCATACCTGAATCCACTCATTGTGCTGCTAAGGGCCTGATGACACAGATTTCATTGTTGAGTGATATTGCTTTGTAAGTAAATACCACAACTTCTTTATCCATTTTTCACTTTCTGCGATGTTGAACTTGTACTGTAAACGAGGTTCTTGTAAACAGAGCCGTTCCAAACTTTGGGGTGGCTGTGTCTTTTTGATTTTAATTTCCCTAAGCTATAGGACCATAAGTGGAAGTGCCCTAGGTTCTGTTGCTTTGTTTTTTAGATGTTTCAGGAAACACCATACACTTCTCCCGAGTGGTTGTTGGCAATTTACATCCCGCCCATCAGCATAACAAGGCTCCCAGTTCTCCATCTCCTGTCCTGCCTTTCTGGATTTTACACTTTTTTCAGATGGCCCTTTTGACCGGGGGGAAGTGAGACTTCATTGTAGTGCAGATTTCCTTTGCAAGCTTGCTTGGTTGGCCAAAAAGGGCGTATGCGTTTTTTCCTGAATATATTCAGGAAAAAACGCATACGCCCTTTTTGGCCAAGTGCATCATTGTGGACGTTCTGCCTCTTTTCCTATGCTTTCAATGCAATTCCAGTCTACCTCCTGAAATCGGTTTCCTGCAATTCTGCCCCACTTTCAAGTCCTCTTGGCAGCCTTACTTCAGTCTATTTTTGGACGATAGCTGGCATTTATAACTCTGCAGGTTTGTGAATTACAGTGCCCCTGAGCTCCTTTCTTCAACTCGCTTTCTTGTGACCTGGCCGCAACACCGCAGGATGGCTTCAGGCCCTAATCTGGTTCCAGCCCGGCATGCTGAGCCTTTGGTTAATTCCTCTTCCTGGTGGGAAATGAGAGTTAAATTTGCCCGTCCAGACACCTCCAGCTAGCCTCTCATTGGTTCTCGCTATTCCTGTTCATCTTCCGCAGAAATTGCAAACTGGGCCAAACAGGAGGTTAAAGGGACTGACTCTCCAAGTCGGGAGAGTGTTAGTAAAGCGTCTGGAATGTTGCACCCGAGTACCAGGGGGGGAAAACTGAGACATATTTGAACACGTCTCCCGTTCACATGGTTGATCATACTCTGGGTTCCACATGCATGTTTTAGCTGAAGGAAGAATACCTTAAACCTGGGTAGTTGAAACCCGTTTAATGGGTACCATGCAATATGACTTCAAAGGGTCTTCATTTGCTCACCGAACCTCTCCAATCCTATCACTGCTGCGTTTATGCCCCTGTACACATGCTTGATTCTCTTTCGGAGACATAGCAATCCAGATGTTTTAAGATACTTACTAGTCAGGTACATTCTTAGGCGTTTAATATGCGGTGTTGAGTCCATTTCATTGAGCAAGGAGTAGCTCTTGTCTATTCCATATTTGGCTTAAGGAACTTTATCTGTGCTCATTTCAATCTCTGGTTTTATGCAGCTCCCCAACTCACCTTTACCCATAAGCAAGCATAAGTTGGTTTTCTAAATTTGAGACCCTGTTCTGTTCTGTAATTCAGTTCCTGTGTAGCCAAGTTTCCATTCCGTGTATTACTGATATCTTATGATGTTTCTTTTTCTGTGTGACTTATTTCAGTTAGAATCATCGTACCTGAATCTACTCATTATGCTGCTACGGGCCTGATGACATAGATTTCATTGCTGAGTGATACTGCATTGTACATAAGTACCACAAGTTGTTTATCCATTTTTCACTTTCTGTGATATTGAACTTGTACGGTAAACGAGGTTCTTGTAAACAGAGGCGTCCCAAACTTTGGGGTGGCTGTGTCTTTTTGATTTTAATTTCCCTAAGCTATAGGACCATAAGTGGCAGTGCCCTAGGCTCTGTTGCTTTGTTTTTTAGATGTTTCAGGAAACACCATACACTTCTCCCGAGTGTCTGTTGGCAATTTACATCCCGCCCATCAGCATAACAAGGCTCCCAGTTCTCCATGGCCTGTCCTGCCTTTCTGGATTTTACACTTTTTTTCAAATGACCCTTTTGACCGGGGGGAAGTGAGACTTCATTGTAGTGCAGATTTCCTTTGCAAGTTTGCTTGGTTGGCCAAAAAGGGCGTATGCGTTTTTTCCTGAATATATTCAGGAAAAAACGCATACGCCCTTTTTGGCCAAGTGCATCATTGTGGACGTTCTGCCTCTTTTCCTATGCTTTCAATGCAATTCCAGTCTACCTCCTGAAATCGGTTTCCTGCAATTCTGCCTCGTTTTCAAGTCCTCTTGGCAGCCTTACTTCAGTATATTTTTGGACGATAGCTGTCATTATAACTCTGCAGGTTTGTGAATTACAGTGCCCCTGAGCTCCTTTCTTCAACTCGCTTTCTTGTGACCTGGCCGCAACACCGCAGGATGGCTTCAGGCCCTAATCTTGTTCTGGCACGGCACGCTGAGCCTTTGGTTAATTCCTCTTCCTGGTGGGAAATGAGAGTTAAATTTGCCCGTTCAGACACCTCCAGCTAGTCTCTCTTTGGTTCTCACTATTCCTGTTCATCTTCCGCAGAAATTGCAAACTGGGCCAAACAGGAGGTTAAAGGGACTGACTCTCCAAGTCGGGAGAGTGTTAGTAAAGCGTCTGGAATGTTGCACCCGAGTACCAGGGGAGGAAAACTGAGACATATTTGAACACATCTCCCGTTCACATGGTTGATCATACTTGGGTTCCACATGCATGTTTTAGCTGAAGGAAGAATACCTTAAACCTGGAGAGTTAACACCCGTGTAATGGGTACCATGCAATATGACTTCAAAGGGTCTTCATTTGCTCACCGAACCTCTCCTAACTATCACTGCTGCGTTTATGCCCCTGTACACATGCTTGATTCTCTTTCGGAGACATAGCAATCCATAGGTTTTAAGATACTTACTAGTCAGGTACATTCTTAGGCGTTTAATATGCGGTGTTGAGTCCATTTCATTGAGCAAGGAGTAGCTCTTGTCTATTCCATATTTGGCTTAAGGAACTTTATCTGTGCTCATTTCAATCTCTGGTTTTATGCAGCACCCCAACTCACCTTTACCCTTAAGCAAGCATAAGTTGGTTTTCTAAATTTGAGACCCTGTTCTGTTCTGTAATTCAGTTCCTGTGTAGCCAAGTTTCCATTCCATGTATTACTGATATCTTATGATGTTTCTTTTTCTGTGTGACTTATTTCAGTTAGAATCATCATACCTGAATCCACTCATTGTGCTGCTAAGGGCCTGATGACATAGATTTCATTGCTGAGTGATATTGCTTTGTAAGTGAATACCACAACTTCTTTATCCATTTTTCACTTTCTGCGATGTTGAACTTGTACTGTAAACGAGGTTCTTGTAAACAGAGGCGTTCCAAACTTTGGGGTGGCTGTGTCTTTTTGATTTTAAATTCCCTAAGCTATAGGACCATAATTGTCAGTGCCCTAGGCTCTGTTGCTTTGTTTTTTAGATGTTTCAGGAAACACCATACACTTCTCCCAAGTGTCTGTTGGCAATTTACATCCTGCCCTTCAGCATAACAAGGCTCCCAGTTCTCCATGGCCTGTCCTGCCTTTCTGGATTTTACACTTTTTTCAGATGGCCCTTGTGACTGGGGGGAAGTGAGACTTCATTGTAGTGCAGATTTCCTTTGCAAGCTTGCTTGGTTGGCCAAAAAGGGCGTATGCGTTTTTTCCTGAATATATTCAGGAAAAAACGCATACGCCCTTTTTGGCCAAGTGCATCATTGTGGACGTTCTGCCTCTTTTCCTATGCTTTCAATGCAATTCCAGTCTACCTCCTGAAATCGGTTTCCTGCAATTCTGCCCCGCTTTCAAGTCCTCTTGGCAGCCTTACTTCAGTCTATTTTTGGACGATAGCTGTCATTTATAACTCTGCAGGTTTGTGAATTACAGTGCCCCTGAACTCCTTTCTTCAACTTGTTTCTTGTGACCTGGCCGCAACACCGCAGGATGGCTTCGGGCCCTAATCTGGTTCCGGCACGGCACGCTGAGCCTTTGGTTATTTCCTCTTCCTGGTGGGAAATGAGAGTTAAATTTGCCCGTCCAGACACCTCCAGCTAGTCTCTCATTGGTTCTCCCTATTCCTGTTCATCTTCCGCAGAAATTGCAAACGGGGCCAAACAGGAGGTTAAAGGTGCTGACTCTCCAAGTGGGGAGAGTGTTAGTAAAGCGTCTGGAATGTTGCACCCGAGTACCAGGGGAGGAAAACTGAGACATATTTGAACACGTCTCCCGTTCACACGGTTGATCATACTCTGGGTTCCACATGCATGTTTTAGCTGAAGGAAGAATACCTCAAACCTGGAGAGTTGAGACCCGTGTAATGGGTACCATGCAATATGACTTCAAAGGGTCTTCATTTGCTCACCGAACCGCTCCAATCCTATCACTGCTGCGTTTATGCCCCTGTACACATGCTTGATTCTCTTTCGGAGACATAGCAATCCATAGGTTTTAAGATACTTACTAGTCAGGTACATTCTTAGGCGTTTAATATGCGGTGTTGAGTCCATTTCGTTGAGCAAGGAGTAGCTCTTGTCTATTCCATATTTGACTTAATGAATTTTATCTGTGCTCATTTCAGTCTCTGGTTTTATGCAGCACCCCAACTCACCTTTACCCTTAAGCAAGCATAAGTTGGTTTTCTAAATTTGAGACCCTGTTCTGTTCTGTAATTCAGTTCCTGGTAGCCAAGTTTACATTCCGTGTATTACTGATATCTTATGATGTTTCTTTTTCTGTGTGACTTATTTCACTTAGAATCATCATACCTGAATCCACTCATTGTGCTGCTAAGGGCCTGATGACATAGATTTCATTGCTGAGTGATATTGCTTTGTAAGTAAATACCACAACTTCTTTATCCATTTTTCACTTTCTGCGATGTTGAACTTGTACTGTAAACGAGGTTCTTGTAAACAGAGGCGTCCCAAACTTTGGGGTGGCTGTGTCTTTTTGATTTTAATTTCCCTAAGCTATAGGACCATAAGTGGCAGTGCCCTAGGCTCTGGTGCTTTGTTTTTTAGATGTTTCAGGAAACACCATACACTTCTCCCGAGTGTCTGTTGGCAATTTACATCCCGCCCATCAGCATAACAAGGCTCCCAGTTCTCCATGGCCTGTCCTGCCTTTCTGGATTTTACACTTTTTTCAGATGGCCCTTTTGACCGGGGGGAAGTTAGACTTCATTGTAGTGCAGATTTCCTTTGCAAGTTTGCTTGGTTGGCCAAAAAGGGCGTATGCGTTTTTTCCTGAATATATTCAGGAAAAAACGCATACGCCCTTTTTGGCCAAGTGCATCATTGTGGACGTTCTGCCTCTTTTCCTATGCTTTCAATGCAATTCCAGTCTACCTCCTGAAATCGGTTTCCTGCAATTCTGCCCCGCTTTCAAGTCCTCTTGGCAGCCTTACTTCAGTATATTTTTGGACGATAGCTGTTATTTATAACTCTGCAGGTTTGTGAATTACAGTGCCCCTGAGCTCCTTTCTTCAACTCGTTTTCTTGTGAGATGGCTGCAACACCGCTGGATGGCTTGAGGCCCTAATCTGGTTCCGGCACGGCATGCTGAGCCTTTGGTTATTTCCTCTTTCTGGTGGGAAATGAGAGTTAAATTTGCCCGTGCAGACACCTCCAGCTAGTCTCTCATTGGTTCTCCCTATTCCTGTTCATCTTCCGCAGAAATTGCAAACGGGGCCAAACAGGAGGTTAAAGGTGCTGACTCTCCAAGTGGGGAGAGTGTTAGTAAAGCGTCTGGAATGTTGCACCCGAGTACCAGGGGAGGAAAACTGAGACATATTTGAACACGTCTCCCGTTCACACGGTTGATCATACTCTGGGTTCCACATGCATGTTTTAGCTGAAGGAAGAATACCTTAAACCTGGAGAGTTGAGACCCGTGTAATGGGTACCATGCAATATGACTTCAAAGGGTCTTCATTTGCTCACCGAACCGCTCCAATCCTATCACTGCTGCGTTTATGCCCCTGTACACATGCTTGATTCTCTTTCGGAGACATAGCAATCCATAGGTTTTAAGATACTTACTAGTCAGGTACATTCTTAGGCGTTTAATATGCGGTGTTGAGTCCATTTCGTTGAGCAAGGAGTAGCTCTTGTCTATTCCATATTTGGCTTAAGGAACTTTATCTGTGCTCATTTCAATCTCTGGTTTTATGCAGCACCCCAACTCACCTTTCCCCTTAAGCAAGCATAAGTTGGTTTTCTAAATTTCAGACCCTGTTCTGTTCTGTAATTCAGTTCCTGTGTAGCCAAGTTTACATTCCGTGTATTACTGATATCTTATGATGTTTCTTTTTCTGTGTGACTTATTTCAGTTCGAATCATCATACCTGAATCCACTCATTATGCTGCTATGGGCCTGATTACATAGATTTCATTGCTGAGTGATATTGCATTGTACGTAAGTACCACAAGTTCTTTATCCATTTTTTACTTTCTGCGATATTGAACTTGTACCTTAAACGAGGTTCTTGTAAACAGAGCCGTCCCAAACTTTGGGGTGGCTGTGTCTTTTTGATGTTAATTTCCCTAAGCTATAGGACCATAAGTGGAAGTGCCCTAGGCTCTGTTGCTTTGTTTTTTAGATGTTTCAGGAAACACCATACACTTCTCCAGAGTGGCTGTTGGCAATTTACATCCCGCCCATCAGCATAAGAAGGCTCCCAGTTCTCCATGGCCTGTAGTGCCTTCATGGATTTTACACTTTTTTCAGATGGCCCTTTTGACCAGGTGGAAGTGAGACTTCATTGTAGTGCAGATTTCCTTTGCAAGCTTGCTTGGTTGGCCAAAAAGTGCGTATGCGTTTTTTCCTGAATATATTCAGGAAAAAACACATACGCCCTTTTTGGCCAAGTGCATCATTGTCGAGTTTCTGACTCTCTTCATATGTTTTCAATGCAATTCCAGTCTACCTCCTGAAATTGGTTTCCTGCATTCTGCCTTGCTTTCAATGCCTCTTCATAGCCTTACCTCAATATATTTTTTAAAAATAGTTGGCCTTTATAACTCTGCAGGTTTTTGAATTGCAGTGGCCCTTAGCTCCATTTTTTAGCTCTTATTTTTATGGTCTTGCCCGATAACCACAGGATTCCTTGAAGCCCTATTTTTCTTCTGGGGCACCTTGCTGTGCCTTTGGTTAATTCATCTTACTGATGTGATATTAGAGTGACATGTGCCCATTGAAACCGCTACAGCTAGTTTCTCACTGGTTCCCCCTATTCCCATTCATCCTCTGCACTAACTGCAGACTGTGCGATACCAGAACTTAAAGGCATTGACTCCATGTGGGGATGTTGTTAGTAAAGCGGCTGGAATGTCGATCCGGAGCCCCAGGAGAGGAAAAGTGAGGTGCGTTTTAGAAACCTTTCCCGATCATATGGTATACCAGTCGTTGGGTTTCCCAAGCATGGTTTAGCTGTAGGAAGATTCCCTTCAACCTGGAGTGTTGGGTCCCTTGGAATGAGTAGCATGAAGTATTGCATTAAACTTTCGGCAGTTGCTCACCAAAGCTCACCAATCCTGTCAGCCCCAAGTGTCCAGCCTTATGTCTTATCCAGCTGTGGGTTTATATGTGGTCAATCCAGGTTGCATCACAGCCCCTGAGCGAATTTTGTAAGAATTTTTCTCTCTTTCATTGTTTCAGCGTTTTGTTTTTAAAATTTATTTCTATAATGGGGTTTAGCTCCTTTTCACTGCTGTGTTTGTGCCACTCTGCACACACTTGATTCCCTTATGGAGATATATCAATACATGGGTTTTAAGGTTCTTATTCCTCAGATATATTTCTCTGCGGTGTATAGGGTGTGTTGAGGTCTGTTCATTGAGCAAGGTGTAGATCTTGTCTAATACCTATTTGGTTTATTGAACGGTATCTGTGCTAATTTCAAACTCTGGTTTTATGCATCACCCCACCTCTCCTTTCCCCTTAAGCTGACATAAGTGTGTTTTCTAAATGTGAGACACTGTTCTGTTCTGTAATTCATTTCTTGTGCAGCCATATTTACCCTCCTTCTATAAGTGATATCTTATGATATGTTTCTTTTTCTGTTTGACTTATTTCAAGTAGTATTATCGGACCTAAATCCACTCTTTATCCTTCTACTAGCCTTATTACATTGATTTCATGGTGAAGAGATATTCCATTGTACATAAGTACCACATCTTCTTTATCCATTGTTCTCTTTCCTGGGATATTTAAGGTGTACTGAAGTTGAGGTTCTTGTAAACAGAGTAGCCCTAAACTGTGGTGTGCTTGTGTCTTGTTGATTTTTAGACTTCCCTAGATATACTCCCATGATTGGAAGTGTCCTATGCTCTGTAGCTCTGTTTTTTAGATGATTTAGGAACCACCATACACTTCTCCAGAGTGGCTCTCGGCAGTTCACACACTGCCCATCAGCGTATAAAGGCTCCCTGTTCTCCATGGCCTGTCCTGCATTTCTGGTTTTTACAATTTTTTAGGATGGCCCTTTTGACCGGTGGGAAGTGAGACTTCTTTGTTGTGCACATTTGCATTGCTTGCTTGCTTCGTTGCCCATAAAGTGCGTATGCGTTTTTTCCTGGATATAATCAGGAAAAAACGCATACGCCCTTTTGGGCCAACTGCATCATTGCCGAAATTCTGCCGCTTTTCATGTGCGTTAAAGACGAGTCCAATCTATCTCTTGAAATCTGTTTCTTGCAATTCTGTCTTGCATTCAGATCCTCTTCTTTGCCTTACCTCAACATATTTTTGGACGTTAGTTTTCATTTATAACTCTGCAGGTTTGTGAATTGCAGTGACCCTGAGCTCCATTTTTTAAGTTGCTCTTTTGTGAGCTGGCCTCAAACCCGCAGGATTGCTTCAGGCCCTATTTTGGCTCCGGCGAGGCAGGCTGAGCCTTTCTTTAATTCTTATTCTTAATGGGAAATTAGAGTGATATGTGCCCGTCCAAACCCCTACAACTCTTCTCTCATTGGTTCCCCCTCTTCCCGTTCATCCTCCTCACAATTTGCAAAATGTGTGAAACAGAAGTTTAAATGTGCTGATTCTCCAAGTGGGGAGATTCTAAGTAGCGTGGCTGGAATGGTGAACAGGAGCACCAGGAGAGGATAAATGAGGTGCATTTTAGACACATCTCCCGATCACATGGTGTACAGTCCTCTGGGTTTTCCATGCATGTTTTAGCTGTAGGAAGATCCCTTGAACCTGCAGATTTGGGACCCATTGAATGGGTACCAGGTAGTATTACTTTAAAGGGTGTGCATTTCCTCACCCAACCTCACATTTCTCTTAGCGCAAACAGTTTCCAGCCTTATGTCTCATCCTGCTGTGGGTCTAGATGTGTTCAATCCATGTTGCATCACCGTCCCTGAGGAAAAGTTGTAAGAGGTTTTCTCTGTCTCTCTGTCATTTATTTTTTTCAATTTATTACTATATTGGTTACAGCTGATTTTCAAAGCTCTGTTTCTTGCTGCTGTACATCCACTTGATTCACGTACAGAGAGACATCAATAAATTCTTTTTCAGATTCTTACCAGTCGTATATATTCTTTTCCGGTGACTTGAGTGTGCTGAGTGCAGTTCTTTTAGCTACCGTGTAGGCCTTGTTGATTATCAGTTTGGTATTTGGAATGGTATCTTTGCTAATTTCAACCTCCTGGATGATGCCTCACCCCTCCCCACCTTTCCCGTTTAGCAGCCTTATGCGTGTTTTCTACATATTTGACTATGTTTTTGTTTTGTAATTTATTTCATGTGTAGCCATTTTGGATTCCACCTTTAAGTGATATCTTATGATATGTGTCTTTTTCTTTTTGAATTCTGTCACTTAGAATGATCATACGTAACTCCTCCGGAGTTGTTACAACTGGCCATATTTCATTGATTTCCAGGCTGAATAATATTCCACTCTACCTAAGTACCACATCTCTATCCATTTTTTCCCTCCAGAGACATTTAAGTTATATCCTAGTCGAGGATCTTTTAAACAGAGAGGGGGTAAACATTGGGGTGCCTGTGTCCTCTCGATTTTTGTTTTTCCCAAGATATACGCCCATGAGTGCAAGTGCCCTATGCTCTGTAGCTCATTTTTTAGATGCTTTAGTAAACACAATACACTTCTCCAGAATGGCCGTTGGCAATATACATTTCCACTATAAGTCTCACAGGGCTCCCTCTTCTCGTTGCCCTGTCCTGCATTTCTGTTGTTTACGCTTTATGAGGATGGCTCTTCTGACTGATGCGAAGTGATATCTTTTGTGGTATTGACTTCCAGTGCCCACCTGTTTGGTTGGCTAAAAAAGTGTATGCCCTTTTCTTGAATATATACAGAAAAGAACGCATACACCCTTTTTGGCCAACTGCAATGTTGGCAATGTTCAGCTCCTTTTCTTGTGCTTAATGGCGAGTCCTTTCTACCTCCTCAAATCCCTTTCCTGCCATTCTCCCTTGCTTACAAGTCCTTTTCTCTGACTTTCCTCAAGACATTTTTCAGTGATGGATATTTTCAACTCTGCAGTTTTGTGAATTTTACTGCCCCTGAGTTCCATTGTTCAACTCGTGTTTATGGGAACTGGCCACAAAGCAGCGGGATTTCCTCAAGCCCTATACTGTTTCCATGGGCAACCCTAGCCTTTGGTCAATTCGTCTTCCTGATTGGAAATTAGAGTGACATGTGCCTGTCTGAACACCTAGGACTTGTCTCTCATTGTTCCTCATCCTTCCGCTTCATCCTCTGGACAAATTCCAAACTGTACGCAACAGGATGTTGACAGTGCTGACAACTCCAAGTGGGGAGACTGTTAGTAAAGACGCTGGAGGGGTGAACCCGAGCACCAGGAGATGAGGAGATGAGATGCCTTTTCCAAACTCTTCCCGATCAGACGGTATACCATCCTCTGGGTGTGACAGACATGTTTTAGCAGTAGGAAGAGTCCCATTCATGTAAGGAGAACACCAGGGCTTTTTCAAAATCAGTGTCTCCCCGAAACCCAAACTGGGGAAGTTTTTAAGCTACGGCTACACATATGTTCATTAAGGGCCTTGGGAAGTAGGCAGAGTCCAAACTTTAGATGATTGAAGTCTTCAGGGTCAGAAGCACTCACCACCAGCTTCCCTTAGGCTACACTTTAACTGTCATTGATAGATGATGTCAATAAAAATATCTATTCTTTTTCAGATTATTTCCCCTTATAGGTTATTGCAAAATGTTGAGTGTAGTTCCCTGTGCTATACAGTAGTTCCTTGTTGATGATCTATTTTATACATAGCAGTGTGTATGTGTTCATTCCAAACTGTTAATTTATCCCTCCTCCCACCTTTCCCCTTTGGTAATAATAAATTATAAGATTTTATACTTCTCAGAAATGGGGGAGCTGAAAGAGAGGTATCATTTTCAATGGAAAAGCATTTAAAACAAGATTGAAGGTTTAACCAAGATTATTAGATGTACATCCTTGGAAAGAAATCACTTCGTTTCTCTAATATTGACCTGACAAATAAGACAAACCTTTTCACTGAACTTGCTTATAAAAAGTGATGGAAATATCAAATGGAAGTGTTAAAAACATCTTATTTTACCCGAGCCTTATACACTGTTCTATGTTAACTACAGTTTGGCTCACACATCTGTTCATTGAGGTTACAATAGTCTCAATTTCTGTTACTGATCCTCCAGAGTGGACCCCAACAAGTGTCCCCCTGCCCAGTGTCATTGGGGCCAACAGATCGAGACTGAGTTTGGTTCACAAGCAAAGGAAACTTTATATTTTGATCAGAGAATGGAGAGGTGAGAGCATGCACTACCCCGTGGGCTGTGGGCTGGGCTGCTGTGTAGAGATCCTGTCAGAGTCAGTGGGAGGGAGGGAGGCGGCGGAGCTCTCGAGGGCCGGGTTGGCTGTAGCTCAGGCTCTATATCGTGGAGTCTGCACTGGGCCCCAGGAGCTGAGGTGTCGACCCAGCCATTCTGCACTAGGAAATCTGGTCTGAAGTGCCGGGTGTGGAAGCTCTGCGTGCGGGACCCTAGGAGCACGTGAAATTAGACAAAGCACAAAGGATAAAAAAGGTTAGACTTGACTTTATTGCCCAGATTCTATTTTTATCTCCCAGGGATTTTTAATGGGCTTTGCTGGGGACAAACCCCTCCTCTGCCTTTTGTCCCGTTCCTCATTCTTGGAGTGCTGAGGGTGCAGACCCTTCTTCTGTAACTGCTGAGTGCTGAGTTGGGAGCCCTCATACCCTGGGGCGAGGGTCAGAGCTTCTCCCCAGCAGCCTCCCGGTGACGTTGATTGTCCCCAGGACCCCTGCTTCCCTGCTCGTCCACCTGAGCACCAGCATTGGAAGTGTTATAGATTCTAATGACCTTTAAGGGTCCAGGAAAGAGATGTGCAGAGACGCTGTGGGGGCCGGTTTCACCCCGCCCCACATTTGTTCGGCCACCTTAGGCTGACCGTCTCTGCCAGCCTAGATGATCTGACCAGTAGTCTGCGCTTTCTTCAATTAGGCCCCTGAATTAACGTACAAACAGCACCAGGTGTCAGAGCCCTGCCCGCTCAACTCCCAGACAGTCCAGGGTCAGTGGTGATCAAGGACCATGATGGCTACTGAGTCAACAGCCTTTTGAAGTAAACAGGAGTCCAGCCGGTCTTATTGGCCACCATCATCACGGTGTCTGTAGGCTTTTCTATGGTGACAGTGTGGTATACTGTTCCCCCGCCAAGATTATTAGCTCCCCTCTGGGTGCAGTAAGTCCTGCAAGCAGTAGTCTACTCTTTTGGGACACACTCTTGTTGTTTTATGAGAGAAACTCCAGGTCAAGTGATGTTCACACGAGTCGTCATGGTGCCCTGTTGCCCCCGGTTATCTCTCTGGATATTGGAGTTGGAGGGCCTCCTCACTCGAGGTCGGTGTGCCCACGGAGCGAACCCTGCAACTTCAGGGCATGGTTGGTGGTTAGGATCACCACGTGGGGTCCTTTTCCCTTAGGAGGGAGGTGGCCTTTTGGGCTGCTGATTTCCAGGTTTTTAGATACCGCCAGTATCTTGGCCAGATGTGGCAGTGGGCCAAGCCCCTTAGTGACCGTAGTTTATCCTACCTGGATGGCATTCTTGCATTGTTCCATTTCAAGTGGTCCCAGTTTTTGCACTAATTCTCCAATGGCGATTCACCTTTCAGCAGGAATGTAAAGGTCAAAGGGTTTAGCTAAATTAGGGAGTTCCAGGGCAAGGGTCTGAATTGACTGCTCTTTCCATTCTTGAAAGGCCACTTCTGGATTCTATTCAAAAGGATCATCATCTTTTCCTTTCAGTGTTTCATATAGAGGCCCAGCTAGTAGACTGTAGTTAGGGATCCAGAAGCAGCAAACCCTGGCCTCCCCAGGAACCCCTAAGCTGTCTTCTAGTTTTAGAAAGGGGTAAGGCTGAAAATGGTTTCTTCCCTTTCCTGGGATGGGCTTCTCTGACCTTCTGTGAGAATGAAGCCCAGGCAGGTCACCGCAGTCTGTGATATTTGAGCTTTTTCTTGGACAACTTCTATCCTTTATTGGCTTGGTAGTTCAGAGGCCTCCTTAGTAGGGCTGGCGATCAGAATGTCGTCTGCATATTGAAGGAGGGTTTCCTTTTCCAGAGGTAGAACTTTTAGGTCTTTAGCTAAGCTTTCCCCAAAGATGGTGTGGGAATTTTTGCACCCTTGGGGCCAGACGGCCCGGAAGTATTGTTTTAGTTGTATGTTGAGTCCTGCCACTCACAAGCCAAAATTTCTTGTGACTCTGGGACTAATGGAATACAAAAGAAGGCATCATTGAAGACTAATACAGAATACCATGTCCTGGTGGTTGGTAGAATGACCAGCAGGGTGTAGGAATTAGGAGCAACTGGAGGTATATCCTCGGTGGCTTCACTGACTGTCCTGACATCCTTTACCAGGTCCCCAGCAGCCCATGGGGCTCTCGTGGTCAGACCAATCCCAGAATATGGAGCTCACCTGGGCAGGTACCCCACCCCCACCCCAGCCCACGGGGCTCTCGTGGTCAGGCCCCTCCCAGGATACAGAGCTACCCTTGCAGGTACCGTGGCAGGGCTGGGCACACAGGAACCGTGCACATAGCCCTCATTGCAGAGCACCCCCAGCTCACCTGTCGCTCAGAGCTGACACAGAGCACCTCAGAGCAGGACTTGAACTAACAAACAGCAGCTGCGACAGGTCTGTGACCCTGGGCATCACTCCGTGAGGCCTCCCTCCACCTGGTCTTCCAGAGACTTCCACTGCACCCGGGACACCAGGCCTCTGTCTCCAACCACCACCCACCCCTCCTCTCCCTGACTCCTGGGTTCCTCTCATTAGGAGAGGGTTTTCTTGAAGTTGTCTCCCACTCATGGGCCAGATAAAATGATTAGAAAACAAGCCAAAGCTGCAGCCCCTTGTCTATCCTGACTCTCAGGAGCCCACACCTGTTCCTTGGACCTGGCCGGTTCAGCAAGTTCCATTTTCTGCAACTGTGAGCCCCTGAGGGGTGATGATTGGCTGACCTGGGCAGCCTTACCGTGCCGGCCAGCCCTCCCCAGGTGTGCCTGGGTTGAGATCAATATAAATACCACTCCAGGCAGCAAGAGCCCCTGCAGCCGTGCCTGACGCCATTTTCTCTGCCCTGTCAGCAGTCTCCGGGCTGGGCTGGTGGGAGGGAGTGAGAGGCCACGGCTTTGTGGGTGGCCCAGTGTGAGTGGGGCTCTGCTGGACTTTCTGCAGCAGTTGCCAGGCTGCCACCTGCTAAAGAAGAGGATGTGTCACCCATACCTGCTGCTGGAATTTCTCCCTGGGCAGAGGTGAGGAAGGAAAAAAGCAGTGGGGGCAGGGACAGGACGGGTATCTCAGGCAGGGAAATGGAAATCTTCCAGAAGAGCACCCAGGGCCAGGACCATCCTGGCTGGCCTGCAGGCACCAAGTCGGCCGGCATGCTGTCACTCGTGTGGCTCTATGGCCCTTCCTCTAGGCTTTCAAGTCCTTGTATATATTCAGGTGTTTTACCTGGGACGGGTGGGAATAGTTCAGCAGCAACTGGCCTGGGGCTCAGCTCACGTTTACTCACAGATGCCTCGGCACGGTGCCCCAGCTTTGCAATGAGGACGCTTGTTGCGTGGGGGCTGCTGGCTGAATGGGAGACGATTCCCCACCACTGACCAACTTCAGAATTGTTTACAACTGGAGCAAGTGCCCTGATACGGTTTTCCTCTGTGTAACTGGTGGGTTCTGTGTTTTTTTTCTCTTTTTCGTTTTTGGTTCAAGGTAGATTTTATTCCTCTTTTTTGTATTTACAGATATAAGCATGGAAATAATTTATTCATATAAATACATGTATGTGCAGGGAATAATTGTTTTTTCTGTTTTATTTTTTAAATTTTATTTCTTTTTAATTTTGAATTTTATTTTATATTTTTATACAGCAGGTTCTTATTGGTTATCTATTTTATACATATAAATGTATACATGCCAATCCCAGTCTCTCAACTCCTCCCACCACCACCCCCCCAACAGCTTTCCCCCCTTGTTGTCCATACGTTTGTTGTCTACATCTGTTGCTCTATTTATGCCTTGCAAAATGGTTAACCTGTACAGTTTTTCTAGGTTCCACATATATGCATGAATATACAAGATTTGTTTTTCTCTTTCTGACTTACTTCACTCTGTATGACAGTCTCTAGATCCATCGACGTCTCTACAAATGACCCAATTTCATTCCTTTTCATGGCTTAGTAATATTCCATTTTATATATGTACCACAGCTTTATGCATTCGTCTGTCTGTGGGCATTTAGGTTGCTTCCATTACCTCGATATTGTAAATAGTGATGCAATGAACATTGCGGTGAATGACTCTTTTTGATTTATGGTTTTGTCTGGGTATATGTCCAGTACTGGGATTGCTGTATCATATGGTAATTCTATTGTTAGTTTCTTAAGAAATTCCATATTGTTCTCCATAATGACTGTATCAATTTATATTCCCAACAATAGTGGAAGAGGGTTCCTTTTCTCCACACCCTTTCCAGCATTTTTTGTTTGTAGATTTTCAATGATGCCTATTCTACCAGGTGTGAGGTGATACCTCATTGTTGAATCCATTTCGTTGAGCAAGGGGTAGCTCTTGTCTATTACATATTTGGCTTATGGAACGGTATCTGTGCTAATTTCAAACTCTGCTTTTATGCAGCACCCCAACTCACCTTCCCCCTTAAGCAGGCATAAGTTGGTTTTCTAAACTTGAGACCCTGTTCTGTTTTGTAATTCAGTTCATGTGTAGCCAAGTTCACATTCCGTGTATTAGTGATACCTTATGATGTTTCTTCTTCTGTGTGACTTATTTCACTTAGAATCATCGTGCCTCAATCCACTCATTATGCTGGTACGGGCCTGGTGACATAGATTTCATTGCTGAGTGGTATTCTGTTGTACATAAGTACCGCAACTTCTTTATCCATTATTTGCTCTCTGGGATATTTAACTTGTGCCGTAGAAGAGATTTCTGGAAAAAGAGCCGTCCCAAATTTTGGGGTTGCTGTGTCTTTTTGATATTAATTTCCCTAAGCTATAGGACCATAAGTGGAAGTGCCCTAGGCTCTGTTGCTTTGTTTTTTAGATGTTTCAGGAAACACCATACACTTCTCCTGAGTGTCTGTTCGCAATTTACATCCCGCCCATCAGCATAACAAGGCTCCCAGTTCTCCATGGCCTGTCCTGCCTTTCTGGATTTTACACTTTTTTCAGATGGCCCTTTTGACCGGGGGGAAGTGAGACTTCATTGTAGTGCAGATTTCCTTTGCAAGCTTGCTTGGTTGGCCAAAAAGGGCGTATGCGTTTTTTCCTGAATATATTCAGGAAAAAACGCATACGCCCTTTTGGCAAAGTGCATCATTGTGGACGTTCTGCCTCTTTTCCTACGCTTTCAATGCAATTCCAGTCTACCTCCTGAAATCGGTATCCTGCAATTCTGCCCCGCTTTCAAGTCCTCTTGGCAGCCTTACTTCAGTCTATTTTTGGACGATAGCTGTCATTTATAACTCTGCAGGTTTGTGAATTACAGAGCCCCGGAGCTCCTTTCTTCAACTCGCTTTCTTGTGAGCTGGCCGCAACACCGCAGGATGTCTTCAGGCCCTAATGTGGTTCCGGCATGGCATGCTGAGCCTTTGGTTAATTCCTCTTCCTGGTGGGAAATGAGAGTTAATTTGCCCGTTCAGACACCTCCACGTAGTCTCTCATTGGTTCTCGCTATTCCTGTTCATCTTCCGCAGAAATTGCAAACTGGGCCAAACAGGAGGTTAAAGGGACTGACTCTCCAAGTCGGGAGAGTGTTAGTAAAGCGTCTGGAATGTTGCACCCGAGTACCAGGGTACGAAAACTGAGACATATTTGAACACGTCTCCCGATCACATGGTTGATCATACTCTAGGTTCCACATGCATGTTTTAGCTGAAGGAAGAATACCTTAAACCTGGGTAGTTGAAACCCGTGGAATGGGTACCATGCAATATGACTTCAAAGGGTCTTCATTTGCTCACCGAACCTCTCCAATCCTATCACTGCTGCGTTTATGCCCCTGTACACATGCTTGATTCTCTTTCGGAGACATAGCAATCCATAGGTTTTAAGATACTTACTAGTCAGGTACATTCTTAGGCGTTTAATATGCGGTGTTGAGTCCATTTCGTTGAGCAAGGAGTAGCTCTTGTCTATTCCATATTTGGCTTAAGGAACTTTATCTGTGCTCATTTCAATCTCTGGTTTTATGCAGCACCCCAACTCACCTTTCCCCTTAAGCAAGCATAAGTTGGTTTTCTAAATTTGAGACCCTGTTCTGTTCTGTAATTCAGTCCCTGTGTAGCCAAGTTTACGTTCCGTGTATTACTGATACCTTATGATGTTTCTTTTTCTGTGTGACTTATTTCAGTTAGAATCATCGTACCTGAATCCACTCATTATGCTGCTACTGGCCTGATGACATAGATTTCATTGCTGAGTGATACTGCATTGTACGTAAGTACCACAAGTTCTTTATCCATTTTTCACTTTCTGTGATATTGAACTTGTACGGTAAACGAGGTTCTTGTAAACGGAGTCGTCCCAAACTTTGGGGTGGCTGTGTCTTTTTGATTTTAATTTCCCTAAGCTATAGGACCATAAGTGGAAGTGCCCTAGGCTCTGTTGCTTTGTTTTTTAGATGTTTCAGGAAACACCATACACTTCACCTGAGTGTCTCTTGGCAATTTACATCCCGCCCATCAGCATAAGAAGGCTCCCAGTTCTCCATGGCCTGTCCTGCCTTTCTGGATTTTACACTTTTTTCAGATGGCCCTTTTGACCGGGGGGAAGTGAGACTTCATTGTAGTGCAGATTTCCTTTGCAAGCTTGCTTGGTAGGCCAAAAAGGGCGTATGCGTTTTTTCCTGAATATATTCAGGAAAAAACGCATACGCCCTTTTTGGCCAAGTGCATCATTGTGGACGTTCTGCCTCTTTTCCTATGCTTTCAATGCAATTCCAGTCTACCTCCTGAAATTGGTTTCCTGCAATTCTGCCCCGCTTTCAAGTCCTCTTGGCAGCCTTACTTCAGTCTATTTTTGGACGATAGCTGTGATTTATAACTCTGCAGGTTTGTGAATTACAGTGCCCCTGAGCTCCTTTCTTCAACTCGCTTTCTTGTGAGCTGGCCGCAACACTGCAGGATGGCTTCAGGCCCTAATCTGGTTCCGGTATGGCACGCTGAGCCTTTGGTTATTTCCTCTTTCTGGTGGGAAATGAGAGTTAAATTTGCCCGTCCAGACACCTCCAGCTAGCCTCTCATTGGTTCTCGCTATTCCTGTTCATCTTCCGCAGAAATTGCAAACTGGGCCAAACAGGAGGTTAAAGGCGCTGACTCTCCAAGTGGGGAGAGTGTTAGTAAAGCGTCTGGAATGTTGCACCCGAGTTCCAGGGGAGGAAAACTGAGACATATTTGAACACGTCTCCCGATCACATGGTTGATCATACTCTGGGTTCCACATGCATGTTTTAGCTGAAGGAAGAATACCTAAAACCTTGGTAGTTGAAACCCGTGGAATGGGTACCATGCAATATGACTTCAAAGGGTCTTCATTTGCTCACTGAACCTCTCCAATCCTATCACTGCTGCGTTTATGCCCCTGTACACATGCTTGATTCTCTTTCGGAGACATAGCAATCCCTAGGTTTTAAGATACTTACTAGTCAGGTACATTCTTAGGAGTTTAATATGCGGTGTTGAGTCCATTTCGTTGAGCAAGGAGTAGCTCTTGTCTATTCCATATTTGGCTTAAGTAACTTTATCTGTGCTCATTTCAATCTCTGGTTTTATGCAGCACCCCAACTCACCTTTACCCTTAAGCAAGCATAAGTTGGTTTTCTAAATTTGAGACCCTGTTCTGTTTTGTAATTCAGTTCCTGTGTAGCCAAGTTTACATTCCGTGTATTACTGATATCTTATGATGTTTCTTTTTCTGTGTGACTTATTTCAGTTAGAATCATCATACCTGAATCCACTCATTGTGCTGCTAAGGGCCTGATGACACAGATTTCATTGCTGAGTGATATTGCTTTGTAAGTGGATACCACAACTTCTTTATCCATTTTTCACTTTCTGCGATGTTGAACTTGTACTGTAAACGAGGTTCTTTAAACAGAGCCGTTCAAAACTTTGGGGTGGCTGTGTCTTTTTGATTTTAATTTCCCTAAGCTATAGGACCATAAGTGGAAGTGCCCTAGGCTCTGTTGCTTTGTTTTTTAGATGTTTCAGGAAACACCATACACTTCTCCCCAGTGGTTGTTGGCAATTTACATCCCACCCATCAGCATAACAAGGCTCCCAGTTCTCAATGGCCTGTTGCCTTTCTGGATTTTAAACTTTTTTCAGATGGCCCTTTTGACCGGGGGGAAGTGAGACTTCATTGTAGTGCAGATTTCCTTTGCAAGCTTGCTTGGTTGGCCAAAAAGGGCGTATGCGTTTTTTCCTGAATATATTCAGGAAAAAACGCATACGCCCTTTTTGGCCAAGTGCATCATTGTGGACGTTCTGCCTCTTTTCCTATGCTTTCAATGCAATTCCAGTCTACCTCCTGAAATCGGTTTCCTGCAATTCTGCCCCGCTTTCAAGTCCTCTTGGCAGCCTTACTTCAGTCTATTTTTGGACGATAGCTGTCATTTATAACTCTGCATGTTTGTGAATTACAGTGCCCCTGAGCTCCTTTCTTCAACTCGCTTTCTTTTGAGCTGGCCGCAACACCGCAGGATGGCTTCAGGCCCTAATCTGGTTCCGGCACGGCACGCTGAGCCTTTGGTTATTTCCTCTTCCTGGTGGGAAATGAGAGTTAAATTTGCCCGTCCAGACACCTCCAGCTAGCCTCTCATTGGTTCTCGCTATTCGTGTTCATCTTCCGCAGAAATTGCAAACTGAGCCAAACAGGAGGTTAAAGGCGCTGACTCTCCCAAGTGGGGAGAGTGTTAGTAAAGCGTCTGGAATGTTGCACCCGAGTACCAAGGGAGGAAAACTGAGACATATTTGAACACGTCTCCCGTTCACATGGTTGATCATACTCTAGGTTCCACATGCATGTTTTAGGAGAAGGAAGAATACCTTAAACCTGGAGAGTTGAAACCCGTGTAATGGGTACCATGCAATATGACTTCAAAGGGTCTTCATTTGCTCACCGAACCTCTCCAATCCTATCACTGCTGCGTTTATGCCCCTGTACACATGCTTGATTCTCTTTCGGAGACATAGCAATCCATAGGTTTTAAGATACTTACAAGTCAGGTACATTTTAGGCGTTTAATATGCGGTGTTGAGTCCATTTCGTTGAGCAAGGAGTAGCTCTTGTCTATTCCATATTTGGCTTAAGGAACTTTATCTGTGCTCATTTCAATCTCTGGTTTTATGCAGCACCCCAACTCACCTTTCCCCTTAAGCAAGCATAAGTTGGTTTTCTAAATTTGTGACCCTGTTCTGTTCTGTAATTCAGTTCCTGTGTAGCCAAGTTTCCATTCCGTGTATTACTGATATCTTATGAGGTTTCTTTTTCTGTGTGACTTATTTCAGTTAGAATCATCATACCTGAATCCACTCATTGTGCTGCTAAGGGCCTGATGACACAGATTTCATTGCTGAGTGATATTGCTTTGTAAGTAAATACCACAACTTCTTTATCCATTTTTCACTTTCTGCGATGTTGAACTTGTACTGTAAACGAGGTTCTTGTAAACAGAGCCGTTCAAAACTTTGGGGTGGCTGTGTCTTTTTGATTTTAAATTCCCTAAGCTATAGGACCATAAGTGGAAGTGCCCTAGGCTCTGTTGCTTTGTTTTTTAGATGTTTCAGGAAACACCATACACTTCTCCCCAGTGGTTGTTGGCAATTTACATCCCGCCCATCAGCATAACAAGGCTCCCAGTTCTCAATGGCCTGTTGCCTTTCTGGATTTTACACTTTTTTCAGATGGCCCTTTTGACCGGGGGGAAGTGAGACTTCATTGTAGTGCAGATTTCCTTTGCAAGCTTGCTTGGTTGGCCAAAAAGGGCGTATGCGTTTTTTCCTGAATATATTCAGGAAAAAACGCATACGCCCGTTTTGGCCAAGTGCATCATTGTGGACGTTCTGCCTCTTTTCCTATGCTTTCAATGCAATTCCAGTCTACCTCCTGAAATCGGTTTCCTGCAATTCTGCCCCGCTTTCAAGTCCTCTTGGCAGCCTTACTTCAGTCTATTTTTGGACGATAGCTGTCATTTATAACTCTGCATGTTTGTGAATTACAGTGCCCCTGAGCTCCTTTCTTCAACTCGCTTTCTTTTGAGCTGGCCGCAACACCGCAGGATGGCTTCAGGCCCTAATCTGGTTCCGGCACGGCACGCTGAGCCTTTGGTTATTTCCTCTTCCTGGTGGGAAATGAGAGTTAAATTTGCCCGTCCAGACACCTCCAGCTAGCCTCTCATTGGTTCTCGCTATTCGTGTTCATCTTCCGCAGAAATTGCAAACTGGGCCAAACAGGAGGTAAAAGGGACTGACTCTCCAAGTCGGGAGAGTGTTAGTAAAGCGTCTGGAATGTTGCACCCGAGTACCAGGGGAGGAAAACTGAGACATATTTGAACACGTCTCCCGATCACATGCTTGATCATACTCTAGGTTCCACATGCATGTTTTAGCTGAAGGAAGAATACCTTAAACCTGGGTAGTTGAAACCTGTGGAATGGGTACCATGCAATATGACTTCAAAGGGTCTTCATTTGCTCACCGAACCTCTCCAATCCTATCACTGCTGCGTTTATGCCCCTGTACACATGCTTGATTCTCTTTCGGAGACATAGCAATCCATAGGTTTTAAGATACTTTCTAGTCAGGTACATTCTTAGGCGTTTAATATGCGGTGTTGAGTCCATTTCGTTGAGCAAGGAGTAGCTCTTGTCTATTCCATATTTGGCTTAAGGAACTTTATCTGTGCTCATTTCAATCTCTGGTTTTATGCAGCACCCCAACTCACCTTTCCCCTTAAGCAAGCATAAGTTGGTTTTCTAAATTTGAGACCCTGTTCTGTTCTGTAATTCAGTTCCTGTGTAGCCAAGTTTACATTCCGTGTATTACTGATATCTTATGATGTTTCTTTTTCTGTGTGACTTATTTCAGTTAGAATCATCATACCTGAATCCACTCATTGTGCTGCTAAGGGCCTGATGACACAGATTTCATTGCTGAGTGATATTGCTTTGTAAGTAAATACCACAACTTCTTTCTCCATTTTTCACTTTCTGTGATGTTGAACTTGTACTGTAAACGACGTTCTTGTAAACAGAGCCATTTGAAACTTTGGGGTGGCTGTGTCTTTTTGATTTTAAATTCCCTAAGCTATAGGACCATAAGTGGAAGTGCCCTAGGCTCTGTTGCTTTGTTTTTTAGATGTTTCAGGAAACACCATACAATTCTCCCGAGTGGTTGTTGGCAATTTACATCCCGCCCATCAGCATAACAAGGCTCCCAGTTCTCCATGGCCTGTCCTGCCTTTCTGGATTTTACACTTTTTTCAGATGGCCCTTTGGACCGGGGGGAAGTGAGACTTCATTGTAGTGCAGATTTCCTTTGCAAGCTTGCTTGGTTGGCCAAAAAGTGCGTATGCGTTTTTTCCTGAATATATTCAGGAAAAAACACATACGCCCTTTTTGGCCAAGTGCATCATTGTGGACGTTCTGCCTCTTTTCCTATGCTTTCAATGCAATTCCAGTCTACCTCCTGAAATCGGTTTCCTGCAATTCTGCCCCGCTTTCAAGTCCTCTTGGCAGCCTTACTTCAGTCTATTTTTGGACGATAGCTGTCATTTATAACTCTGCAGGTTTGTGAATTACAGTGCCCCTGAGCTCCTTTCTTCAACTCGCTTTCTTTTGAGCTGGCCGCAACACCGCAGGATGGCTTCAGGCCCTAATCTGGTTCTGGCACGGCACACTGAGCCTTTGGTTATTTCCTCTTCCTGGTGGGAAATGAGAGTTAAATTTGCCCGTCCAGACACCTCCAGCTAGCCTCTCATTGGTTCTCGCTATTCGTGTTCATCTTCCACAGAAATTGCAAACTGGGCCAAACAGGAGGTAAAAGGGACTGACTCTCCAAGTCGGGAGAGTGTTAGTAAAGCGTCTGGAATGTTGCACCCGAGTACCAGGGGAGGAAAACTGAGACATATTTGAACACGTCTCCCGATCACATGGTTGATCATACTCTGGGTTCCACATGCATGTTTTAGCTGAAGGAAGAATACCTAAAACCTGGGTAGTTGAAACCCTTGGAATGGGTACCATGCAATATGACTTCAAAGGGTCTTCATTTGCTCACCGAACCTCTCCAATCCTATCACTGCTGCGTTTATGCCCCTGTACACATGCTTGATTCTCTTTCGGAGACATAGCAATCTATAGGTTTTAAGATACTTACTAGTCAGGTACATTCTTAGGCGTTTAATATGCGGTGTTGAGTCCATTTCGTTGAGCAAGGAGTAGCTCTTGTCTATTCCATATTTGGCTTAAGGAACTTTATCTGTGCTCATTTCAATCTCTGGTTTTATGCAGCACCCCAACTCACCTTTACCCTTAAGCAAGCATAAGTTGGTTTTCTAAATTTGAGACCCTCTTCTGTTCTGTAATTCAGTTCCTGTGTAGCCAAGTTTTCATTCCGTGTATTACTGATATCTTATGATGTTTCTTTTTCTGTGTGACTTATTTCAGTTAGAATCATCATACCTGAATCCACTCATTGTGCTGCTAAGGGCCTGATGACACAGATTTCATTGCTGAGTGATATTGCTTTGTAAGTGGATACCACAACTTCTTTATCTATTTTTCACTTTCTGCGATGTTGAACTTGTACTGTAAACGAGGTTCTTTAAACAGAGCCGTTCAAAACTTTGGGGTGGCTGTGTCTTTTTGATTTTAATTTCCCTAAGCTATAGGACCATAAGTGGAAGTGCCCTAGGCTCTGTTGCTTTGTTTTTTAGATGTTTCAGGAAACACCATACACTTCTCCCCAGTGGTTGTTGGCAATTTACATCCCGCCCATCAGCATAACAAGGCTCCCAGTTCTCAATGGCCTGTTGCCTTTCTGGATTTTACACTTTTTTCAGATGGCCCTTTTGACCGGGGGGAAGTGAGACTTCATTGTAGTGCAGATTTCCTTTGCAAGCTTGCTTGGTTGGCCAAAAAGGGCGTATGCGTTTTTTCCTGAATATATTCAGGAAAAAACGCATACGCCCTTTTTGGCCAAGTGCATCATTGTGGACGTTCTGCCTCTTTTCCTATGCTTTCAATGCAATTCCAGTCTACCTCCTGAAATCGGTTTCCTGCAATTCTGCCCCGCTTTCAAGTCCTCTTGGCAGCCTTACTTCAGTCTATTTTTGGACGATAGCTGTCATTTATAACTCTGCATGTTTGTGAATTACAGTGCCCCTGAGCTCCTTTCTTCAACTCGCTTTCTTTTGAGCTGGCCGCAACACCGCAGGATGGCTTCAGGCCCTAATCTGGTTCCGGCACGGCACGCTGAGCCTTTGGTTATTTCCTCTTCCTGGTGGGAAATGAGAGTTAAATTTGCCCGTCCAGACACCTCCAGCTAGCCTCTCATTGGTTCTCGCTATTCCTGTTCATCTTCCGCAGAAATTGCAAACTGAGCCAAACAGGAGGTTAAAGGCGCTGACTCTCCCAAGTGGGGAGAGTGTTAGTAAAGCGTCTGGAATGTTGCACCCGAGTACCAGGGGAGGAAAACTGAGACATATTTGAACACGTCTCCCGTTCACATGGTTGATCATACTCTAGGTTCCACATGCATGTTTTAGCAGAAGGAAGAATACCTTAAACCTGGAGAGTTGAGACCCGTGTAATGGGTACCATGCAATATGACTTCAAAGGGTCTTCATTTGCTCACCGAACCTCTCCAATCCTATCACTGCTGCGTTTATGCCCCTGTACACATGCTTGATTCTCTTTCGGAGACATAGCAATCCATAGGTTTTAAGATACTTACAAGTCAGGTACATTTTAGGCGTTTAATATGCGGTGTTGAGTCCATTTCGTTGAGCAAGGAGTAGCTCTTGTCTATTCCATATTTGGTTTAAGGAACTTTATCTGTGCTCATTTCAATCTCTGGTTTTATGCAGCACCCCAACTCACCTTTCCCCTTAAGCAAGCATAAGTTGGTTTTCTAAATTTGTGACCCTGTTCTGTTCTGTAATTCAGTTCCTGTGTAGCCAAGTTTCCATTCCGTGTATTACTGATATCTTATGATGTTTCTTTTTCTGTGTGACTTATTTCAGTTAGAATCATCATACCTGAATCCACTCATTGTGCTGATAAGGGCCTGATGACATAGATTTCATTGCTGAGTGATATTGCTTTGTAAGTAAATACCACAACTTCTTTATCCATTTTTCACTTTCTGCGATGTTGAACTTGTACGGTAAACGAGGTTCTTGTAAACAGAGGCGTCCCAAACTTTGGGGTGGCTGTGTCTTTTTTATTTTAATTTCCCTAAGCTATAGGACCATAAGTGGCAGTGCCCTAGGCTCTGTTGCTTTGTTTTTTAGATGTTTCAGGAAACACCATACACTTCTCCCGAGTGTCTGCTGGCAATTTACATCCCACCCATCAGCATAACAAGGCTCCCAGTTCTCCATGGCCTGTCCTGCCTTTCTGGATTTTACACTTTTTTCAGATGGCCCTTTTGACCGGGGGGAAGTGAGACTTCATTGTAGTGCAGATTTCCTTTGCAAGCTTGCTTGGTTGGCCAAAAAGGGCGTATGCGTTTTTTCCTGAATATATTCAGGAAAAAACGCATATGCCCTTTTTGGCCAAGTGCATCATTGTGGACGTTCTGCCTCTTTTCCTATGCTTTCAATGCAATTCCAGTCTACCTCCTGAAATCGGTTTCCTGCAACTCTGCCCCGCTTTCAAGTCCTCTTGGCAGCCTTACTTCAGTCTATTTTTGGACGATAGCTGTCATTTATAACTCTGCAGGTTTGTGAATTACAGTGCCCCTGAGCTCCTTTCTTCAACTCGCTTTCTTGTGACCTGGCCGCAACACCGCAGGATGGCTTCAGGCCCTAATCTGGTTCTGGCATGGCACGCTGAGCCTTTGTTTAATTCCTCTTCCTTGTAGGAAATGAGAGTTAAATTTGCCCGTCCAGACACCTCCAGCTAGTCTCCATTGGTTCTCGCTATTCCTGTTCATCTTCCACAGAAATTGCAAACTGGGCCAAACAGGAGGTTAAAGGGACTGACTCTCCAAGTCGGGAGAGTGTTAGTAAAGCGTCTGGAATGTTGCACCCGAGTACCAGGGTACGAAAACTGAGACATATTTGAACACGTCTCCCGATCACATGGTTGATCATACTCTAGGTTATACATGCATGTTTTAGCTGAAGGAAGAATACCTTAAACCTGGAGAGTTGAGACCCGTGTAATGGGTACCATGCAATATGACTTCAAAGGGTCTTCATTTGCTCACCGAACCTCTCCAATCCTATCACTGCTGCGTTTATGCCCCTGTACACATGCTTGATTCTCTTTCGGAGACATAGCAATCCATAGGTTTTAAGATACTTTCTAGTCAGGTACATACTTAGGCGTTTAATATGCGGTGTTGAGTCCATTTCGTTGAGCAAGGAGTAGCTCTTGTCTATTCCATATTTGGCTTAAGGAACTTTATGTGTGCTCATTTCAATCTCTGGTTTTATGCAGCACCCCAACTCACCTTTACCCTTAAGCAAGCATAAGTTGTTTTTCTAAATTTGAGACACTGTTCTGTTCTGTAATTCAGTTCCTGTGTAGCCCAGTTTCCATTCCGTGTATTACTGATATCTTATGATGTTTCTTTTTCTGTGTGACTTATTTCAGTTAGAATCATCATACCTGAATCCACTCATTGTGCTGCTAAGGGCCTGATGACACAGATTTCATTGCTGAGTGATATTGCTTTGTAAGTAAATACAACTTCTTTATCCATTTTTCACTTTCTGTGATGTTGAACTTGTACTGTAAACGAGGTTCTTGTAAACAGAGCCATTCGAAACTTTGGGGTGGCTGTGTCTTTTTGATTTTAAATTCCCTAAGCTATAGGACCATAAGTGGAAGTGCCCTAGGCTCTGTTGCTTTGTTTTTTAGATGTTTCAGGAAACACCATACACTTCTCCCCAGTGGTTGTTGGCAATTTACATCCCGCCCATCAGCATAACAAGGCTCTCAGTTCTCAATGGCCTGTTGCCTTTCTGGATTTTACACTTTTTTCAGATGGCCCTTTTGACCGGGGGGAAGTGAGACTTCATTGTAGTGCAGATTTCCTTTGCAAGCTTGCTTGGTTGGCCAAAAAGGGCGTATGCGTTTTTTCCTGAATATATTCAGGAAAAAACGCATACGCCCTTTTTGGCCAAGTGCATCATTGTGGACGTTCTGCCTCTTTTCCTATGCTTTCAATGCAATTCCAGTCTACCTCCTGAAATCGGTTTCCTGCAATTCTGCCCCGCTTTCAAGTCCTCTTGGCAGCCTTACTTCAGTCTATTTTTGGACGATAGCTGTCATTTATAACTGTGCATGTTTGTGAATTACAGTGCCCCTGAGCTCCTTTCTTCAACTCGCTTTCTTTTGAGCTGGCCACAACACCGCAGGATGGCTTCAGGCCCTAATCTGGTTCCGGCACGGCACGCTGAGCCTTTGGTTATTTCCTCTTCCTGGTGGGAAATGAGAGTTAAATTTGCCCGTCCAGACACCTCCAGCTAGTCTCTCATTGGTTCTCGCTATTCCTGTTCATCTTCCGCAGAAATTGCAAACTGGGCCAAACAGGAGGTTCAAGGGACTGACTCTCCAAGTGGGGAGAGTGTTAGTAAAGCGTCTGGAATGTTGCACCCAAGTACCAGGGTACGAAAACTGAGACATATTTGAACACGTCTCCCGATCACATGGTTGATCATACTCTGGGTTCCACATGCATGTTTTAGCTGAAGGAAGAATACCTAAAACCTGGGTAGTTGAAACCCGTGGAATGGGTACCATGCAATATGACTTCAAAGGGTCTTCATTTGCTCACCGAACCTCTCCAATCCTATCACTGCTGCATTTATGCCGCTGTACACATGCTTGATTCTCTTTCGGAGACATAGCAATCCATAGGTTTGAAGATACTTACTAGTCAGGTACATTCTTAGGCGTTTAATATGCGGTGTTGAGTCCATTTCATTGAGCAAGGAGTAGCTCTTGTCTATTCCATATTTGGCTTAAGGAACTTTATCTGTGCTCATTTCAATCTCTGGTTTTATGCAGCACCCCAACTCACCTTTCCCCTTAAGCAAGCATAAGTTGGTTTTCTAAATTTGAGACCCTGTTCTGTTCTGTAATTCAGTTCCTGTGTAGCCAAGTTTACATTCCGTGTATTACTGATATCTTATGATGTTTCTTTTTCTGTGTGACTTATTTCAGTTAGAATCATCATACCTGAATCCACTCATTGTGCTGCTAAGGGCCTGATGACACAGATTTCATTGCTGAGTGATATTGCTTTGTAAGTAAATACCACAACTTCTTTCTCCATTTTTCACTTTCTGTGATGTTAAACTTGTACTGTAAACGAGGTTCTTGTAAACAGAGCCGTTCCAAACTTTGGGGTGGCTGTGTCTTTTTGATTTTAATTTCCCTAAGCTATAGGACCATAAGTGGAAGTGCCCTAGGCTCTGTTGCTTTGTTTTTTAGATGTTTCAGGAAACACCATACACTTCTCCGGAGTGGTTGTTGGCAATTTACATACCGCCCATCAGCATAACAAGGCTCCCAGTTCTCCATGGCCTGTCCTGCCTTTCTGGATTTTACACTTTTTTCAGATGGCCCTTTTGACCGGGGGGAAGTGAGACTTCATTGTAGTGCAGATTTCCTTTGCAAGCTTGCTTGGTTGGCCAAAAAGGGCGTATGCGTTTTTTCCTGAATATATTCAGGAAAAAACGCATACGCCCTTTTTGGCCAAGTGCATCATTGTGGACGTTCTGCCTCTTTTCCTATGCTTTCAATGCAATTCCAGTCTACCTCCTGAAATTGGTTTCCTGCAATTCTGCCCCGCTTTCAAGTCCTCTTGGCAGCCTTACTTCAGTCTATTTTTGGACGATAGCTGTCATTTATAACTCTGCAGGATTGTGAATTACAGTGCCCCTGAGCTCCTTTCTTCAACTCGCTTTCTTGTGACCTGGCCGCAACACCGCAGAATGGCTTCAGGCCCTAATCTGGTTCTGGCACGGCACGCTGAGCCTTTGGTTAATTCCTCTTCCTGGTGGGAAATGAGAGTTAAATTTGCCCGTCCAGACTCCTCCAGCTAGTCTCTCATTGGTTCTCGCTAATCCTGTTCATCTTCCGCAGAAATTGCAAACTGGGCCAAACAGGAGGTTAAAGGGACTGACTCTCCAAGTCGGGAGAGTGTTAGTAAAGCGTCTGGAATGTTGCACCCGAGTACCAAGGTACGAAAACTGAGACATATTTGAACACGTCTCCCGATCACATGGTTGATCATACTCTAGGTTCCACATGCATGTTTTAGCTGAAGGAAGAATACCTTAAACCTGGGTAGTTGAAACCCGTGGAATGGGTACCATGCAATATGACTTCAAAGGGTCTTCATTTGCTCACCGAACCTCTCCAATCCTATCACTGCTGCGTTTATGCCCCTGTACACATGCTTGATTCTCTTTCGGAGACCTAGCAATCCATAGGTTTGAAGATACTTACTAGTCAGGTACATTCTTAGGCGTTTAATATGCGGTGTTGAGTCCATTTCGTTGAGCAAGGAGTAGCTCTTGTCTATTCCATATTTGGCTTAAGGAACTTTATCTGTGCTCATTTCAATCTCTGGTTTTATGCAGCACCCCAACTCACCTTTCCCCTTAAGCAAGCATAAGTTGGTTTTCTAAATTTGAGACCCTGTTCTGTTCTGTAATGCAGTTCCTGTGTAGCCAAGTTTCCATTCCGTGTATTACTGATATCTTATGATGTTTCTTTTTCTGTGTGACTTATTTCAGTTAGAATCATCATACCTGAATCCACTCATTGTGCTGCTAAGGGCCTGATGACACAGATTTCATTGCTGAGTGATATTGCTTTGTAAGTGAATACCACAACTTCTTTATCCATTTTTCACTTTCTGCGATGTTGAACTTGTACTGTAAACGAGGTTCTTGTAAACAGAGCCATTCCAAACTTTGGGGTGGCTGTGTCTTTTTGATTTTAATTTCCCTAAGCTATAGGACCATAAGTGGAAGTGCCCTAGGCTCTGTTGCTTTGTTTTTTAGATGTTTCAGGAAACACCATACACTTCTCCCGAGTGTCTGTTGGCAATTTACATCCCGCCCATCAGCATAACAAGGTTCCCAGTTCTCCATGGCCTCTCCTGCCTTTCTGGATTTTACACTTTTTTCAGATGGCCCTTTTGACCGGGGGGAAGTGAGGCTTCATTGTAGTGCAGATTTCCTTTGCAAGTTTGCTTGGTTGGCCAAAAAGGGCGTATGCGTTTTTTCCTGAATATATTCAGGAAAAAACGCATACGCCCTTTTTGGCCAAGTGCATCATTGTGGACGTTCTACCTCTTTTCCTATGCTTTCAACGCAATTTCAGTCTACCTCCTGAAATCGGTTTCCTGCAATTCTGCCCCGCTTTCAAGTCCTCTTGGCAGCCTTACTTCAGTCTATTTTTGGACGATAGCTGTCATTTATAACTCTGCAGGTTTGTGAATTACAGTGCCCCTGAGCTCCTTTCTTCAACTCGCTTTCTTGTGAGCTGGCCGCAACACCGCAGGATGGCTTCAGGCCCTAATCTGGTTCCGGCACGGCATGCTGAGCCTTTGATTAATTCCTCTTCCTGGTGGGAAATGAGAGTTAAATTTGCCCGTCCAAACACCTCCAGCTAGTCTCTCATTGGTTCTCGCTATTCCTGTTCATCTTCCGCAGAAATTGCAAACTGGGCCAAACAGGAGGTAAAAGGGACTGACTCTCCAAGTGGGGAGAGTGTTAGTAAAGCATCTGGAATGTTGCACCCGAGTACCAGGGTACGAAAACTGAGACATATTTGAACACGTCTCCCGATCACATGGTTGATCATACTCTGGGTTCCACATGCATGTTTTAGCTGAAGGAAGAATACCTAAAACCTGGGTAGTTGAAACCCGTGGAATGGGTACCATGCAATATGACTTCAAAGGGTCTTCATTTGCTCACCGAACCTCTCCAATCCTATCACTGCTGCGTTTATGCCCCTGTACACATGCTTGATTCTCTTTCGGAGACATAGCAATCCATAGGTTTTAAGATACTTACTAGTCAGGTACATTCTTAGGCGTTTAATATGCGGTGTTGAGTCCATTTCGTTGAGCAAGGAGTAGCTCTTGTCTATTCCATATTTGGCTTAAGGAACTTTATCTGTGCTCATTTCAATCTCTGGTTTTATGCAGCACCCCAACTCACCTTTACCCTTAAGCAAGCATAAGTTGGTTTTCTAAATTTGAGACCCTGTTCTGTTCTGTAATTCAATTCCTGTGTAGCCAAGTTTCCATTCTGTGTATTACTGATATCTTATGATGTTTCTTTTTCTGTGTGACTTATTTCAGTTAGAATCATCATACCTGAATCCACTCATTGTGCTGCTAAGGGCCTGATGACACAGATTTCATTGCTGAGTGATATTGCTTTGTAAGTAAATACCACAACTTCTTTCTCCATTTTTCACTTTCTGTGATGTTGAACTTGTACTGTAAACGAGGTTCTTGTAAACAGAGCCGTTCGAAACTTTGGGGTGGCTGTGTCTTTTTGATTTTAAATTCCCTAACTATAGGACCATAAGTGGAAGTGCCCTAGGCTCTGTTGCTTTGTTTTTTAGATGTTTCAGGAAACACCATACACATCTCCCGAGTGGTTGTTGGCAATTTACATCCCGCCCATCAGCATAACAAGGCTCCCAGTTCTCCATGGCCTGTCCTGCCTTTCTGGATTTTACACTTTTTTCAGATGGCCCTTTTGACCGGGGGGAAGTGAGACTTCATTGTAGTGCAGATTTCCTTTGCAAGCTTGCTTGGTTGGCCAAAAAGGGCGTATGCGTTTTTTCCTGAATATATTCAGGAAAAAACGCATACGCCCTTTTTGGCCAAGTGCATCATTGTGGACGTTCTGCCTCTTTTCCTATGCTTTCAATGCAATTCCAGTCTACCTCCTGAAATCGGTTTCCTGCAATTCTGCCCCGCTTTCAAGTCCTCTTGGCAGCCTTACTTCAGTCTATTTTTGGACGATAGCTGTCATTTATAACTCTGCAGGTTTGTGAATTACAGTGCCCCGAGCTCCTTTCTTCAACTCGCTTTCTTGTGACCTGGCCGCAACACCGCAGGATGGCTTCAGGCCCTAATCTGGTTCCGGCACGGCACGCTGAGCCTTTGGTTATTTCCTCTTCCTGGTGGGAAATGAGAGTTAAATTTGCCCGTCCAGACACCTCCAGCTTGTCTCGCATTGGTTCTCGCTATTCCTGTTCATCTTCCGCAGAAATTGCAACCTGGGCCAAACAGGAGGTTCAAGGGACTGACTCTCCAAGTCGGGAGAGTGTTAGTAAAGCGTCTGGAATGTTGCACCCAAGTACCAGGGTACGAAAACTGAGACATATTTGAACACGTCTCCCGATCACATGGTTGATCATACTCTGGGTTCCACATGCATGTTTTAGCTGAAGGAAGAATACCTAAAACCTGGGTAGTTGAAACCCGTGGAATGGGTACCATGCAATATGACTTCAAAGGGTCTTCATTTGCTCACCGAACCTCTCCAATCCTATCACTGCTGCGTTTATGCCCCTGTACACATGCTTGATTCTCTTTCGGAGACATAGCAATCCCTAGGTTTTAAGATACTTACTAGTCAGGTACATTCTTAGGAGTTTAATATGCGGTGTTGAGTCCATTTCGTTGAGCAAGGAGTAGCTCTTGTCTATTCCATATTTGGCTTAAGGAACTTTATCTGTGCTCATTTCAATCTCTGGTTTTATGCAGCACCCCAACTCACCTTTCCCCTTAAGCAAGCATAAGTTGGTTTTCTAAATTTGAGACCCTGTTCTGTTCTGTAATGCAGTTCCTGTGTAGCCAAGTTTCCATTCCGTGTATTACTGATATCTTATGATGTTTCTTTTTCTGTGTGACTTATTTCAGTTAGAATCATCATACCTGAATCCACTCATTGTGCTGCTAAGGGCCTGATGACACAGATTTCATTGCTGAGTGATATTGCTTTGTAAGTGAATACCACAACTTCTTTATCCATTTTTCACTTTCTGCGATGTTGAACTTGTACTGTAAACGAGGTTCTTGTAAACAGAGCCGTTCCAAACTTTGGGGTGGCTGTGTCTTTTTGATTTTAATTTCCCTAAGCTATAGGACCATAAGTGGAAGTGCCCTAGGCTCTGTTGCTTTGTTTTTTAGATATTTCAGGAAACACCATACACTTCTCCCGAGTGTCTGTGGGCAATTTACATCCCGCCCATCAGCATAACAAGGTTCCCAGTTCTCCATGGCCTCTCCTGCCTTTCTGGATTTTACACTTTTTTCAGATGGCCCTTTTGACCGGGGGGAAGTGAGGCTTCATTGTAGTGCAGATTTCCTTTGCAAGTTTGCTTGGTTGGCCAAAAAGGGCGTATGCGTTTTTTCCTGAATATATTCAGGAAAAAACGCATACGCCCTTTTTGGCCAAGTGCATCATTGTGGACGTTCTGCCTCTTTTCCTATGCTTTCAACGCAATTTCAGTCTACCTCCTGAAATCGGTTTCCTGCAATTCTGCCCCGCTTTCAAGTCCTCTTGGCAGCCTTACTTCAGTCTATTTTTGGACGATAGCTGTCATTTATAACTCTGCAGGTTTGTGCATTACAGTGCCCCTGAGCTCCTTTCTTCAACTCGCTTTCTTGTGAGCTGGCCGCAACACCGCAGGATGGCTTCAGGCCCTAATCTGGTTCCGGCACGGCATGCTGAGCCTTTGATTAATTCCTCTTCCTGGTGGGAAATGAGAGTTAAATTTGCCCGTCCAGACACCTCCAGCTAGTCTCTCATTGGTTCTCGCTATTCCTGTTCATCTTCCGCAGAAATTGCAAACTGGGCCAAACAGGAGGTAAAAGGGACTGACTCTCCAAGTGGGGAGAGTGTTAGTAAAGCGTCTGGAATGTTGCACCCGAGTACCAGGGTACGAAAACTGAGACATATTTGAACACGTCTCCCGATCACATGGTTGATCATACTCTGGGTTCCACATGCATGTTTTAGCTGAAGGAAGAATACCTAAAACCTGGGTAGTTGAAACCCGTGGAATGGGTACCATGCAATATGACTTCAAAGGGTCTTCATTTGCTCACCGAACCTCTCCAATCCTATCACTGCTGCGTTTATGCCCCTGTACACATGCTTGATTCTCTTTCGGAGACATAGCAATCCATAGGTTTTAAGATACTTACTAGTCAGGTACATTCTTAGGCGTTTAATATGCGGTGTTGAGTCCATTTCGTTGAGCAAGGAGTAGCTCTTGTCTATTCCATATTTGGCTTAAGGAACTTTATCTGTGCTCATTTCAATCTCTGGTTTTATGCAGCACCCCAACTCACCTTTCCCCTTAAGCAAGCATAAGTTGGTTTTCTAAATTTGAGACCCTGTTCTGTTTTGGAATGCAGTTCCTGTGTAGCCAAGTTTCCATTCTGTGTATTACTGATATCTTATGATGTTTCTTTTTCTGTGTGACTTATTTCAGTTAGAATCATCATACCTGAATCCACTCATTGTGCTGCTAAGGGCCTGATGACACAGATTTCATTGCTGAGTGATATTGCTTTGTAAGTAAATACCACAACTTCTTTCTCCATTTTTCACTTTCTGTGATGTTGAACTTGTACTGTAAACGAGGTTCTTGTAAACAGAGCCGTTCGAAACTTTGGGGTGGCTGTGTCTTTTTGATTTTAAATTCCCTAACTATAGGACCATAAGTGGAAGTGCCCTAGGCTCTGTTGCTTTGTTTTTTAGATGTTTCAGGAAACACCATACACATCTCCCGAGTGGTTGTTGGCAATTTACATCCCGCCCATCAGCATAACAAGGCTCCCAGTTCTCCATGGCCTGTCCTGCCTTTCTGGATTTTACACTTTTTTCAGATGGCCCTTTTGACCGGGGGGAAGTGAGACTTCATTGTAGTGCAGATTTCCTTTGCAAGCTTGCTTGGTTGGCCAAAAAGGGCGTATGCGTTTTTTCCTGAATATATTCAGGAAAAAACGCATACGCCCTTTTTGGCCAAGTGCATCATTGTGGACGTTCTGCCTCTTTTCCTATGCTTTCAATGCAATTCCAGTCTACCTCCTGAAATCGGTTTCCTGCAATTCTGCCCCGCTTTCAAGTCCTCTTGGCAGCCTTACTTCAGTCTATTTTTGGACGATAGCTGTCATTTATAACTCTGCAGGTTTGTGAATTACAGTGCCCCGAGCTCCTTTCTTCAACTCGCTTTCTTGTGACCTGGCCGCAACACCGCAGGATGGCTTCAGGCCCTAATCTGGTTCCGGCACGGCACGCTGAGCCTTTGGTTATTTCCTCTTCCTCGTGGGAAATGAGAGTTAAATTTGCCCGTCCAGACACCTCCAGCTTGTCTCGCATTGGTTCTCGCTATTCCTGTTCATCTTCCGCAGAAATTGCAAACTGGGCCAAACAGGAGGTAAAAGGGACTGACTCTCCAAGTCGGGAAAGTGTTAGTAAAGCGTCTGGAATGTTGCACCCGAGTACCAGGGTACGAAAACTGAGACATATTTGAACACGTCTCTTGATCACATGGTTGATCATACTCTGGGTTCCACATGCATGTTTTAGCTGAAGGAAGAATACCTAAAACCTGGGTAGTTGAAACCCGTGGAATGGGTACCATGCAATATGACTTCAAAGAGTCTTCATTTGCTCACCGAACCTCTCCAATCCTATCACTGCTGCGTTTATGCCCCTGTACACATGCTTGATTCTCTTTCGGAGACATAGCAATCCATAGGTTTTAAGATACTTACTAGTCAGGTACATTCTTAGGCGTTTAATATGCGGTGTTGAGTCCATTTCGTTGAGCAAGGAGTAGCTCTTGTCTATTCCATATTTGGCTTAAGGAACTTTATCTGTGCTCATTTCAATCTCTGGTTTTATGCAGCACCCCAACTCACCTTTACCCTTAAGCAAGCATAAGTTGGTTTTCTAAATTTGAGACCCTGTTCTGTTCTGTAATTCAGTTCCTGTGTAGCCACGTTTACATTCCGTGTATTACTGATATCTTATGATGTTTCTTTTTCTGTGTGACTTATTTCAGTTTGAATCATCATACCTGAATCCACTCATTGTGCTGCTAAGCGCCTGATGACATAGATATCATTGCTGAGTGATATTGCTTTGTAAGTAAATACCACAACTTCTTTATCCATTTTTCACTTTCTGCGATGTTGAACTTGTACTGTAAATGAGGTTCTTGTAAACAGAGGCGTCCCAAACTTTGGGGTGGCTGTGTCTTTTTGATTTTAATTTCCCTAAGCTATAGGACCATAAGTGGAAGTGCCCTAGGCTCTGTTGCTTTGTTTTTTCGATGTTTCAGGAAACACCATACACTTCTCCCAAGTGTCTGTTGGCAATTTACATCCCGCCCATCAGCATAACAAGGCTCCCAGTTCTCCATGGCCTGTCCTGCCTTTCTGGATTTTACACTTTTTTCAGATGGCCCTTTTGACCGGGGGGAAGTGAGACTTCAGTGTAGTGCAGATTTCCTTTGCAAGCTTGCTTGGTTGGCCAAAAAGGGCGTATGCGTTTTTTCCTGAATATATTCAGGAAAAAACTCATACGCCCCTTTTGGCCAAGTGCATCATTGTCGAGTTTCTGACTCTCTTCATATGTTTTCAATGCAATTCCAGTCTACCTCCTGAAATTGGTTTCCTGCAATTCTGCCTTGCTTTCAATGCCTTTTCATAGCCTTACCTCAATATATTTTTTAAAAATAGTTGGCCTTTATAACTCTGCAGGTTTTTGAATTGCAGTGGCCCTTAGCTCCATTTTTTAGCTCTTATTTTTTTGGTCTTGCCCCATAACCACTGGATTCCTTGAGCCCTATTTTTCTTCTGGGGCACCTTGCTGTGCCTTTGGTTAATTCTTCTTACTGATGTGATATTAGAGTGACATGTGCCCATTGAAACCGCTACAGCTAGTTTCTCACTGGTTCCCCCTATTCCCATTCATCCTCTGCACTAACTGCAGACTGTGCGATACCAGAACTTAAAGGCATTGACTCCATGTGGGGATGTTGTTAGTAAAGCGGCTGGAATGTCGATCCGGAGCCCCAGGAGAGGAAAAATGAGGTGCGTTTTAGAAACCTTTCCCGATCATATGGTATACCAGTCGCTGGGTTTCCCAAGCATGGTTTAGCTGTAGGAAGATTCCCTTCAACCTGGAGTGTTGGGACCCTTGGACTGAGTAGCATGAAGTATTGCATTAAACTTTCGGCAGTTGCTCACCAAAGCTCACCAATCCTGTCAGCCCCAAGTGTCCAGCCTTATGTCTTATCCAGCTGTGGGTTTATATGTGGTCAATCCAGGTTGCATCACAGCCCCTGAGCGAATTTTGTAAGAATTTTTCTCTCTTTCATTGTTTCAGCGTTTTGTTTTTAAAATTTATTTCTATAATGGGGTTTAGCTCCTTTTCACTGCTGTGTTTGTGCCGCTCTGCACACACTTGATTCCCTTATGGAGATATATCAATACATGGGTTTTAAGATTCTTATTCCTCAGATATATTTCTCTGCGGTGTATAGGGTGTGTTGAGGCCTGTTCATTGAGCAAGGTGTAGATCTTGTCTAATACCTATTTGGTTTATTGAACGGTATCTGTGCTAATTTCAAACTCTGGTTTTATGCATCACCCCACCTCTCCTTTCCCCTTAAGCTGACATAAGTGTGTTTTCTAAATGTGAGACACTGTTCTGTTCTGTAATTCATTTCTTGTGCAGCCATATTTACCCTCCCTCTATAAGTGATATCTTATGATATGTTTCTTTTTCTGTTTGACTTATTTCAAGTAGTATTATCGGACCTAAATCCACTCTTTATCCTTCTACTAGCCTTATTACATTGATTTCATGGTGAAGAGATATTCCATTGTACATAAGTACCACATCTTCTTTATCCATTGTTCTCTTTCCTGGGATATTTAAGGTGTACTGAAGTTGAGGTTCTTGTAAACAGAGTAGCCCTAAACTGTGGTGTGCTTGTGTCTTGTTGATTTTTAGACTTCCCTAGATATACTCCCATGATTGGAAGTGTCCTATGCTCTGTAGCTCTGTTTTTTAGATGATTTAGGAACCACCATACACTTCTCCAGAGTGGCTCTCGGCAGTTCACACACTGCCCATCAGCGTATAAAGGCTCCCTGTTCTCCATGGCCTGTCCTGCATTTCTGGTTTTTACAATTTTTTAGGATGGCCCTTTTGACCGGTGGGAAGTGAGACTTCTTTGTTGTGCACATTTGCATTGCTTGCTTGCTTCGTTGCCCATAAAGTGCGTATGCGTTTTTTCCTGGATATAATCAGGAAAAAACGCATACGCCCTTTTGGGCCAACTGCATCATTGCCGAAATTCTGCCGCTTTTCATGTGCGTTAAAGACGAGTCCAATCTATCTCTTGAAATCTGTTTCTTGCAATTCTGTCTTGCATTCAGATCCTCTTCTTTGCCTTACCTCAACATATTTTTGGACGTTAGTTTTCATTTATAACTCTGCAGGTTTGTGAATTGCAGTGACCCTGAGCTCCATTTTTTAAGTTGCTCTTTTGTGAGCTGGCCTCAAACCCGCAGGATTGCTTCAGGCCCTATTTTGGCTCCGGCGAGGCAGGCTGAGCCTTTCTTTAATTCTTATTCTTAATGGGAAATTAGAGTGATATGTGCCCGTCCAAACCCCTACAACTCTTCTCTCATTGGTTCCCCCTCTTCCCGTTCATCCTCCTCACAATTTGCAAAATGTGTGAAACAGAAGTTTAAATGTGCTGATTCTCCAAGTGGGGAGATTCTAAGTAGCGTGGCTGGAATGGTGAACAGGAGCACCAGGAGAGGATAAATGAGGTGCATTTTAGACACATCTCCCGATCACATGGTGTACAGTCCTCTGGGTTTTCCATGCATGTTTTAGCTGTAGGAAGATCCCTTGAACCTGCAGATTTGGGACCCATTGAATGGGTACCAGGTAGTATTACTTTAAAGGGTGTGCATTTCCTCACCCAACCTCACATTTCTCTTAGCGCAAACAGTTTCCAGCCTTATGTCTCATCCTGCTGTGGGTCTAGATGTGTTCAATCCATGTTGCATCACCGTCCCTGAGGAAAAGTTGTAAGAGGTTTTCTCTGTCTCTCTGTCATTTATTTTTTTCAATTTATTACTATATTGGTTACAGCTGATTTTCAAAGCTCTGTTTCTTGCTGCTGTACATCCACTTGATTCACGTACAGAGAGACATCAATAAATTCTTTTTCAGATTCTTACCAGTCGTATATATTCTTTTCCGGTGACTTGAGTGTGCTGAGTGCAGTTCTTTTAGCTACCGTGTAGGCCTTGTTGATTATCAGTTTGGTATTTGGAATGGTATCTTTGCTAATTTCAACCTCCTGGATGATGCCTCACCCCTCCCCACCTTTCCCGTTTAGCAGCCTTATGCGTGTTTTCTACATATTTGACTATGTTTTTGTTTTGTAATTTATTTCATGTGTAGCCATTTTGGATTCCACCTTTAAGTGATATCTTATGATATGTGTCTTTTTCTTTTTGAATTCTGTCACTTAGAATGATCATACGTAACTCCTCCGGAGTTGTTACAACTGGCCATATTTCATTGATTTCCAGGCTGAATAATATTCCACTCTACCTAAGTACCACATCTCTATCCATTTTTTCCCTCCAGAGACATTGAAGTTATATCCTAGTCGAGGATCTTTTAAACAGAGAGGGGGTAAACATTGGGGTGCCTGTGTCCTCTCGATTTTTGTTTTTCCCAAGATATACGCCCATGAGTGCAAGTGCCCTATGCTCTGTAGCTCATTTTTTAGATGCTTTAGTAAACACAATACACTTCTCCAGAATGGCCGTTGGCAATATACATTTCCACTATAAGTCTCACAGGGCTCCCTCTTCTCGTTGCCCTGTCTTGCATTTCTGTTGTTTACGCTTTATGAGGATGGCTCTTCTGACTGATGCGAAGTGATATCTTTTGTAGTATTGACTTCCAGTGCCCACCTGTTTGGTTGGCTAAAAAAGTGTATGCCCTTTTCTTGAATATATACAGAAAAGAACGCATACACCCTTTTTGGCCAACTGCAATGTTGGCAATGTTCAGCTCCTTTTCTTGTGCTTAATGGCGAGTCCTTTCTACCTCCTCAAATCCCTTTCCTGCCATTCTCCCTTGCTTACAAGTCCTTTTCTCTGACTTTCCTCAAGACATTTTTCAGTGATGGATATTTTCAACTCTGCAGTTTTGTGAATTTTACTGCCCCTGAGTTCCATTGTTCAACTCGTGTTTATGGGAACTGGCCACAAAGCAGCGGGATTTCCTCAAGCCCTATACTGTTTCCATGGGCAACCCTAGCCTTTGGTCAATTCGTCTTCCTGATTGGAAATTAGAGTGACATGTGCCTGTCTGAACACCTAGGACTTGTCTCTCATTGTTCCTCATCCTTCCGCTTCATCCTCTGGACAAATTCCAAACTGTACGCAACAGGATGTTGACAGTGCTGACATCTCCAAGTGGGGAGACTGTTAGTAAAGACGCTGGAGGGGTGAACCCGAGCACCAGGAGATGAGGAGATGAGATGCCTTTTCCAAACTCTTCCCGATCAGACGGTATACCATCCTCTGGGTGTGACAGACATGTTTTAGCAGTAGGAAGAGTCCCATTCATGTAAGGAGAACACCAGGGCTTTTTCAAAATCAGTGTCTCCCCGAAACCCAAACTGGGGAAGTTTTTAAGCTACGGCTACACATATGTTCATTAAGGGCCTTGGGAAGTAGGCAGAGTCCAAACTTTAGATGATTGAAGTCTTCAGGGTCAGAAGCACTCACCACCAGCTTCCCTTAGGCTACACTTTAACTGTCATTGATAGATGATGTCAATAAAAATATCTATTCTTTTTCAGATTATTTCCCCTTATAGGTTATTGCAAAATGTTGAGTGTAGTTCCCTGTGCTATACAGTAGTTCCTTGTTGATGATCTATTTTATACATAGCAGTGTGTATGTGTTCATTCCAAACTGTTAATTTATCCCTCCTCCCACCTTTCCCCTTTGGTAATAATAAATTATAAGATTTTATACTTCTCAGAAATGGGGGAGCTGAAAGAGAGGTATCATTTTCAATGGAAAAGCATTTAAAACAAGATTGAAGGTTTAACCAAGATTATTAGATGTACATCCTTGGAAAGAAATCACTTTGTTTCTCTAATATTGACCTGACAAATAAGACAAACCTTTTCACTGAACTTGCTTATAAAAAGTGATGGAAATATCAAATGGAAGTGTTAAAAACATCTTATTTTACCCGAGCCTTATACACTGTTCTATGTTAACTACAGTTTGGCTCACACATCTGTTCATTGAGGTTACAATAGTCTCAATTTCTGTTACTGATCCTCCAGAGTGGACCCCAACAAGTGTCCCCCTGCCCAGTGTCATTGGGGCCAACAGATCGAGACTGAGTTTGGTTCACAAGCAAAGGAAACTTTATATTTTGATCAGAGAATGGAGAGGTGAGAGCATGCACTACCCCGTGGGCTGTGGGCTGGGCTGCTGTGTAGAGATCCTGTCAGAGTCAGTGGGAGGGAGGGAGGCGGCGGAGCTCTCGAGGGCCGGGTTGGCTGTAGCTCAGGCTCTATATCGTGGAGTCTGCACTGGGCCCCAGGAGCTGAGGTGTCGACCCAGCCATTCTGCACTAGGAAATCTGGTCTGAAGTGCCGGGTGTGGAACCTCTGCATGCGGGACCCTAGGAGCACGTGAAATTAGACAAAGCACAAAGGATAAAAAAGGTTAGACTTGACTTTATTGCCCAGATTCTATTTTTATCTCCCAGGGATTTTTAATGGGCTTTGCTGGGGACAAACCCCTCCTCTGCCTTTTGTCCCGTTCCTCATTCTTGGAGTGCTGAGGGTGCAGACCCTTCTTCTGTAACTGCTGAGTGCTGAGTTGGGAGCCCTCATACCCTGGGGCGAGGGTCAGAGCTTCTCCCCAGCAGCCTCCCGGTGACGTTGATTGTCCCCAGGACCCCTGCTTCCCTGCTCGTCCACCTGAGCACCAGCATTGGAAGTGTTATAGATTCTAATGACCTTTAAGGGTCCAGGAAAGAGATGTGCAGAGACGCTGTGGGGGCCGGTTTCACCCCGCCCCACATTTGTTCGGCCACCTTAGGCTGACCGTCTCTGCCAGCCTAGATGCTCTGACCAGTAGTCTGCGCTTTCTTCAATTAGGCCCCTGAATTAACGTACAAACAGCACCAGGTGTCAGAGCCCTGCCCGCTCAACTCCCAGACAGTCCAGGGTCAGTGGTGATCAAGGACCATGATGGCTACTGAGTCAACAGCCTTTTGAAGTAAACAGGAGTCCAGCCGGTCTTATTGGCCACCATCATCACGGTGTCTGTAGGCTTTTCTATGGTGACAGTGTGGTATACTGTTCCCCCGCCAAGATTATTAGCTCCCCTCTGGGTGCAGTAAGTCCTGCAAGCAGTAGTCTACTCTTTTGGGACACACTCTTGTTGTTTTATGAGAGAAACTCCAGGTCAAGTGATGTTCACACGAGTCGTCATGGTGCCCTGTTGCCCCCGGTTATCTCTCTGGATGTTGGAGTTGGAGGGCCTCCTCACTCGAGGTCGGTGTGCCCACGGAGCGAACCCTGCAACTTCAGGGCATGGTTGGTGGTTAGGATCACCACGTGGGGTCCTTTTCCCTTAGGAGGGAGGTGGCCTTTTGGGCTGCTGATTTCCAGGTTTTTAGATACCGCCAGTATCTTGGCCAGATGTGGCAGTGGGCCAAGCCCCTTAGTGACCGTAGTTTATCCTACCTGGATGGCATTCTTGCATTGTTCCATTTCAAGTGGTCCCAGTTTTTGCACTAATTCTCCAATGGCGATTCACCTTTCACCGGGAATGTAAAGGTCAAAGGGTTTAGCTAAATTAGGGAGTTCCAGGGCAAGGGTCTGAATTGACTGCTCTTTCCATTCTTGAAAGGCCACTTCTGGATTCTATTCAAAAGGATCATCATCTTTTCCTTTCAGTGTTTCATATAGAGGCCCAGCTAGTAGACTGTAGTTAGGGATCCAGAAGCAGCAAACCCTGGCCTCCCCAGGAACCCCTAAGCTGTCTTCTAGTTTTAGAAAGGGGTAAGGCTGAAAATGGTTTCTTCCCTTTCCTGGGATGGGCTTCTCTGACCTTCTGTGAGAATGAAGCCCAGGCAGGTCACCGCAGTCTGTGATATTTGAGCTTTTTCTTGGACAACTTCTATCCTTTATTGGCTTGGTAGTTCAGAGGCCTCCTTAGTAGGGCTGGTGATCAGAATGTCGTCTGCATATTGAAGGAGGGTTTCCTTTTCCAGAGGTAGAACTTTTAGGTCTTTAGCTAAGCTTTCCCCAAAGATGGTGTGGGAATTTTTGCACCCTTGGGGCCAGACGGCCCGGAAGTATTGTTTTAGTTGTATGTTGAGTCCTGCCACTCACAAGCCAAAATTTCTTGTGACTCTGGGACTAATGGAATACAAAAGAAGGCATCATTGAAGACTAATACAGAATACCATGTCCTGGTGGTTGGTAGAATGACCAGCAGGGTGTAGGAATTAGGAGCAACTGGAGGTATATCCTCGGTGGCTTCACTGACTGTCCTGACATCCTTTACCAGGTCCCCAGCAGCCCATGGGGCTCTCGTGGTCAGACCAATCCCAGAATATGGAGCTCACCTGGGCAGGTACCCCACCCCCACCCCAGCCCACGGGGCTCTCGTGGTCAGGCCCCTCCCAGGATACAGAGCTACCCTTGCAGGTACCGTGGCAGGGCTGGGCACACAGGAACCGTGCACATAGCCCTCATTGCAGAGCACCCCCAGCTCACCTGTCGCTCAGAGCTGACACAGAGCACCTCAGAGCAGGACTTGAACTAACAAACAGCAGCTGCGACAGGTCTGTGACCCTGGGCATCACTCCGTGAGGCCTCCCTCCACCTGGTCTTCCAGAGACTTCCACTGCACCCGGGGCACCAGGCCTCTGTCTCCAACCACCACCCACCCCTCCTCTCCCTGACTCCTGGGTTCCTCTCATTAGGAGAGGGTTTTCTTGAAGTTGTCTCCCACTCATGGGCCAGATAAAATGATTAGAAAACAAGCCAAAGCTGCAGCCCCTTGTCTATCCTGACTCTCAGGAGCCCACACCTGTTCCTTGGACCTGGCCGGTTCAGCAAGTTCCATTTTCTGCAACTGTGAGCCCCTGAGGGGTGATGATTGGCTGACCTGGGCAGCCTTACCGTGCCGGCCAGCCCTCCCCAGGTGTGCCTGGGTTGAGATCAATATAAATACCACTCCAGGCAGCAAGAGCCCCTGCAGCCGTGCCTGACGCCATTTTCTCTGCCCTGTCAGCAGTCTCGGGGCTGGGCTGGTGGGAGGGAGTCAGAGGCCACGGCTTTGTGGGTGGCCCAGTGTGAGTGGGGCTCTGCTGGACTTTCTGCAGCAGTTGCCAGGCTGCCACCTGCTAAAGAAGAGGATGTGTCACCCATACCTGCTGCTGGAATTTCTCCCTGGGCAGAGGTGAGGAAGGAAAAAAGCAGTGGGGGCAGGGACAGGACGGGTATCTCAGGCAGGGAAATGGAAATCTTCCAGAAGAGCACCCAGGGCCAGGACCATCCTGGCTGGCCTGCAGGCACCAAGTCGGCCAGCATGCTGTCACTCGTGTGGCTCTATGGCCCTTCCTCTAGGCTTTCAAGTCCTTGTATATATTCAGGTGTTTTACCTGGGACGGGTGGGAATAGTTCAGCAGCAACTGGCCTGGGGCTCAGCTCACGTTTACTCACAGATGCCTCGGCACAGTGCCCCAGCTTTGCAATGAGGACGCTTGTTGCGTGGGGGCTGCTGGCTGAATGGGAGACGATTCCCCACCACTGACCAACTTCAGAATTGTTTACAACTGGAGCAAGTGCCCTGATATGGTTTTCCTCTGTGTAACTGGTGGGTTCTGTGTTTTTTTTCTCTTTTTCGTTTTTGGTTCAAGGTAGATTTTATTCCTCTTTTTTGTATTTACACATATAAGCATGGAAATAATTTATTCATATAAATACATGTATGTGCAGGGAATAATTGTTTTTTCTGTTTTATTTTTTAAATTTTATTTCTTTTTAATTTTGAATTTTATTTTATATTTTTATACAGCAGGTTCTTATTGGTTATCTATTTTATACATATAAATGTATACATGCCAATCCCAGTCTCTCAACTCCTCCCACCACCACCCCCCCCAACAGCTTTCCCCCCTTGTTGTCCATACGTTTGTTGTCTACATCTGTTGCTCTATTTATGCCTTGCAAAATGGTTAACCTGTACAGTTTTTCTAGGTTCCACATATATGCATGAATATACAAGATTTGTTTTTCTCTTTCTGACTTACTTCACTCTGTATGACAGTCTCTAGATCCATCGACGTCTCTACAAATGACCCAATTTCATTCCTTTTCATGGCTTAGTAATATTCCATTTTATATATGTACCACAGCTTTATGCATTCGTCTGTCTGTGGGCATTTAGGTTGCTTCCATTACCTCGATATTGTAAATAGTGATGCAATGAACATTGCGGTGAATGACTCTTTTTGATTTATGGTTTTGTCTGGGTATATGTCCAGTACTGGGATTGCTGTATCATATGGTAATTCTATTGTTAGTTTCTTAAGAAATTCCATATTGTTCTCCATAATGACTGTATCAATTTATATTCCCAACAATAGTGGAAGAGGGTTCCTTTTCTCCACACCCTTTCCAGCATTTTTTGTTTGTAGATTTTCAATGATGCCTATTCTACCAGGTGTGAGGTGATACCTCATTGTTGAATCCATTTCGTTGAGCAAGGGGTAGCTCTTGTCTATTACATATTTGGCTTATGGAACGGTATCTGTGCTAATTTCAAACTCTGCTTTTATGCAGCGCCCCAACTCACCTTCCCCCTTAAGCAGGCATAAGTTGGTTTTCTAAACTTGAGACCCTGTTCTGTTTTGTAATTCAGTTCACGTGTAGCCAAGTTCACATTCCGTGTATTAGTGATACCTTATGATGTTTCTTTTTCTGTGTGACTTATTTCACTTAGAATCATCGTGCCTCAATCCACTCATTATGCTGGTACGGGCCTGGTGACATAGATTTCATTGCTGAGTGGTATTCTGTTGTACATAAGTACCGCAACTTCTTTATCCATTATTTGCTCTCTGGGATATTTAACTTGTGCCGTAGAAGAGATTTCTGTAAAAAGAGCCATCCCAAATTTTGGGGTTGCTGTGTCTTTTTGATATTAATTTCCCTAAGCTATAGGACCATAAGTGGAAGTGCCCTAGGCTCTGTTGCTTTGTTTTTTAGATGTTTCAGGAAACACCATACACTTCTCCCGAGTGTCTGTTGGCAATTTACATCCCGCCCATCAGCATAACAAGGCTCCCAGTTCTCCATGGCCTGTCCTGCCTTTCTGGGTTTTACACTTTTTTCAGATGGCCCTTTTGACCGGGGGGAAGTGAGACTTCATTGTAGTGCAGATTTCCTTTGCAAGCTTGCTTGGTTGGCCAAAAAGGGCGTATGCGTTTTTTCCTGAATATATTCAGGAAAAAACGCATACGCCCTTTTGGCAAAGTGCATCATTGTGGACGTTCTGCCTCTTTTCCTACGCTTTCAATGCAATTCCAGTCTACCTCCTGAAATCGGTATCCTGCAATTCTGCCCCGCTTTCAAGTCCTCTTGGCAGCCTTACTTCAGTCTATTTTTGGACGATAGCTGTCATTTATAACTCTGCAGGTTTGTGAATTACAGAGCCCCTGAGCTCCTTTCTTCAACTCACTTTCTTGTGAGCTGGCCGCAACACCGCAGGATGGCTTCAGGCCCTAATCTGTTTCCGGCACGGCACGCTGAGCCTTTGGTTAATTCCTCTTCCTAGTGGGAAATGAGAGTTAAATTTGCCCGTTCAGACACCTCCAGCTAGTCTCTCATTGGTTCTCACTATTCCTGTTCATCTTCCGCAGAAATTGCAAACTGGGCCAAACAGGAGGTTAAAGGCGCTGACTGTCCAAGTCGGGAGAGTGTTAGTAAAGCGTCTGGAATGTTGCACCCGAGTACCAGGGTATGAAAACTGAGACATATTTGAATACGTCTCCCGATCACATGGTTGATCATACTCTGGGTTCCACATGCATGTTTTAGCTGAAGGAAGAATACCTTAAACCTGGAGAGTTGAGACCCGTGGAATGGGTACCATGCAATATGACTTCAAAGGGTCTTCATTTGCTCACCGAACCTCTCCAATCCTATCACTGCTGCATTTATGCCCCAGTACACATGCTTGATTCTCTTTCGGAGACATAGCAATCCATAGGTTTTAAGATACTTACTAGTCAGGTACATTCTTAGGCGTTTAATATGCGGTGTTGAGTCCATTTCGTTGAGCAAGGAGTAGCTCTTGTCTATTCCATATTTGGCTTAAGGAACTTTATCTGTGCTCATTTCAATCTCTGGTTTTATGCAGCACCCCAACTCACCTTTACTCTTAAGCAAGCATAAGTTGGTTTTCTAAATTTGAGACCCTGTTCTGTTCTGTAATTCAGTTCCTGTGTAGCCAAGTTTACATTCCGTGTATTACTGATATCTTATGATGTTTCTTTTTCTGTGTGACTTATTTCAGTTAGAATCATCGTACCTGAATCCACTCATTATGCTGTCACGGGCCTGATGACATAGATTTCATTGCTGAGTGATACTGCATTGTACGTAAGTACCACAAGTTCTTTATCCATTTTTCACTTTCTGTGATATTGAACTTGTACGGTAAACAAGGTTCTTGTAAACAGAGGCGTCCCACACTTTGGGGTGGCTGTGTCTTTTTGATTTTAATTTCCCTAAGCTATAGGACCATAAGTGGAAGTGCCCTAGGCTCTGTTGCTTTGTTTTTTAGATGTTTCAGGAAACACCATACACTTCTCCCGAGTGTCTGTTGGCAATTTACATCCCGCACATCAGCATAACAAGGCTCCCAGTTCTCCATGGCCTGTCCTGCCTTTCTGGATTTTACACTTTTTTCAGATGGCCCTTTTGACCGGGGGGAAGTGAGACTTCATTGTAGTGCAGATTTCCTTTGCAAGCTTGCTTGGTTGGCCAAAAAGGGCATATGCGTTTTTTCCTGAATATATTCAGGAAAAAACGCATACGCCCTTTTTGGCCAAGTGCATCATTGTGGACGTTCTGCCTCTTTTCCTATGCTTTCAATGCAATTCCAGTCTACCTCCTGAAATCGGTTTCCTGCAATTCTGCCCCGCTTTCAAGTCCTCTTGGCAGCCTTACTTCAGTCTATTTTTGGACGACAGCTGTCATTTATAACTCTGCAGGTTTGTGAATTACAGTGCCCCTGAGCTCCTTTCTTCAACTCGCTTTCTTTTGAGCTGGCCGCAACACCGCAGGATGGCTTCAGGCCCTAATCTGGTTCCGGCATGGCACGCTGAGCCTTTGGTTAATTCCTCATCCTGGTGGGAAATGAGAGTTAAATTTGCCCGTCCAGACACCTCCAGCTAGCCTCTCATTGGTTCTCGCTATTCCTGTTCATCTTCCGCAGAAATTGCAAACTGTGTCAAACAGGAGTTTAAAGGCGCTGACTCTCCAAGTGGGGAGAGTGTTAGTAAAGCGTCTAGAATGTTGCACCCGAGTACCAGGGGAGGAAAAGTGAGACATATTTGAACACGTCTCCCGATCACATGGTTGATCATACTCTGGGTTCCACATGCATGTTTTAGCTGAAGGAAGAATACCTAAAACCTGGGTAGTTGAAACCCGTGGAATGGGTACCATGCAATATCACTTCAAAGGGTCTTCATTTGCTCACCGAACCTCTCCAATCCTATCACTGCTGCGTTTATGCCCCTGTACACATGCTTGATTCTCTTTCGGAGACATAGCAATCTATAGGTTTTAAGATACTTACTAGTCAGGTACATTCTTAGGCGTTTAATATGCGGTGTTGAGTCCATTTCGTTGAGCAAGGAGTAGCTCTTGTCTATTCCATATTTGGCTTAAGGAACTTTATCTGTGCTCATTTCAATCTCTGGTTTTATGCAGCACCCCAACTCACATTTCCCCTTAAGCAAGCATAAGTTGGTTTTCTAAATTTGAGACCCTGTTCTGTTCTATAACTCAGTTCCTGTGTAGCCAAGTTTACATTCCGTGTATTACTGATATCTTATGATGTTTCTTTTTCTGTGTGACTTATTTCAGTTAGAATCATCATACCTGAATCCACTCATTGTGCTGCTAAGGGCCTGATGACACAGATTTCATTGCTGAGTGATATTGCTTTGTAAGTAAATACCACAACTTCTTTATCCATTTTTCACTTTCTGCGATGTTGAACTTGTACTGTAAACGAGGTTCTTGTAAACAGAGCCGTTCCAAACTTTGGGGTGGCTGTGTCTTTTTGATTTTAATTTCCCTAAGCTATAGGACCATAAGTGGAAGTGCCCTAGGTTCTGTTGCTTTGTTTTTTAGATGTTTCAGGAAACACCATACACTTCTCCCCAGTGGTTGTTGGCAATTTACATCCCGCCCATCAGCATAACAAGGCTCCCAGTTCTCCATGGCCTGTCCTGCCTTTCTGGATTTTACACTTTTTTCAGATGGCCCTTTTGACCGGGGGGAAGTGAGACTTCATTGTAGTGCAGATTTCCTTTGCAAGCTTGCTTGGTTGGCCAAAAAGGGCGTATGCGTTTTTTCCTGAATATATTCAGGAAAAAACGCATACGCCCTTTTTGGCCAAGTGCATCATTGTGGACATTCTGCCTCTTTTCCTATGCTTTCAATGCAATTCCAGTCTACCTCCTGAAATCGGTTTCCTGCAATTCTGCCCCGCTTTCAAGTCCTCTTGGCAGCCTTACTTCAGTATATTTTTGGACGATAGCTGTCATTTATAACTCTGCAGGTTTGTGAATTACAGTGCCCCTGAGCTCCTTTCTTCAACTCGCTTTCTTGTGACCTGGCCGCAACACCGCAGGATGCATTCAGGCCCTAATCTGGTTCCGGCACGGCACGCTGAGCCTTTGGTTATTTCGTCTTCCTGTTGGGAAATGAGAGTTAAATTTGCCCGTCCAGACACCTCCAGCTAGTCTCTCATTGGTTCTCGCTATTCCTGTTCATCTTCCGCAGAAATTGCAAACTTTGCCAAACAGGAGGTTAAAGGCGCTGACTCTCCAAGTCGGGAGAGTGTTAGTAAAGCGTCTGGAATGTTGTACCCGAGTACCAGGGTACGAAAACTGAGACATATTTGAACACGTCTCCCGATCACATGGTTGATCATACTCTAGGTTCCACATGCATGTTTTAGCTGAAGGAAGAATACCTTAAACCTGGGTAGTTGAAACCCGTGGAATGGGTACCATGCAATATGACTTCAAAGGGTCTTCATTTGCTCACCGAACCTCTCCAATCCTATCACTGCTGCGTTTATGCCCCTGTACACATGCTTGATTCTCTTTCGGAGACATAGCAATCCATAGGTTTTAAGATACTTACTAGTCAGGTACATTCTTAGGCGTTTAATATGGGGTGTTGAGTCCATTTCGTTGAGCAAGGAGTAGCTCTTGTCTATTCCATATTTGGCTTAAGGAACTTTATCTGTGCTCATTTCAATCTCTGGTTTTATGCAGCACCCCAACTCACCTTTATCCTTAAGCAAGCATAAGTTGGTTTTCTAAATTTGAGAACCTGTTCTGTTTTGGAATTCAGTTCCTCTGTAGCCAAGTTTACATTCCGTGTATTAGTGATATCTTTTGATGTTTCTTTTTCTGTGTGACTTATTTCAGTTAGAATCATCGTACCTGAATCCACTCATTATGCTGCTACGGGCCTGATGACATAGATTTCATTGCTGAGTGATACTGCACTGTACGTAAGTACCACAAGTTCTTTATCCATTTTTCACTTTCTGTGATATTGAACTTGTACGGTAAATGAGGTTCTTGTAAACAGAGGCGTCCCAAACTTTGAGGTGGCTGTGTCTTTTTGATTTTAATTTCCCTTAGCTATAGGACCATAAGTGGAAGTGCCCTAGGCTCTGTTGCTTTGTTTTGTAGATGTTTCAGGAAACACCATACACTTCTCCCGAGTGTCTGTTGGCAATTTACATCCCGCCCATCAGCATAACAAGGCTCCCAGTTCTCCATGGCCTGTTGCCTTTCTGGATTTTGCACTTTTTTCAGATGGCCCTTTTGACCGGGGGGAAGTGAGACTTCATTGTAGTGCAGATTTCCTTTGCAAGCTTGCTTGGTTGGCCAAAAAGGGCGTATGCGTGTTTTCCTGAATATATTCAGGAAAAAACGCATACGCCCTTTTTGGCCAAGTGCATCATTGTGGACGTTCTGCCTCTTTTCCTATGCTTTCAATGCAATTCCAGTCTACCTCCTGAAATCGGTTTCCTGCAATTCTGCCCCGCTTTCAAGTCCTCTTGGCAGCCTTACTTCCGTCTATTTTTGGACGATAGCTGTCATTTATAACTCTGCAGGTTTGTGAATTACAGTGCCCCTGAGCTCCTTTCTTCAACTCGCTTTCTTGTGACCTGGCCGCAACACCGCAGGATGGCTTCAGGCATTAATCTGGTTCCAGCCCGGCATGCTGAGCCTTTGGTTAATTCATCTTCCTGGTGGGAAATGAGAGTTAAATTTGCCCGTCCAGACACCTCCAGCTAGCCTCTCATTTGTTCCCGCTATTCCTGTTCATCTTCCACAGAAATTGCAAACTGGGCCAAACAGGAGGTTAAAGGGACTGACTCTCCAAGTGGGGAGAGTGTTAGTAAAGCGTCTGGAATGTTGCACCCGAGTACCAGGGGAGGAAAACTGAGACATATTTGAACACATCTCCCGTTCACATGGTTGATCATACTCTGGGTTCCACATGCATGTTTTAGCTGAAGGAAGAATACCTTAAACCTGGAGAGTTGAAACCCGTGTAATGGGTACCATGCAATATGACTTCAAAGGGTCTTCATTGCTCACCGAACCTCTCCAATCCTATCACTGCTGCGTTTATGCCCCTGTACACATGCTTGATTCTCTTTCGGAGACATAGCAATCCATAGGTTTTAAGGTACCTACTAGTCAGGTACATTCTTAGGCGTTTAATATGGGGTTTTGAGTCCATTTCGTTGAGCAAGGAGTAGCTCTTGTCTATTCCATATTTGGCTTAAGGAACTTTATCTGTGCTCATTTCAATCTCTGGTTTTATGCAGCACCCCAACTCACCTTTCCCCTTAAGCAAGCATAAGTTGGTTTTCTAAATTTGAGACCCTGTTCTGTTCTGTAATTCAGTTCCTGTGTAGCCAAGTTTACATTCCGTGTATTACTGATATCTTATGAGGTTTCTATTTCTGTGTGACTTATTTCAGTTAGAATCATCATACCTGAATCCACTCATTGTGCTGCTAAGGGCCTGATGACACAGATTTCATTGCTGAGTGATATTGCTTTGTAAGTAAATACCACAACTTCTTTATCCATTTTTCACTTTCTGCGATGTTGAACTTGTACTGTAAACGAGGTTCTTGTAAACAGAGCCGTTCCAAACTTTGGGGTGGCTGTGTCTTTTTGATTTTAATTTCCCTAAGCTATAGGACCATAAGTGGAAGTGCCCTAGGTTCTGTTGCTTTGTTTTTTAGATGTTTCAGGAAACACCATACACTTCTCCCGAGTGGTTGTTGGCAATTTACATCCCGCCCATCAGCATAACAAGGCTCCCAGTTCTCCATGGCCTGTCCTGCCTTTCTGGATTTTACACTTTTTTCAGATAGCCCTTTGGACCGGGGGGAAGTGAGACTTCATTGTAGTGCAGATTTCCTTTGCAAGCTTGCTTGGTTGGCCAAAAAGGGCGTATGCGTTTTTTCCTGAATATATTCAGGAAAAAACGCATACGCCCTTTTTGGCCAAGTGCATCATTGTGGACGTTCTGCCTCTTTTCGTATGCTTTCAATGCAATTCCAGTCTACCTCCTGAAATCGGTTTCCTGCAATTCTGCCCCGCTTTCAAGTCCTCTTGGCAGCCTTACTTCAGTCTATTTTTGGACGATAGCTGTCATTTATAACTCTGCAGGTTTGTGAATTACAGTGCCCCTGAGCTCCTTTCTTCAACTCGCTTTCTTGTGAGCTGGCCGCAACACCGCAGGATGGCTTCAGGCCCTAATCTGGTTCTGGCACGGCACCCTGAGCCTTTGGTTATTTCCTCTTCCTGGTGGGAAATGAGAGTTAAATTTGCCCGTCCAGACACCTCCAGCTAGCCTCTCATTGGTTCTCGCTATTCCTGTTCATCTTCCGCAGAAATTGCAAACAGGGCCAAACAGGAGGTTACAGGCGCTGAGTCTCCAAGTGGGGAGAGTGTTAGTAAAGCGTCTGGAATGTTGCACCCGAGTACCAGGGGAGGAAAACTGAGACATATTTGAACCCGTCTCCCGATCACATGGTTGATCATACTCTGGGTTCCACATGCATGTTTTAGCTGAAGGAAGAATACCTAAAACCTGGGTAGTTGAAACCCGTGGAATGGGTACCATGCAATATGACTTCAAAGGGTCTTCATTTGCTCACCGAACCTCTCCAATCCTATCACTGCTGCGTTTATGCCCCTGTACACATGCTTGATTCTCTTTCGGAGACATAGCAATCTATAGGTTTTAAGATACTTACTAGTCAGGTACATTCTTAGGCGTTTAATATGCGGTGTTGAGTCCATTTCGTTGAGCAAGGAGTAGCTCTTGTCTATTCCATATTTGGCTTAAGGAACTTTATCTGTGCTCATTTCAATCTCTGGTTTTATGCAGCACCCCAACTCACCTTTACCCTTAAGCAAGCATAAGTTGGTTTTCTAAATTTGAGACCCTCTTCTGTTCTGTAATTCAGTTCCTGTGTAGCCAAGTTTTCATTCCGTGTATTACTGATATCTTATGAGGTTTCTTTTTCTGTGTGACTTATTTCAGTTAGAATCATCATACCTGAATCCACTCATTGTGCTGCTAAGGGCCTGATGACACAGATTTCATTGCTGAGTGATATTGCTTTGTAAGTAAATACCACAACTTCTTTATCCATTTTTCACTTTCTGCGATGTTGAACTTGTACTGTAAACGAGGTTCTTGTAAACAGAGCCGTTCCAAACTTTGGGGTGGCTGTGTCTTTTTGATTTTAATTTCCCTAAGCTATAGGACCATAAGTGGAAGTGCCCTAGGTTCTGTTGCTTTGTTTTTTAGATGTTTCAGGAAACACCATACACTTCTCCCGAGTGGTTGTTGGCAATTTACATCCCGCCCATCAGCATAACAAGGCTCCCAGTTCTCCATGGCCTGTCCTGCCTTTGTGGATTTTACACTTTTTTCAGATAGCCCTTTGGACCCGGGGGAAGTGAGACTTCATTGTAGTGCAGATTTCCTTTGCAAGCTTGCTTGGTTGGCCAAAAAGGGCGTATGCGTTTTTTCCTGAATATATTCAGGAAAAAACGCATACGCCCTTTTTGGCCAAGTGCATCATTGTGGACGTTCTGCCTCTTTTCCTATGCTTTCAATGCAATTCCAGTCTACCTCCTGAAATCGGTTTCCTGCAATTCTGCCCCGCTTTCAAGTCCTCTTGGCAGCCTTACTTCAGTCTATTTTTGGACGATAGCTGTCATTTATAACTCTGCAGGTTTGTGAATTACAGTGCCCCTGAGCTCCTTTCTTCAACTCGCTTTCTTGTGACCTGGCCGCAACACCGCAGGATGGCTTCAGGCCCTAATCTGGTTCCGGCACGGCACGCTGAGCCTTTGGTTAATTCCTCTTCCTGGTGGGAAATGAGAGTTAAATTTGCCCGTCCAGACACCTCCAGCTAGCCTCTCATTGGTTCTCGCTATTCCTGTTCATCTTCCGCAGAAATTGCAAACTGGGCCAAACAGGAGGTTAAAGGGACTGACTCTCCAAGTCGGAAGAGTGTTAGTAAAGCGTCTGGAATGTTGCACCCGAGTACCAGGGTACGAAAACTGAGACATATTTGAACACGTCTCCCGATCACATGGTTGATCATACTCTAGGTTCCACATGCATGTTTTAGCTGAAGGAAGAATACCTTAAACCTGGGTAGTTGAAACCCGTGGAATGGGTACCATGCAATATGACTTCAAAGGGTCTTCATTTGCTCACGAACCTCTCCAATCCTATCACTGCTGCGTTTATGCCCCTGTACACATGCTTGATTCTCTTTCGGAGACATAGCAATCCATAGGTTTTAAGATACTTACTAGTCAGGTACATTCTTAGGCGTTTAATATGGGGTGTTGAGTCCATTTCGTTGAGCAAGGAGTAGCTCTTGTCTATTCCATATTTGACTTAAGGAACTTTATCTGTGCTCATTTCAATCTCTGGTTTTATGCAGCACCCCAACTCACCTTTCCCCTTAAGCAAGCATAAGTTGGTTTTCTAAATTTGAGACCCTGTTCTGTTCTGTAATTCAGTTCCTGTGTAGCCAAGTTTCCATTCCGTGTATTACTGATATCTTATGATGTTTCTTTTTCTGTGTGACTTATTTCAGTTAGAATCATCATACCTGAATCCACTCATTGTGCTGCTAAGGGCCTGATGACACAGATTTCATTGCTGAGTGATATTGCTTTGTAAGTAAATACCACAAATTCTTTATCCATTTTTCACTTTCTGCGATGTTGAACTTGTACTGTAAACGAGGTTCTTGTAAACAGAGCCGTTCCAAACTTTGGGGTGGCTGTGTCTTTTTGATTTTAATTTCCCTAAGCTATAGGACCATAAGTGGAAGTGCCCTAGGTTCTGTTGCTTTGTTTTTTAGATGTTTCAGGAAACACCATACACTCCTGCCGAGTGGTTGTTGACAATTTACATCCCGCCCATCAGCATAACAAGGCTCCCAGTTCTCCATGGCCTGTCCTGCCTTTCTGGATTTTACACTTTTTTCAGATGGCCCTTTTGACCGGGGGGAAGTGAGACTTCATTGTAGTGCAGATTTCCTTTGCAAGCTTGCTTGGTTGGCCGAAAAGGGCGTATGTGTTTTTTCCTGAGTATATTCAGGAAGTGCATATGGCCAAGTGCATCATTGTGGACGTTCTGCCTCTTTTCCTATGCTTTCAATGCAATTCCAGTCTACCTCCTGAAATCGGTTTCCTGCAATTCTGCCCCGCTTTCAAGTCCTCTTGGCAGCCTTACTTCAGTATATTTTTGGACGATAGCTGTCATTTATAACTCTGCAGGTTTGTGAATTACAGTGCCCCTGAGCTCCTTTCTTCAACTCGCTTTCTTGTGAGCTGGCCGCAACACCGCAGGATGGCTTCAGGCCCTAATCTGGTTCCGGCATGGCACGCTGAGCCTTTGGTTAATTCCTCATCCTGGTGGGAAATGAGAGTTAAATTTGCCCATCCAGACACCTCCAGCTAGCCTCTCATTGGTTCTCGCTATTCCTGTTCATCTTCCGCAGAAATTGCAAACTGTGTCAAACAGGAGGTTAAAGGCGCTGACTCTCCAACTGGGGAGAGTGTTAGTAAAGCATCTGGAATGTTGCACCCGAGTACCAGGGGAGGAAAACTGAGACATATTTGAACACGTCTCCCGATCACTTGGTTGATCATATTCTGGGTTCCACATGCATGTTTTAGCTGAAGGAAGAATACCTAAAACCTGGGTAGTTGAAACCCGTGGAATGGGTACCATGCAATATGACGTCAAAGGGTCTTCATTTGCTCACCGAACCTCTCCAATCATATCACTGCTGCGTTTGTGCCCCTGTACACATGCTTGATTCTCTTTCGGAGACATAGCAATCTATAGGTTTTAAGATACTTACTAGTCAGGTATATTCTTAGGCGTTTAATATGCGGTGTTGAGTCCATTTCGTTGAGCAAGGAGTAGCTCTTGTCTATTCCATATTTGGCTTAAGGAAATTTATCTGTGCTCATTTCAATCTCTGGTTTTATGCAGTACCCCAACTCACCTTTCCCCTTAAGCAAGCATAAGTTGGTTTTCTAAATTTGAGACCCTGTTCTGTTTTAGAATGCAGTTCCTGTGTAGCCAAGTTTACATTCTGTGTATTAGTGATATCTTATGATGTTTCTTTTTCTGTGTGACTTATTTCAGTTAGAATCATCGTACCTGAATCGACTCATTATGCTGCTACGGGCCTGATGACATAGATTTCATTGCTGAGTGATACTGCATTGTACGTAAGTACCACAAGTTCTTTATCCATTTTTCACTTTCTGTGATATTGAACTTGTACGGTAAACGAGGTTCTTGTAAACAGAGCCGTCCCAAACTTTGGGGTGGCTGTGTCTTTTTGATTTTAATTTCCCTAAGCTATAGGACCATAAGTGGAAGTGCCCTAGGCTCTGTTGCTTTGTTTTTTAGATGTTTCAGGAAACACCATACACTTCTCCCGAGTGGTTGTTGGCAATTTACATCCCGCCCATCAGCATAACAAGGCTCCCAGTTCTCCATGGCCTGTCCTGCCTTTCTGGATTTTACACTTTTTTCAGATGGCCCTTTTGACCGGGGGGAAGTGAGACTTCATTGTAGTGCAGATTTCCTTTGCAAGCTTGCTTGGTTGGCCAAAAAGGGCGTATGCGTTTTTTCCTGAATATATTCAGGAAAAAACGCATACGCCCTTTTTGGCCAAGTGCATCATTGTGGACGTTCTGCCTCTTTTCCTATGCTTTCAATGCAATTCCAGTCTACCTCCTGAAATCGGTTTCCTGCAATTCTGCCCCGCTTTCAAGTCCTCTTGGCAGCCTTACTTCAGTATATTTTTGGACGATAGCTGTCATTTATAACTCTGCAGGTTTGTGAATTACAGTGCCCCTGAGCTCCTTTCTTCAACTCGCTTTCTTGTGAGCTGGCCGCAACACCGCAGGATGGCTTCAGGCCATAATCTGGTTCTGGCACGGCACGCTGAGCCTTTGGTTAATTCCTCATCCTGATGGGAAATTAGAGTTAAATTTGCCCGTCCAAACACCTCCCGCTTGTCTCTCATTGGTTCTCCCTATTCCTGTACATGTTCCGCAGAAATTGCAAACTGGGCCAAACAGGATGTTAAAGGCACTGACTCTCCAAGTGGGGAGAGTGTTAGTAAAGCGTCTGGAATGTTGCACCCGAGTACCAGGGTACGAAAACTGAGACATATTTGAACACGTCTCCCGATCACATGGTTGATCATACTCTAGGCTCCACATGCATGTTTTAGCTGAAGGAAGAATACCTTAAACCTGGGTAGTTGAAACCCGTGTAATGGGTACCATGCAATATGACTTCAAAGGGTCTTCATTTGCTCACGAACCTCTCCAATCCTATCACTGCTGCGTTTATGCCCCTGTACACATGCTTGATTCTCTTTCAGAGACATAGCAATCCATAGGTTTTAAGATACTTACTAGTCAGGTACATTCTTAGGCGTTTAATATGCGGTGTTGAGTCCATTTCGTTGAGCAAGGAGTAGCTCTTGTCTATTCCATATTTGGCTTAAGGAACTTTATCTGTGCTCATTTCAATCTCTGGTTTTATGCAGCACCCCAACTCACCTTTACCCTTAAGCAAGCATAAGTTGGTTTTCTAAATTTGAGACCCTCTTCTGTTCTGTAATTCAGTTCCTGTGTGGCCAAGTTTACATTCCGTGTATTACTGATATCTTATGATGTTTCGTTTTCTGTGTGACTTATTTCAGTTAGAATCATCATACCTGAATCCACTCATTGTGCTGCTAAGGGCCTGATGACACAGATTTCATTGCTGAGTGATATTGCTTTGTAAGTAAATACCACAACTTCTTTATCCATTTTTCACTTTCTGCGATGTTGAACTTGTACTGTAAACGAGGTTCTTGTAAACAGAGCCGTTCCAAACTTTGGGGTGGCTGTGTCTTTTTGATTTTAATTTCCCTAAGCTATAGGACCATAAGTGGAAGTGCCCTAGGTTCTGTTGCTTTGTTTTTTAGATGTTTCAGGAAACACCATACATTTCTCCCGAGTGGTTGTTGGCAATTTACATGCCGCTCATCAGCATAACAAGGCTCCCAGTTCTCCATGGCCTGTCCTGCCTTTCTGGATTTTACACTTTTTTCAGATGGCCCTTTTGACCGGGGGGAAGTGAGACTTCATTGTAGTGCAGATTTCCTTTGCAAGCTTGCTTGGTTGGCCAAAAAGGGCGTATGCGTTTTTTCCTGAATATATTCAGGAAAAAACGCATACGCCCTTTTTGGCCAAGTGCATCATTGTGGACGTTCTGCCTCTTTTCCTATGCTTTCAATGCAATTCCAGTCTACCTCCTGAAATCGGTTTCCTGCAATTCTGCCCCGCTTTCAAGTCCTCTTGGCAGCCTTACTTCAGTCTATTTTTGGATGATAGCTGTCATTTATAACTCTGCAGGTTTGTGAATTACAGTGCCCCTGAGCTCCTTTCTTCAACTCGCTTTCTTGTGACCTGGCCGCAACACCGCAGGATGGCTTCAGGCCCTAATCTGGTTCCGGCATGGCACGCTGAGCCTTTGGTTAATTCCTCTTCCTGGTGGGAAATGAGAGTTAAATTTGCCCGTCCAGACACCTCCAGCTAGCCTCTCATTGGTTCTCGCTATTCCTGTTCATCTTCCGTAGAAATTGCAAACTGGGCCAAACAGGAGGTTAAAGGGACTGACTCTCCAGGTCGGGAGAGTGTTAGTAAAGCGTCTGGAATGTTGCACCCGAGTACCAGGGGAGGAAAACTGAGACATATTTGAATACGTCTCCCGATCACATGGTTGATCATACTCTAGGATCCACATGCATGTTTTAGCTGAAGGAAGAATACCTTAAACCTGGGTAGTTGAAACCCGTGGAATGGGTACCATGCAATATGACTTCAAAGGGTCTTCATTTGCTCACCGAACCTCTCCAATCCTATCACTGCTGCGTTTATGCCCCTGTACACATGCTTGATTCTCTTTCGGAGACATAGCAATCCATAGGTTTTAAGATACTTACTAGTCAGGTGCATTCTTAGGCGTTTAATATGTGGTGTTGAGTCCATTTTGTTGAGCAAGGAGTAGCTCTTGTCTATTCCATATTTGGCTTAAGGAACTTTATCTGTGCTCATTTCAATCTCTGGTTTTATGCAGCACCCCAACTCACCTTTACCCTTAAGCAAGCATAAGTTGGTTTTCTAAATTTGAGACCCTGTTCTGTTCTGTAATTCAGTTCCTGTGTAGCCAAGTTTACATTCCGTGTATTAGTGATATCTTATGATGTTTCTTTTTCTGTGTGACTTATTTCAGTTAGAATCATCATACCTGAATCCACTCATTGTGCTGCTAAGGGCCTGATGACATAGATTTCATTGCTGAGTGATATTGCTTTGTAAGTAAATACCACAACTTCTTTATCCATTTTTCACTTTCTGCGATGTTGAACTTGTACTGTAAACGAGGTACTTGTAAACAGAGCCATTCCAAACTTTGGGGTGGCTGTGTCTTTTTGATTTTAATTTCCCTAAGCTATAGGACCATAAGTGGAAGTGCCCTAGGCTCTGTTGCTTTGTTTTTTAGATGTTTCAGGAAACACCATACACTTCTCCCAAGTGTCTGTTGGCAATTTACATCCCGCCCATCAGCATAACAAGGCTCCCAGTTCTCAATGGCCTGTTGCCTTTCTGGATTTTACACTTTTTTCAGATGGCCCTTTTGACCGGGGGGAAATGAGACTTCATTGTAGTGCAGATTTCCTTTGCAAGCTTGCTTGGTTGGCCAAAAAGGGCGTATGCGTTTTTTCCTGAATATATTCAGGAAAAAACGCATACGCCCTTTTTGGCCAAGTGCATCATTGTGGACGTTCTGCCTCTTTTCCTATGCTTTCAATGCAATTCCAGTCTACCTCCTGAAATCGGTTTCCTGCAATTCTGCCCCGCTTTCAAGTCCTCTTGGCAGCCTTACTTCAGTCTATTTTTGGACGATAGCTGTCATTTATAACTCTGCAGGTTTGTGAATTACAGTGCCCCTGAGCTCCTTTCTTCAACTCGCTTTCTTGTGACCTGGCCGCAACACCGCAGGATGGCTTCAGGCCCTAATCTGGTTCCGGCCCGGCATGCTGAGCCTTTGGTTAATTCCTCTTCCTGGTGGGAAATGAGAGTTAAATTTGCCCGTCCAGACACCTCCAGCTAGCCTCTCATTGGTTCTCGCTATTCCTGTTCATCTTCCGGAGAAATTGCAAACTGGGCCAAACAGGAAGTTAAAGGGACTGACTCTCCAAGTCGGGAGAGTGTTAGTAAAGCGTCTGGAATGTTGCACCCGAGTACCAGGGGAGGAAAACTGAGACATATTTGAATACGTCTCCCGATCACATGGTTGATCATACTCTGGGTTCCACATGCATGTTTTAGCTGAAGGAAGAATACCTTAAACCTGGAGAGTTGAGACCCGTGTAATGGGTACCATGCAATATGACTTCAAAGTGTCTTCATTTGCTCACCAAACCTCTCCAATCCTATCACTGCTGCGTTTATGCCCCTGTACACACGCTTGATTCTCTTTTGGAGACATAGCAATCCATAGGTTTTAAGATACTTACTAGTCAGGTACATTCTTAGGCGTTTAATATGGGGTTTTGAGTCCATTTCGTTGAGCAAGGAGTAGCTCTTGTCTATTCCATATTTGGCTTAAGGAACTTTATCTGTACTCATTTCAATCTCTGGTTTTATGTAGCACCCCAACTCACCTTTCCCCTTAAGCAAGCATAAGGTGGTTTTCTAAATTTGAGACCCTGTTCTGTTCTGTAATTCAGTTCCTGTGTAGCCAAGTTTCCATTCCGTGTATTACTGATATCTTATGATGTTTCTTTTTCTGTGTGACTTATTTCAGTTAGAATCATCATACCTGAATCCACTCATTGTGCTGCTAAGGGCCTGATGACATAGATTTCATTGCTGAGTGATACTGCATTGTACGTAAGTACCACAAGTTTTTTATCCATTTTTCACTTTCTGTGATATTGAACTTGTACGGTAAACGAGGTTCTTGTAAACGGAGGCGTCCCAAACTTTGGGGTGGCTGTGTCTTTTTGATTTTAATTTCCCTAAGCTATAGGACCATAAGTGGAAGTGCCCTAGGCTCTGTTGCTTTGTTTTTTAGATGTTTCAGGAAACACCATACACTTCTCCCGAGTGTCTGTTGGCAATTTACATCCCGCCCTTCAGCATAACAAGGCTCCCAGTTCTCCATGGCCTGTCCTGCCTTTCTGGATTTTACACTTTTTTCAGATGGCCCTTTTGACCGGGGGGAAGTGAGACTTCATTGTAGTGCAGATTTCCTTTGCAAGCTTGCTTGGTTGGTCAAAAAGGGCGTATGCGTTTTTTCCTGAATATATTCAGGAAAAAACGCATACGCCCTTTTTGGCCAAGTGCATCATTGTGGACGTTCTGCCTCTTTTCCTATGCTTTCAATGCAATTCCAGTCTACCTCCTGAAATCGGTTTCCTGCAATTCTGCCCCGCTTTCAAGTCCTCTTGGCAGCCTTACTTCAGTCTATTTTTGGACGATAGCTGTCATTTATAACTCTGCAGGTTTGTGAATTACAGTGCCCCTGAGCTCCTTTCTTCAACTCGCTTTCTTGTGACCTGGCCGCAACACCGCAGGATGGCTTCAGGCCCTAATCTGGTTCCGGCCCGGCATGCTGAGCCTTTGGTTAATTCCTCTTCCTGGTGGGAAATGAGAGTTAAATTTGCCCGTCCAGACACCTCCAGCTAGCCTCTCATTGGTTCTCGCTATTCCTGTTCATCTTCCGCAGAAATTGCAAACTGGGCCAAACAGGAAGTTAAAGGGACTGACTCTCCAAGTCGGGAGAGTGTTAGTAAAGCGTCTGGAATGTTGCACCCGAGTACCAGGGGAGGAAAACTGAGACATATTTGAATACGTCTCCCGATCACATGGTTGATCATACTCTGGGTTCCACATGCATGTTTTAGCTGAAGGAAGAATACCTTAAACCTGGAGAGTTGAGACCCGTGTAATGGGTACCATGCAATATGACTTCAAAGTGTCTTCATTTGCTCACCAAACCTCTCCAATCCTATCACTGCTGCGTTTATGCCCCTGTACACACGCTTGATTCTCTTTTGGAGACATAGCAATCCATAGGTTTTAAGATACTTACTAGTCAGGTACATTCTTAGGCGTTTAATATGGGGTTTTGAGTCCATTTCGTTGAGCAAGGAGTAGCTCTTGTCTATTCCATATTTGGCTTAAGGAACTTTATCTGTACTCATTTCAATCTCTGGTTTTATGTAGCACCCCAACTCACCTTTCCCCTTAAGCAAGCATAAGGTGGTTTTCTAAATTTGAGACCCTGTTCTGTTCTGTAATTCAGTTCCTGTGTAGCCAAGTTTCCATTCCGTGTATTACTGATATCTTATGATGTTTCTTTTTCTGTGTGACTTATTTCAGTTAGAATCATCATACCTGAATCCACTCATTGTGCTGCTAAGGGCCTGATGACATAGATTTCATTGCTGAGTGATACTGCATTGTACGTAAGTACCACAAGTTTTTTATCCATTTTTCACTTTCTGTGATATTGAACTTGTACGGTAAACGAGGTTCTTGTAAACGGAGGCGTCCCAAACTTTGGGGTGGCTGTGTCTTTTTGATTTTAATTTCCCTAAGCTATAGGACCATAAGTGGAAGTGCCCTAGGCTCTGTTGCTTTGTTTTTTAGATGTTTCAGGAAACACCATACACTTCTCCCGAGTGTCTGTTGGCAATTTACATCCCGCCCTTCAGCATAACAAGGCTCCCAGTTCTCCATGGCCTGTCCTGCCTTTCTGGATTTTACACTTTTTTCAGATGGCCCTTTTGACCGGGGGGAAGTGAGACTTCATTGTAGTGCAGATTTCCTTTGCAAGCTTGCTTGGTTGGCCAAAAAGGGCGTATGCGTTTTTTCCTGAATATATTCAGGAAAAAACGCATACGCCCTTTTTGGCCAAGTGCATCATTGTGGACGTTCTGCCTCTTTTCCTATGCTTTCAATGCAATTCCAGTCTACCTCCTGAAATCGGTTTCCTGCAATTCTGCCCCGCTTTCAAGTCCTCTTGGCAGCCTTACTTCAGTCTATATTTGGACGATAGCTGTCATTTATAACTCTGCAGGTTTGTGAATTACAGTGCCCCTGAGCTCCTTTCTTCAACTCGCTTTCTTTTGAGCTGGCCGCAACACCGCAGGATGGCTTCAGGCCCTAATCTGGTTCCGGTACGGCACTCTGATCCTTTGGTTATTTCCTCTTCCTGGTGGGAAATGAGAGTTAAATTTGCCCGTCCAGACACCTCCAGCTAGCCTCTCATTGGTTCTCGCTATTCCTGTTCATCTTCCGCAGAAATTGCAAACTGGGCCAAACAGGAGGTTAAAGGCGCTGACTCTCCAAGTGGGGAGAGTGTTAGTAAAGCGTCTGGAATGTTGCACCCGAGTACCAGGTTACGAAAACTGAGACATAATTGAACACGTCTCCCGATCACATGGTTGATCATACTCTAGGTTCCACATGCATGATTTAGCTGAAGGGAGAATACCTTAAACCTGGGTAGTTGAAACCCGTGGAATGGGTACCATGCAATATGACTTCAAAGGGTCTTCATTTGCTCACCGAACCTCTCCAATCCTCTCACTGCTGCGTTTATGCCCCTGTACACATGCATGATTCTCTTTCAGAGACATAGCAATCCATAGGTTTTAAGATACTTACTAGTCAGGTACATTCTTAGGCGTTTAATATGCAGTGTTGAGTCCATTTCGTTGAGCAAGGAGTAGCTCTTGTCTATTCCATATTTGGCTTAAGGAACTTTATCTGTGCTCATTTCAATCTCTGGTTTTATGCATCACCCCAACTCACCTTTACCCTTAAGCAAGCATAAGTTGGTTTTCTAAATTTGAGACCCTGTTCTGTTCTGTAATTCAGTTCCTGTGTAGCCAAGTTTACATTCCGTGTATTACTGATATCTTATGATGTTTCTTTTTCTGTGTGACTTATTTCAGTTAGAATCATCATACCTGAATCCACTCATTGTGCTGCTAAGGGCCTGATGACACAGATTTCATTGCTGAGTGATATTGCTTTGTAAGTAAATACCACAACTTCTTTATCCATTTTTCACTTTCTGCGATGTTGAACTTGTACTGTAAACGAGGTTCTTGTAAACAGTGCCGTTCCAAACTTTGGGGTGGCTGTGTCTTTTTGATTTTAATTTCCCTAAGCTATAGGACCATAAGTGGAAGTGCCCTAGGTTCTGTTGCTTTGTTTTTTAGATGTTTCAGGAAACACCATACACTTCTCCAGAGTGTCTGTTGGCAATTTACATCCCGCCCTTCAGCATAACAAGGCTCCCAGTTCTCCATGGCCTGTCCTGCCTTTCTGGATTTTACACTTTTTTCAGATGGCCCTTTTGACCGGGGGGAAGTGAGACTTCATTGTAGTGCAGATTTCCTTTGCAAGCTTGCTTCGTTGGCCAAAAAGTGCGTATGCGTTTTTTCCTGAATATATTCAGGAAAAAACGCATACGCCCTTTTTGGCCAAGTGCATCATTGTGGACGTTCTGCCTCTTTTCCTATGCTTTCAATGCAATTCCAGTCTACCTCCTGAAATCGGTTTCCTGCAATTCTGCCCCGCTTTCAAGTCCTCTTGGCAACCTTACTTCAGTCTATATTTGGACGATAGCTGTCATTTATAACTCTGCAGGTTTGTGAATTACAGTGCCCCTGAGCTCCTTTCTTCAACTCGCTTTCTTTTGAGCTGGCCGCAACACCGCAGGATGGCTTCAGGCCCTAACTTGGTTCCGGTACGGCACTCTGAGCCTCTGGTTATTTCCTCTTCCTGGTGGGAAATGAGAGTTAAATTTGCCCGTCCAGACACCTCCAGCTAGCCTCTCATTGGTTCTCGCTATTCCTGTTCATCTTCCGCAGAAATTGCAAACTGGGCCAAACAGGAGGTTAAAGGCGCTGACTCTCCAAGTGGGGAGAGTGTTAGTAAAGCGTCTGGAATGTTGCACCCGAGTACCAGGGGAGGAAAACTGAGACATATTTGAACACGTCTCCCGATCACATGGTTGATCATACTCTGGGTTCCACATGCATGTTTTAGCTGAAGGAAGAATACCTAAAACCTGGGTAGTTGAAACCCGTGGAATGGGTACCATGCAATATGACTTCAAAGGGTCTTCATTTGCTCACCGAACCTCTCCAATCCTATCACTGCTGCGTTTATGCCCCTGTACACATGCTTGATTCTCTTTCGGAGACATAGCAATCCATAGGTTTTAACATACTTACTAGTCAGGTACATTCTTAGGCGTTTAATATGCGGTGTTGAGTCCATTTCGTTGAGCAAGGAGTAGCTCTTGTCTATTTCATATTTGGCTTAAGGAACTTTATCTGTGCTCATTTCAATCTCTGGTTTTACGCAGCAACCCAACTCACCTTTCCCCTTAAGCAAGCATAAGTTGGTTTTCTAAATTTGAGAACCTGTTCTGTTTTGGAATTCAGTTCCTGTGTAGCCAAGTTTACATTCCGCGTATTAGTGATATCTTCTGATGTTTCTTTTTCTGTGTGACTTATTTCAGTTAGAATCATCGTACCTGAATCCACTCATTGTGCTGCTAAGGGCATGATGACATAGATTTCATTGTTCAGTGATACTGCATTGTACGTAAGTACCACAAGTTCTTTATCTATTTTCCACTTTCTGTGATATTGAACTTGTACGGTAAACGAGGTTCTTGTAAACAGAGGCAACCCAAACTTTGGGGTGGCTGTGTCTTTTTTATTTTAATTTCCCTAAACTATAGGACCATAAGTGGAAGTGCCCTAGGCTCTGTTGCTTTGTTTTTTCGATGTTTCAGGAAACACCATACACTTCTCCCGAGTGTCTGTTGGCAATTTACATCCCGCCCATCAGCATAACAAGGCTCCCAGTTCTCCATGGCCTATCTTGCCTTTCTGAATTTTACACTTTTTTCAGATGGCCCTTTTGACCGGGGGGAAGTGAGACTTCATTGTAGTGCAGATTTCCTTTGCAAGTTTGCTTGGTTGGCCAAAAAGGGCGTATGCGTTTTTTCCTGAATATATTCAGGAAAAAACGCATACGCCCTTTTTGGCCAAGTGCATCATTGTGGACGTTCTGCCTCTTTTCCTATGCTTTCAATGCAATTCCAGTCTACCTCCTGAAATCGGTTTCCTGCAATTCTGCCCGGCTTTAAAATCCTCTTGGCAGCCTTACTTCAGTCTATTTTTGGACCATAGCTGTCATTTATAACTCTGCAGGTTTGTGGATTACAGTGCCCCTGAGCTCCTTTCTTCAACTCGCTTTCTTGTGACCTGGCCGCAACACCGCAGGATGGCTTCAGGCCCTAATCTGGTTCTGGCACGGCACGCTGAGCCTTTGGTTAATTCCTCTTCCTGGTGGGAAATGAGAGTTAAATTTGCCCGTCCAGACACCACCAGCTAGTCTCTCATTGGTTCTCGCTATTCCTGTTCATCTTCCACAGAAATTGCAAACTGCGCCAAACAGGAGGTTAAAGGGACTGACTCTCCAAGTGGGGAGAGTGTTAGTAAAGCGTCTGGAATGTTGCACCCGTGTACCAGGGTACGAAAACTGAGACATATTTGAACACGTCTCCCGATCACATGGTTGATCATACTCTAGGTTCCACATGCATGTTTTAGCTGAAGGAAGAATACCTAAAACCTGGGTAGTTGAAACCCGTGGAATGGGTACCATGCAATATGACTTCAAAGGGTCGTCATTTGCTCACGAACCTCTCCAATCCTATCACTGCTGCGTTTATGCCCCTGTACAAGTGCTTGATTCTCTTTCGGAGACATAGCAATCCATAGGTTTTAAGATACTTACTAGTCAGGTACATTCTTAGGCGTTTAATATGCGGTGTTGAGTCCATTTCGTTGAGCAAGGAGTAGCTCTTGTCTATTCCATATTTGGCTTAAGGAACTTTATCTGTGCTCATTTCAATCTCTGGTTTTATGCAGCACCCCAACTCACCTTTCCCCTTAAGCAAGCATAAGTTGGTTTTCTAAATTTGAGACCCTGTTCTGTTCTGTAATCCAGTTCCTGTGTAGCCAAGTTTCCATTCCGTGTATTACTGATATCTTATGATGTTTCTTTTTCTGTGTGACTTATTTCAGTTAGAATCATCATACCTGAATCCACTCATTGTGCTGCTAAGGGCCTGATGACATAGATTTCATTGCTGAGTGATATTGCTTTGTAAGTAAATACCACAACTTCTTTATCCATTTTTCACTTTCTGCGATGTTGAACTTGTACTGTAAACGAGGTTCTTGTAAACAGAGGCGTCCCAAACTTCGGGGTGGCTGTGTCTTTTTGATTTTAATTTCCCTAAGCTATAGGACCATAAGTGGCAGTGCCCTAGGCTCTGTTGCTTTGTTTTTTAGATGTTTCAGGAAACACCATACACTTCTCCCGAGTGTCTGTTGGCAATTTACAGCCCGGCCATCAGCATAACAAGGCTCCCAGTTCTCCATGGCCTGTCCTGCCTTTCTGGATTTTACACTTTTTTCAGATGGCCCTTTTGACCGGGGGGAAGTGAGACTTCATTGTAGTGCAGATTTCCTTTGCAAGCTTGCTTGGTTGGCCAAAAAGGGCGTATGCGTTTTTTCCTGAATATATTCAGGAAAAAACGCATACGCCCTTTTTGGCCAAGTGCATCATTGTGGACGTTCTGCCTCTTTTCCTATGCTTTCAATGCAATTCCAGTCTACCTCCTGAAATCGGTTTCCTGCAATTCTGCCCCGCTTTCAAGTCCTCTTGGCAGCCTTACTTCAGTCTATTTTTGGACGATAGCTGTCATTTATAACTCTGCAGGTTTGTGAATTACAGTGCCCCTGAGCTCCTTTCTTCAACTCGCTTTCTTTTGAGCTGGCCGCAACACCGCAGGATGGCTTCAGGCCCTAATCTGGTTCCGGTACGGCACGCTGAGCCTTTGGTTATTTCCTCTTCCTGGTGGGAAATGAGAGTTAAATTTGCCCGTCCAGACACCTCCAGCTAGCCTCTCATTGGTTCTCGCTATTCCTGTTCATCTTCCGCAGAAATTGCAAACTGGGCCAAACAGGAGGTTAAAGGGACTGACTCTCCAAGTGGGGAGAGTGTTAGTAAAGCGTCTGGAATGTTGCACCCGAGTACCAGGGGAGGAAAACTGAGACATATTTGAACACGTCTCCCGATCACATGGTTGATCATACTCTGGGTTCCACATGCATGTTTTAGCTGAAGGAAGAATACCTAAAACCTGGGTAGTTGAAACCCGTGGAATGGGTACCATGCAATATGACTTCAAAGGGTCTTCATTTGCTCACCGAACCTCTCCAATCCTATCACTGCTGCGTTTATGCCCCTGTACACATGCTTGATTCTCTTTCGGAGACATAGCAATCCATAGGTTTTAACATACTTACTAGTCAGGTACATTCTTAGGCGTTTAATATGCGGTGTTGAGTCCATTTCGTTGAGCAAGGAGTAGCTCTTGTCTATTCCATATTTGGCTTAAGGAACTTTATCTGTGCTCATTTCAATCTCTGGTTTTATGCAGCACCCCAACTCACCTTTCCCCTTAAGCAAGCATAAGTTGGTTTTCTAAATTTGAGACCCTGTTCTGTTCTGTAATTCAGTTCCTGTGTAGCCAAGTTTACATTCCGTGTATTACTGATATCTTCTGATGTTTCTTTTTCTGTGTGACTTATTTCATTTAGAATCATCATACCTGAATCCACTCATTATGCTGCTACGGGCCTGATGACATAGATTTCATTGCTGAGTGATACTGCATTGTACGTAAGTACCACAAGTTCTTTATCCATTTTTCACTTTCTGTGATATTGAACTTGTACGGTAAACGAGGTTCTTGTAAACGGAGGCGTTCCAAACTTTGGGGTGGCTGTGTCTTTTTGATTTTAATTTCCCTAAGCTATAGGACCATAAGTGGAAGTGCCCTAGGTTCTGTTGCTTTGTTTTTTAGATGTTTCAGGAAACACCATACACTTCTCCGGAGTGTCTGTTGGCAATTTACATCCCGCCCATCAGCATAACAAGGCTCCCAGTTCTCAATGGCCTGTTGCCTTTCTGGATTTTACACTTTTTTCAGATGGCCCTTTTGACCGGGGAGAAGTGAGACTTCATTGTAGTGCAGATTTCCTTTGCAAGTTTGCTTGGTTGGCCAAAAAGTGCGTATGCGTTTTTTCCTGAAATATATTCAGGAAAAAACGCATACGCACTTTTTGGCCAAGTGCATCATTGTGGACGTTCTGCCTCTTTTCCTATGCTTTCAATGCAATTCGAGTCTACCTCCTGAAATCGGTTTCCTGCAATTCTTCCCCGCTTTCAAGTCCTCTTGGCAGCCTTACTTCAGTATATTTTTGGACGATAGCTGTCATTTATAACTCTGCAGGTTTGTGAATTACAGTGCCCCTGAGCTCCTTTCTTCAACTCGCTTTCTTGTGAGCTGGCCGCAACACCCCAGGATGTCTTCAGGACCTAATCTGGTTCTGGCACGGCACGCTGAGCCTTTGGTTAATTCCTCTTCCTGGTGGGAAATGAGAGATAAATTTGCCCATCCAGACACCTCCAGCTAGTCTCTCATAGGTTCTCGCTATTCCTGTTCATCTTCCACAGAAATTGCAAACTGGGCCAAACAGGAGATTAAAGGGACTGACTCTCCAAGTGGGGAGAGTGTTAGTAAAGCGTCTGGAATGTTGCACCCGAGTACCAGGGTACGAAAACTGAGACATATTTAAACACGTCTCCCGATCACATGGTTGATCATACTCTGGGTTCCACATGCATGTTTTAGCTGAAGGAAGAATACCTTAAACCTGGGTAGTTGAAAGCCGTGGAATGGGTACCATGCAATATGACTTCAAAGGGTCTTCATTTGCTCACCGAACCTCTCCAATCCTATCACTGCTGCGTTTATGCCCCTGTACACATGCTTGATTCTCTTTCGGAGACATAGCGATCCATAGGTTTTAAGATACTTACTAGTCAGGTACATTCTTAGGCGTTTAATATGCGGTGTTGAGTCCATTTCGTTGAGCAAGGAGTAGCTCTTGTCTATTCCATATTTGACTTAAACAACTTTATCTGTGCTCATTTCAATCTCTGGTTTTATGCAGCACCCCAACTCACCTTTACCCTTAAGCAAGCACAAGTTGGTTTTCTAAATTTGAGACCCTGTTCTGTTCTGTAATTCAGTTCCTGTGTAGCCAAGTTTACATTCCGTGTATTACTGATATCTTATGATGTTTCTTTTTCTGTGTGACTTATTTCAGTTAGAATCATCATACCTGAATCCACTTATTGTGCTGCTAAGGGCCTGATGACATAGATTTCATTGCTGAGTGATATTGCTTTGTAAGTGAATACCACAACTTCTTTATCCATTTTTCACTTTCTGCGATGTTGAACTTGTACTGTAAACGAGGTTCTTGTAAACAGAGCCGTTCCAAACTTTGGGGTGACTGTGTCTTTTTGATTTTAATTTCCCTAAGCTATAGGACCATAAGTGGAAGTGCCCTAGGCTCTGTTGCTTTGTTTTTTAGATGTTTCAGGAAACAGCATACACTTCTCCCAAGTGTCTGTTGGCAATTTACATCCCGCCCATCAGCATAACAAGGCTCCCAGTTCTCCATGGCCTGTCCTGCCTTTCTGGATTTTACCCTTTTTTCAGATGGCCCTTTTGACCGGGGGGAAGTGAGACTTCATTGTAGTGCAGATTTCCTTTGCAAGCTTGCTTGGTTGGCCAAAAAGGGCGTATGCGTTTTTTCCTGAATATATTCAGGAAAAAACGCATACGCCCTTTTTGGCCAAGTGCATCATTGTGGACGTTCTGCCTCTTTTCCTATGCTTTCAATGCAATTCCAGTCTACCTCCTGAAATAGGATTCCTGCAATTCTGCCCCGCTTTCAAGTCCTCTTGGCAGCCTTACTTCAGTCTATTTTTGGACGATAGCTGTCATTTATAACTCTGCAGGTTTGTGAATTACAGTGCCCCTGAGCTCCTTTCTTCAACTCGCTTTCTTGTGACCTGGCCGCAACACCGCAGGATGGCTTCAGGCCCTAATCTGGTTCCGGCACGGCACGCTGAGCCTTTGGCTAATTCCTCTTCCTGGTGGGAAATGAGAGTTAAATTTGCACGTTCAGACACGTCCAGCTAGTCTCTCATTGGTTCTCGCTATTCGTGTTCATCTTCCGCAGAAATTGCAAACTGGGCCAAACAGGAGGTTAAAGGGACTGACTCTCCAGGTCGGGAGAGTGTTAGTAAAGCGTCTGGAATGTTGCACCCGAGTACCAGGGTACGAAAACTGAGACATATTTGAACACATCTCCCGATCACATGGTTGATCATACTCTAGGTTCCACATGCATGTTTTAGCTGAAGGAAGAATACCTTAAACCTGGGTAGTTGAAACCCGTGGAATGGGTACCATGCAATATGACTTCAAAGGGTCTTCATTTGCTCACCGAACCTCTCCAATCCTATCACTGCTGCGTTTATGCCCCTGTACACATGCTTGATTCTCTTTCGGAGACATAGCAATCCATAGGTTTTAAGATAATTACTAGTCAGGTACATTCTTAGGCGTTTAATATGCGGTGTTGAGTCCATTTCGTTGAGCAAGGAGTAGCTCTTGTCTATTCCATATTTGGCTTAAGGAACTTTATCTGTGCTCATTTCAATCTCTGGTTTTATGCAGCACCCCAACTCACCTTTACCCTTAAGCAAGCATAAGTTGGTTTTCTAAATTTGAGACCCTGTTCTGTTCTGTAATTCAGTTCCTGTGTAGCCAAGTTTCCATTCCGTGTATTACTGATATCTTATGATGTTTCTTTTTCTGTGTGACTTATTTCAGTTAGAATCATCATACCTGAATCCACTCATTGTGCTGCTAAGGGCCTTATGACATAGATTTCATTGTTGAGTGATATTGCTTTGTAAGTGAATACCACAACTTCTTTATCCATTTTTCACTTTCTGCGATGTTGAACTTGTACTGTAAACGAGGTTCTTGTAAACAGAGCCGTTCCAAACTTTGGGGTGGCTGTGTCTTTTAGATTTTAATTTCCCTAAGCTATAGGACCATAAGTGGAAGTGCCCTAGGCTCTGTTGCTTTGTTTTTTAGATGTTTCAGGAAACACCATACACTTCTCCCAAGTGTCTGTTGTCAATTTACATCCCGCCCTTCAGCATAACAAGGCTTCCAGTTCTCAATGGCCTGTTGCCTTTCTGGATTTTACACTTTTTTCAGATGGCCCTTTTGACCGGGGGGAAGTGAGACTTCATTGTAGTGCAGATTTCCTTTGCAAGCTTGCTGGGTTGGCCAAAAAGGGCGTATGCGTTTTTTCCTGAATATATTCAGGAAAAAACGCATACGCCCTTTTTGGCCAAGTGCATCATTGTGGACGTTCTGCCTCTTTTCCTATGCTTTCAATGCAATTCCAGTCTACCTCCTGAAATCGGTTTCCTGCAATTCTGCCCCGCTTTCAAGTCCTCTTGGCAGCCTTACTTCAGTCTATTTTTGGACGATAGCTGTCATTTATAACTCTGCAGGTTTGTGAATTACAGTGCCCCTGAGCTCCTTTCTTCAACTCGCTTTCTTTTGAGCTGGCCGCAACAGCGCAGAATGGCTTCAGGCCCTAATCTGTTTCCGCCACGGCACGCTGAGCCTTTGGTTAATTCCTCTTCCTGGTGGGAAATGAGAGTTAAATTTGCCCGTCCAGACACCTCCAGCTAGCCTCTCATTGATTCTCGCTATTCCTGTTCACCTTCCGCAGAAATTGCAAACTGGGCCAAACAGGAGGTTAAAGGCGCTGACTCTCCAAGTGGGGAGAGTGTTAGTAAAGCGTCTGGAATGTTGCACCTGAGTACCAGAGTACGAAAACTGAGACATATTTGAACACGTCTCTTGTTCACATGGTTGATCATACTCTGGGTTCTACATGCATGTTTTAGTTGAAGGAAGAATACGTTAAACCTGGGTAGTTGAAACCCGTGGAATGGGTACCATGCAATATGACTTCAAACGGTCTTCATTTGCTCATGAACCGCTCCAATCCTATCACTGCTGCGTTTATGCCCCTGTACACATGCTTGATTCTCTTTTGGAGACATAGCAATCCATAGGTTTTAAGATACTTACTAGTCAGGTACATTCTTAGGCGTTTAATATGCGGTGTTGAGTCCATTTCGTTGAGCAAGGAGTAGCTCTTGTCTATTCCATATTTGGCTTAAGGAACTTTATCTGTGCTCATTTCAATCTCTGGTTTTATGCAGCACCACAACTCACCTTTACCCTTAAGCAAGAATAAGTTGGTTTTCTAAATTTGAGACCCTGTTCTGTTCTGTAATTCAGTTCCTGTGTAGCCAAGTTTTCATTCCGTGTATTACTGATATCTTATGATGTTTCTTTTTCTGTGTGACTTATTTCAGTTAGAATCATCATACCTGAATCCACTCATTGTGCTGCTAAGGGCCTGATGACACAGATTTCATTGCTGAGTGATATTGCTTTGTAAGTAAATACCACAACTTCTTTATCCATTTTTCATTTTCTGTGATGTTGAACTTGTACTGTAAACGAGCTTCTTGTAAACAGAGCCTTTCCAAACTTTGGGGTGGCTGTGTCTTTTTGATTTTAATTTCCCTAAGCTATAGGACAATAAGTGGAAGTGCCCTAGGCTCTGTTGCTTTGTTTTTTAGATGTTTCAGGAAACACCATACACTTCTCCCGAGTGTCTGTTGGCAATTTACATCCCGCCCTTCAGCATAACAAGGCTCCCAGTTCTCCATGGCCTGTTCTGTCTTTCTGGATTTTACACTTTTTTCAGATGGCCCTTTTGACCGGGGGGAAGTGAGACTTCATTGTAGTGCAGATTTCCTTTGCAAGCTTGCTGGGTTGGCCAAAAAGAGCGTATGCGTTTTTTCCTGAATATATTCAGGAAAAAACGCATACGCCCTGTTTGGCCAAGTGCATCATTGTGGACATTCTGCCTCTTTTCCTATGCTTTCAATGCAATTCCAGTCTACCTCCTGAAATCGGTTTCCTGCAATTCTGCCCCGCTTTCAAGTCCTCTTGGCAGCCTTACTTCAGTCTGTTTTTGGACGATAGCTGTCATTTATAACTCTGCAGGTTTGTGAATTACAGTGCCCCTGAGCTCCTTTCTTCAACTCGCTTTCTTTTGAGCTGGCCGCAACACCGCAGGATGGCTTCAGGCCCTAATCTGGTTCCGGCCCGGCACGCTGAGCCTTTGGTTAATTCCTCTTCCTGGTGGGAAATGAGAGTTAAATTTGCCCGTCCAGACACCTCCAGCTAGCCTCTCATTGGTTCTCGCTATTCCTGTTCATCTTCCGCAGAAATTGCAAACTGGGCCAAACAGGAGGTTAAAGGGACTGACTCTCCAAGTGGGGAGAGTGTTAGTAAAGTGTCTGGAATGTTGCACCCGAGTACCAGGGTACGAAAACTGAGACATATTTGAACACGTCTCCCGATCACATGGTTGATCATACTCTAGGTTCCACATGCATGTTTTAGCTGAAGGAAGAATACCTTAAACCTGGAGAGTTGAGACCCGTGTAATGGGTACCATGCAATATGACTTCAAAGGGTCTTCATTTGCTCACCGAACCTCTCCAATCCTATCACTGCTGCGTTTATGCCCCTGTACACATGCTTGATTCTCTTTCAGAGACATAGCAATCCATAGGTTTTAAGATACTTATTAGTCAGGTACATTCTTAGGCGTTTAATATGCGGTGTTGAGTCCATTTCGTTGAGCAAGGAGTAGCTCTTGTCTATTCCATATTTGGCTTAAGGAACTTTATCTGTGCTCATTTCAATCTCTGGTTTTATGCAGCACCCCAACTCACCTTTACCCTTAAGCAAGAATAAGTTGGTTTTCTAAATTTGAGACCCTGTTCTGTTCTGTAATTCAGTTCCTGTGTAGCCAAGTTTAAATTCCGTGTATTACTGATATCTTATGATGTTTCTTTTTCTGTGTGACTTATTTCAGTTAGAATCATCATACCTGAATCCACTCATTGTGCTGCTAAGGGCCTGATGACACAGATTTCATTGCTGAGTGATATTGCTTTGTAAGTAAATACCACAAGTTCTTTATCCATTTTTCACTTTCGGCGATGTTGAACTTGTACTGTAAACGAGGTTCTTGTAAACAGAGCCGTTCCAAACTTTGGGGTGGCTGTGTCTTTTTGATTTTAATTTCCCTAAGCTATAGGACCATAAGTGGAAGTGCCCTAGGTTCTGTTGCTTTGTTTTTTAGATGTTTCAGGAAACACCATACACTTCTCCCGAGTGGTTGTTGGCAATTTACATCCCGCCCATCAGCATAACAAGGCTCCCAGTTCTCCATGGCCTGTCCTGCCTTTCTGGATTTTACCCTTTTTTCAGATGGCCCTTTTGACCGGGGGGAAGTGAGACTTCATTGTAGTGCAGATTTCCTTTGCAAGCTTGCTTGGTTGGCCAAAAAGGGCGTATGCGTTTTTTCCTGAATATATTCAGGAAAAAACGCATACGCCCTTTTTGGCCAAGTGCATCATTGTGGACGTTCTGCCTCTTTTCCTATGCTTTCAATGCAATTCCAGTCTACCTCCTGAAATCGGTTTCCTGCAATTCTGCCCCGCTTTCAAGTGCTCTTGGCAGCCTTACTTCAGTATATTTTTGGACGATAGCTGTCATTTATTACTCTGCACGTTTGTGAATTACAGTGCCCCTGAGCTCCTTTCTTCAACTCGCTTTCTTTTGAGCTGGCCGCAACACCGCAGGATGGCTTCAGGCCCTAATCTGGTTCCGGTACGGCACGCTGAGCCTTTGGTTATTTCCTCTTCCTGGTGGGAAATGAGAGTTAAATTTGCCCGTCCAGACACCTCCAGCTAGCCTCTCATTGGTTCTCGCTATTCCTGTTCATCTTCCGCAGAAATTGCAAACTGGGCCAAACAGGAGGTTAAAAGCGCTGACTCTCCAAGTCGGGAGAGTGTTAGTAAAGCGTCTGGAATGTTGCACCCGAGTACCAGGTACGAAAACTGAGACATATTTAAACACGTCTCCCGATCACATGGTTGATCATACTCTAGGTTCCACATGCATGTTTTAGCTGAAGGAAGAATACCTTAAACCTGGAGAGTTAAGACCCGTGTAATGTGTACCATGCAATATGACTTCAAAGGGTCTTCATTTGCTCACCGAACCTCTCCAATCCTATCACTGCTGCGTTTATGCCCCTGTACACATGCTTGATTCTCTTTCGGAGACATAGCAATCCATAGGTTTTAAGATACTTACTAGTCAGGTACATTCTTAGGCGTTTAATATGCAGTGTTGAGTCCATTTCGTTGAGCAAGGAGTAGCTCTTGTCTATTCCATATTTGACTTAAGGAACTTTATCTGTGCTCATTTCAATCTCTGGTTTTATGCAGCACCCCAACTCACCTTTCCCCTTAAGCAAGCATAAGTTGGTTTTCTAAATTTGAGACCCTGTTCTGTTCTGTAATTCAGTTCCTGTGTAGCCAAGTTTACATTCCGTATATTACTGATATCTTATGATGTTTGTTTTTCTGTGTGACTTATTTCAGTTAGAATCATCATACCTGAATCCACTCATTGTGCTGCTAAGGGCCTGATGACACAGATTTCATTGCTGAGTGATATTGCTTTGTAAGTAAATACCACAACTTCTTTATCCATTTTTCACTTTCTGCAATGTTGAACTTGTACTGTAAACGAGGTTCTTGTAAACAGAGCCGTTCCAAACTTTGGGGTGGCTGTGTCTTTTTGATTTTAATTTCCCTAAGCTATAGGACCATAAGTGGAAGTGCCCTAGGTTCTGTTGCTTTGTTTTTTAGATGTTTCAGGAAACACCATACACTTCTCCCGAGTGGTTGTTGGCAATTTACATCCCGCCCATCAGCATAACAAGGCTCCCAGTTCTCCATGGCCTGTCCTGCCTTTCTGGATTTTACCCTTTTTTCAGATGACCCTTTTGACCGGGGGGAAGTGAGACTTCATTGTAGTGCAGATTTCCTTTGCAAGCTTGCTTGGTTGGCCAAAAAGGGCATATGCGTTTTTTCCTGAATATATTCAGGATAAAACGCATACGCCCTTTTTGGCCAAGTGCATCATTGTGGACGTTCTGCCTCTTTTCCTATGCTTTCAATGCAATTCCAGTCTACCTCCTGAAATCGGTTTCCTGCAATTCTGACCCGCTTTCAAGTCCTCTTGGCAGCCTTACTTCAGTCTATATTTGGACGATAGCTGTCATTTATAACTCTGCAGGTT